>NC_071355.1:187132619-187453074 GCF_943734655.1 Sabethes cyaneus
GTAATGTCTAAAGACGGTATAAACCCTTGGCTTTTTTTTTGCGTATTCATAGAGTCGTATTATAACCGAACACTACAGCTGTAGCACATTTTTCCAACACAGATATCAAATTCGCAGTAAAGAATTTGCGATCTGTTGGGACAACGAACTTATGTCATTTTTTCTGGCACACTTTCCTAACACAGACATCAAATTGGACTAAGTTTAATCGCGTTCGTAAGAAATCTGTTGGCACGAGGGGGCTTTGTCACTCTCTCTGGCGTACTTCCCCAAGCAAGGACATCAAAATAGTCTAGGTTGAACCGCGGTGTTAAGAAATCTTGTTGAAATGAGAAACTTGTTTATGTTCCTGTGTGTACCGTTCATGGCTGCTAGAATGGTTTCCAGCTCTCCTTTTTTGATGATGCTAAAAATGTCGTCGACGTAGCGCCACCATCTTGTTGGGAGTACTTGGTCTTGTTCCAGCTTGTTTTCAAGGTTAGCCATGAATAGTTCGCACAGAAACGGTGATAAAGGATTGCCCATTGGTGCACCTTTTAGCTGTTTGTAGTAACTGTCCCGAAAGTGTAAAGTAATTCTCCTCCATACACAAACGGGTCAGCTTCAAATATCCTCTCACCTTTTTTCTCCATGCGTTATCCTCATGCTGTTTCAATAGCCAGTCTTCCAAGAGGCTTATCGATTCTTTCACGGAGACGCTTGGGAATAAGGCCGTAACATCGAAAGAGACCATTATGTCGTCTTCTGCTAGTTCTCCCGATGTTTTTAGGTACTGGGCGAATTCTCGTGTACTACTGACAGAACGGCTCGGGAATTTTATAGGCATTCTTTGGAACTCGGTTACCAACCACTTGGCAATCTTTTCCGTGGGTGATCCGTTTGCCGTGATTATTTCCCGCATTTCCGTTCCCGGTTTATGTATTTTGGGTTGTCCTTTTATTCTGGGTAATGTAGGGTTTGAAGTTCGTAATTTTCCGATATCGTCTCCTAGCGTAGGTTGGCATTCTTTAATTGTACGATTAACTCGCTTAACTATTTCGGGTAGTGGGTCCATTCTTTGTTGTCTATATGGGCCGCTGTTGATTTTTTCTAACATCTGGTGATCGTAGTCCTCCTTGTTCATTATAACCACTTTGTTACCTTTGTCTGCCTTCACGTAGTATACTGGTTTTTCTTTCAGTTCCTTGACGATGCGGACTTCAGGGAATAAGAATATTGAAAATCGATCGGAAAACCGCTGAGCTATTAGCGCTCAAAACCTATCGTTTTTCGTGACGCTTGCATTTTTCGGTTTTTTGGTATGACACCCTATCTCAAAACTTACCGTAAGACGTAGTCCTACGTCAAAAGTGACAAAGTTCCCCCGTCCCAACAGGTCGAAGATTTTTTGCGACGATTGAACCTAGACCAATTTGATATCTGTGCTTGGGAAGTAGACCAGAAAGAGAGACGAAGTCCCCTCGTCCCAACAAGATTCTTTACGAACAAGATTAAACTTTGTTTAATTTGAAATCTGTGCTTGGGAACTACGCCAAAGTGCAAAACCACCCCTCTTCTTCAACCGATGTTGTCGTTTTAACATAGAACCTAGTCTAATTTGATGTCCTGAAAGTGAAAAAATTTGATAAAGTATAAAACCACCCCTAACTTTCAACCGAGTTTATCTTTAAACATTGAATCTAATCCAAATTGATGTCCTGAAAGTGAAACGACATAGAAAAGCGGGCGGTAATCCTTCCCTTTAGCCAAATTGTATCCATATAGGTACTGTAAGAATTTGTCGGAACTGTTGTCTTAAACGAAAGAGGGCTGACGGAATATTTGTGTATGTGACGTTACGCAGCAATTCTTAAAGCGAGGAAAATCAGCGACTTTTTATCCGAGAATAGTTTTGAACGTTTCTATGCTGCCTTGTGTCAGTTAGTGAGTTAGTTGCCTGCAATTATTTACATAGTTGCAATAGTCAAGCATTACATTTAGATTAATTTCTTTCGAAAATGATGGATAAGACAAGGCAAGAGCGATTCGTAGTGATGTTAATGTTTATTTGACCGTCAACTCAGTATAAGGCAGTCAGGTATAAATCATTTTGCAAACAACTTTAAATTACTTATTTAGTAGCTTTCAATCATAAAAATGAATAAAACCATATAAATAAAATATCGACCTGCAAAAATTTGGATTTCTCAACCTGCAGCACAATCAAACCATTTTACCATAAAAATTTGTTAATGTCATTAAAATACATATACACAAATTCTTTTTTTGCACGGATTTTTTTACACGGATTTTTTTGCACGACTTTTTTGCACGGTTTCTCGAAATAACACGGTTTTTCTAAAATCCCAACAACCAACAGCAGTTGTACACTCAATTCTTTTTTTACTCGGATTCGAGTACGCGGAATTTTTTTTGCACGACTTTTTTTGCATGGTTTCTCGAAATAACACGGATTTTTTTGCACGGTTTCTCGAAATAACACGGTTTATTTTTACCCGGAGGATGCGTCCCCCGTATAAACCCCTCTGATTCTCTACCCCTCTCTACCAAAATAACTCTATAGTGGACACTTGGCTTAACAGTTAGTTATTCTGAATTGGATTTACAAGTAAAATTAGTAGCTGTCACGGAGAACTGCAAACTTAATACGAAACAGCTACTGACTTCACCATCGAATCAGCGATAAAATACACATTGGTTAAAATTTGATGTCCTGGAGGTAAAGTGCGGTGGAAAAGTGCCTTCAATAGATCTGTTCAAAACTGAAAACTAATGTGAAAAATTAGGTGATGGAATGCGCGATTCTTCGACGTAGGACTATGTCTTTTTAGATGGTAGCTGGTATCAGTGGGTCATTCCAAAAACTCAAAACATGCGAGTTTCACGAAAAACTGATGAGTTTTGAATGCTAATAATTTAGCGGTTTCCCAATCGATTTTCGTTGTTTTTGCGCCGATCGATTGGAAAGTCTTCTAGACATCAACTCCAATAATAAAAAATCTATTAATTGCACAGTTCGTACTATTGAAAAATTGAAGCATTGACCAACTGGAAATCATCGCTTCGTGATTGGTTGGAAAAGACGTCATCAAAGTTTTAACTTGTTTTTAGAGAAAAAGTGACAGAATCATTCCGTCCCAGCCGGTTGAAGATTCTTGACGACGATTGAGCCTAGACCAATTTGATGTCCTGAACGTAAAATTAGTTCATGAAAATACGCAACAATCCCTTACGTTCGCCCGTTTGCATCAATTTTTTATTGAAACTTAATCAATTTTCTTTTACTTTTACTTTTTTAGTGTGGAAAAAATGATTATAAACATCTACTCTTAGTTTATGCTTTACTATTTACGTATGTTCTAATCTAACAGATAATTATTTTGGACTGGATTTTCCGGTTGCGTCAGGGGCTGTGACGAACAACCGACAACCTGATTTGAAACAGACCTCGACGCCCCCATCGTATAGGTGGTAAAGTAGACATTGCCAAGAATTTGATGTTCTGGGCGAACAGTGCGGTTTAAAATTGTTAGGTAATGTGAAACCCTAGGTGCCGGAATGTGCAGATTTACTAATGTAAAACTACGTTTTACCGCAGTGTCAACCAAAAATGTCACGAAAATTATCTTCACCTCAGTTGTATACAGATCGAACGAACGGAACTGTCGAGCGCTTTTTCTATACGCTTTACCGTCTGGACATCAAACTCCCGTCGATATATACCTCACCGCTGATTCGATAATCACATCAGTGGCTGTTCTGAGCAGTGTTTTCAGATGTTTATAGCGGCCATTGATGTCATCGACAAATCCAATCCAAAAAAAATCTATTTGATTATTGTATAAACACATAGGACGACTCATAGTAAGAGTAAAAGTTTATAATAGTTTTTTGCTTTACTGAATAGAAAAAAAAACCAACTAAACTAAGTTTGTGCCGCCAAATTTCTTTATACGTTTTCTTTGCGGTTGTCATTGTCATGTCATACTTTATGGTTGCGGACGACATTTGGACGTAGGACTACGTCTTACGGCAAGTTCTGAGATAGGGTGTCATTCCAAAAAATCGAAAAATGCGAGCGTCACGAAAAATGAAAGGTTTTGAGCGCTAATAGCTTAGCGGTTTTCCGATCGATTTTCAATATTCTTACACTAACCGATCGGAAAATCTTCTAAGAATTGACCCTAATGAAGAAAAGTATGGGTTCTTGATGTTGAACTATTGAAAACTTGAAAATAATGAACCTATGCTTTACCAGAATTCTCGCTTCGTGATTGGTTGGAAGATTCTTTGTGATGATCTAAACCTATACCAATTTGATATCTGTGCTTGGGAAGTAAGCCAAAACAAGTGACCAAGTTTCCTCATTTCAACAAGATTTCTTAACACTGCGGTTAAACCTAGACCATTTTGATGTCCTTGCTTGGGAAGTACGTCAGAAAGAGTGACAAAGCCCCCTCGTGCCAACAGATTTCTTACGAACGCGATTAAACCTAGTTCAATTTGATGTCTGTGTTAGGGAAGTGTGCCAGAAAAAATGACACAAGTTTGTTGTCCCAACAGATCGCAAATTCTTTACTGCGAGACGATTAAAGCTCGGCGAATTTGATATTTGTGTTGGAAAAATGTGCTACAGCTGTAGTGTTCGGTTATAATACGACTCTGTGAATACTGAATACGCATGCTTGCCGTTTTATTAGAAGTGCAGTGAAAAGATGTGCTGTTGATAAAATAGGATTGAATAGGATAGGATTGTTATAAGGAAATTTGAATTTCATTTGTATGGGAGCTCCCCTCTTAAAAGGGGAAGGCGTCGTAATTCACCATAGAAAAAATTTCTGCCATCTAAAACTCCCACATGCCAAATTTGGTTCCATTTGATTGATTAGTTCTCGAGATGAGAGGAAATTTGCATTTCATTTGTATGGAAGCTCACCCTCTTAAAAGGGAGATGGGCCATAACTCGCTTTCTAAAGAGGAGTGGGGTCTCAATTCACCATAGAAAAACTTCTTGCGTCCAAAACCACTTACATGTCAAATTTGGTTCCATTTGCTTGATTAGTTCTAGAGTTATGAGGAAATTTGTATTTCGTTTGTATGAGAGCCCCCCCTCTTAAAAAGGTAAGGGGTCCTAGTTCATCATAGAAAAAATGGTTGCCTCCACAAACACCCACATGCCAAATATGGTTCCATTTGCTTGATTAGTTCTCGAATTATGAGGAAATTTGTATTTCGTTTGTGTAGAAGCACCCCCTCTTAAATTTGGGAGGGGTCCTAATTCACCATAGAAAATATTTTTGCCTCCAGAAACCTCCACATGCCAAATTTGGTTCTATTTGCTTGATTAGTTCTCGAGTTATGAGGAAATTTGAATTTCATTTGTATAGGAGCCCCCCCCTCCTAAAGTGAGGAGGGGTCCCAGTTCATCATAGAAAAAAATTTTGTTTCCAAAAACACCCACGTGCCATATTTGGTTCCATTTGCTTGATTAGTTCTCGAGTTATGAGGAAATTTGTATTTCGTTTGTATAGGAGCCCCCCCTCTTAAAGTTGGGAGGGGTCCTAATTCACCATAGAAAATATTCTTGCCCTCGAAAACTTTCACATGCCAAATTTGGTTTCATTTGCTTGATTAGCTCTCGAGTTATGAGGAAATTTGTATTTCATTTGTATAGGAGCCCCCCCTCCTAAAGTGAGGAGGGGTCCCAGTTCATCATAGAAAAAAATTTTGTCTCCAAAAACACCCACGTGTCAAATTTGGTTCCATTTGCTTGATTAGTTCTCGAGTTATGAGGAAATTTGTATTTCGTCTGTATAGGAGCCCCCCCCTCTTAAAGTGGGGAGGAGTTCTAATTCACCATAGAAAATATTCTTGCCCTAGAAAACTTTCACATGCCAAATTTGGTTCCATTTGCTTGATTACTTCTCGAGTTATGAGGAAATTTGCATTTCATTTGTATAGGAGCCCCCCTTCCTAAAGTGGGGAGGGGTCCCAATTCATCATAAAAAAAAATTTTGTCTCCAAAAACACCCACGTGCCAAATTTTGTTCCATTTGCTTGATTAATTCTCGAGTTTTGAGGAAATTTGTATTTCGTTTGTATAGGAGCCCCCCTCTTAAAGTGGTGAGGGGTCCTTATTTACCATAGAAAATATTCTTGCCCTCGAAAACTTTCACATGCCAAATTTTGTTCCATTTGCTTGATTAGTTCTTCAATTATGAGGAAATTTGTATTTCATGTGTATAGGATCCCCTCCTCCTAAAACGGTGAGGGGTCCCAATTCATCATAGAAAAAATTTTTGTCTCCAAAAACACCCACATGCCAAATTTGGTTCCATTTGCTTAATTACTTCTCGAGTTATGAGGAAAATTGTGTTTCTTTGGTACAGGAGCCCCCCCTCTTAAAGTGGGGAGGGGTCCTAATTTACTATAGAAAATATTCTTGCCCTCGAAAACCTTCTCATGCCAAATTTGGTTCCATTTGCTTGATTAGTTCTCGAGTTATGAGGAAATTTGTATGGAAGCCCCCCCTTTTAAAGAGGAGAGGAGTTATAATTCCCCTTATAAAGAGAGGAGGGGTCTCAATTTACCATAGAATAAATTCTTGTCCCCGAAAACACCCACATGCCAAATTTTGTTCTATTTGCTTGATTAGTTGTCGAGTTATGCAGAAATTTGTGTTTCATTTGTATGGGAGCCCCCCCTCTTAGTGGGGGGAGGGGTTTCTAACCATCACTAAAACCTTTCCTGGCCCCAAAAAACCTCTATATGCATATTTTCATGCCGATTGGTTCAGTAGTTTTCGATTCTATAAGGAATATACGGACAGACAGACAGACAGACAGAAATCCTTCTTTATAGGTATAGATATGTTCCACTCACTTACTTTTTTGGAAACAATCCGCTCGAATCCATTCCCAATTCAGGAGCCGTCTCCACAATACTCGGTCTTGGAATGGCGCTCTCCAGTCGCCCCTAACACTCGCTCTTCTAGCGGGTCTTCGTCAATAGCGCTCATCCAACGGGTACGGGGTCTGCCTCGAAGTCGTCGGGTTCTCTGCTAAATTTTGTTTTCGCTGGTCTCTCATCCGGGATCCTTCTACATGGTCAGCCCATTGTAGCCTGCCGTATTTTAATCACTTCACAATATCCGCATCTGTGTATACTTGGTATATTTCATGATTTATGCGCCTGTGCAACACTCCTTCATCTAATATGCCGCCAAGAATTGATCGCAGGATCATACGCTCGAAAACGCCAAGAGTTCGTCGATCGCTCTCTTTCAACGTCCTCGCTTCGTGGCCGTAGAGTACCACCGGGAGAATTAGAATCTTATAGAGCGCGAGTTTTGTACGGAGTTGCAGGCTGCGGGATCTCAGCTGGCCACGTAATCCGTAGAAGGCCCTGTTGGCAGCCGCTATCCGCCTTTTTACTTCACGGCTCACATCGTTGTCACACGTCACTAACGTATCAAGGTAAGCAAATTCGTCGACCACTTCAAAAGTATCTCCATCTATCACCACCGCAGTTCCAACACCCGAAGGGCTACCACGCTCTCTACCAGCCACCATATACTTTGTTTTGGTAGAATTTATAATAAGCCCTATCCTCGCAGCTTCCTCTTTAAGATGCGTGTACGCTTCTTCCACAGCTCTACGGTGAACACCGATGATGTCGATGTCGTGGCGTCGGCGTCCTAGGAGCATATGAGATGTCGTGATGATGTTACCGCTTCTCTGCACGCCAGCAATGCTCTTCCAATGCAATGTTGAACAGAAAAATTCGAAAGTCCGTCACCGATTTAACCACCCATTTAACGACACAAACGAGTCCGATGCCTCACCTGCTATCGTGACGCTTGATTTTGAACCATCAAGGGTAGTACGTATCAGCCTAATCAATTTTGTTGGAAAACCATGTTCAAGCGTAATCTGCAAAAGCTCGTGTCGTTTAACTGATTCGTATGCCGTCTAGAAATCTATAAACAAATGGTGAGTCTGCAAGTTGAATTCCCGAAATTTATCGAGGATCTGTTGCAACGTGAACATTTGGTCCGTCGTGGAGCGTCCCTCTCGGAAACCACAATAGTATTCGCCAACAAAGGTTTCCTGCAACGGCCTCAATCTGAAAAACAGGATGCGGGAGAGAATTTTGTATGCAGAATAGAAGAGAGTAATAAGCTGATGGATTGCACAATACAGCCGTTGGCTCCCGACTTTCAAAAGTTCGGCGGGGATGCCGTCCTTTCCAGCTGATTTGCCGTTTTTCAACTCTCCCGCTGCTTTCCTAACCTCGTCCAAAGTTGGTGGATCCACAGCTTGTTAATCATCCTCAATCGTTATCCTGCTTCTGTTGACCGCTCCATCTTGTTCACCATTCAACAATGCATCGAAATGTTGTTTCTAACGCCTAGCCTCCGATCTCTCGGTAAACAGGTTCCCCTCCTTGACTGGCTTGTTACACCAGCATCGTACCTCGAAGCTAACTGGGCCAACACTCAGCAGATGCATGAGTGCCTTCTTCTCTGTCGGTATACAATCTTAGCCGAGGTTGGTTACCAGATCTCCACTAAGGTTGCTCGTATTCCGGCTGGTACCACGAGAAGGTAGGGACAGGAGCTGCTGGATAAGAGGCTAATGACTACTGTGGGGTTTATTTTATAATTGCAGGTACGCGAAGTACCTTTCAACAGCCTATGTTCCACTATCTTACCCTAAAACGGTATCCGTATCCGGTGGTCCTTATAGGAATATCTAAATTTCTTTTGGTTTATCCAACGTAATATTCTTTATAATCGCTGTAATCAATTTTGTAAACCTCTGCTTTGTTTAACAACTGAATTTTGTTTTGACTTAGGACTACGTCTTACGGCATGGTTCGGGATAGGGTGTCATTCCAAAAAATCGAAAAATGCGAGTGTCACGAAAATATGAAAAATTTGGAACACTAATAGCTCTGCCAATTATGAATGGATTTTCATGGTCTAGATTCCAATCGACTCATAGTAGATGTAGCAATTATGTGATTTCTATCATAACTCTCTTTATCAATTACTAATTAGGCCATTGCAAATTATTTTTGAAGTTTTTGTCACCCTCCCCCTTGGAAATCGGCTTGAAAAATCGGAAGGTAAAAAAATTATTTGTAGGATACGAGTTGAATTTTTTTTATAAAATCAATTGTCTGTGGGCTTTATAGCTTGAAAACTCGAAAAATGAGTTTACGAGTTGAGTTAACGCTTCTAGCATGAAATAGAAATGGGAATTCAAACAGTGGACTTTCCGAAAATCAGCAAAAAAAATTTCTTTTTTGTTTTTGTCTTTTTTCGTAGATTTTTGCATGGAAAATAATAATGTATATATTAAAAGCAAGAATAGATTTGGTTTTCACGTTTAAGCATAAGCATAAGCATAAGCATAGGATACCGCCCCACAGTAGCGCCAGTCAGAACAAAACTGAGACAAAACTAATAAAATTGGTAAAGTAGCATGCAACATACATATTTTGTATATAACTGTGAACCAAATTGACTACTAAAACTTAAAGTTTTCAAATATTTAAAAAATCAATAATTAGGGTGTCTCTAAAATTATTTTCTAAGAAAAGTTTTATAACTACTTGAACTATTATATTTATTTTGTGTTTTTTTGCATTGGGATAATTAGGAGAAGTAGTAATGACCTTGTAACACTCAGCAATCCATAACGTTGAGCCACATTTAAAAACAAATTTCGAATTTTAAAAATAGCTCTTTCTCCAGCCAATAACCATGTTTATTCACTAAAATTTGAATATCAAAGTGTCATTTCTGCTCTGCTGACCTGGTACTAACCTTTAGCTGCTAAATGCTCAAAGATTTATTTTAAAAATATCTGTAATAGTATTGTTAGAAGTAATTACAAAGCGGGATTGCCTAAAAACACATGGTTCTATAAAATTCAATATTTTTAGTCTCTGCGCAAATCTGCGCAAAATGCGGATATGATTTTTGGAAAGTAGACTAAATTCTACATAAAATATGAAAAAATCACGGTTACCTTCCGCTCCCAAAAAAAGATGCTCAACTTTGAAAATTCGAAGTCATGTGTGTTACTTTTTTGAGATTTGTAACAAACATATTTTAGAGTGTACTTGATTTTCGTCAATCTGCAAAATAAGGTGCTAATCTATAACCATTTCAATACCAAATCGCGTTTTCTTTGTATCCAAATACCTAACAGGATACACTTAAAAACAGTTTTTCGAAACTTGCGTTAATTGAAAAATATGGGAAATTGTCACACAAACCTCAGATTCAAAAAATTCTCCAAAAAGCTGTATCATTCCCAGTGCTCTGAAATTTTGGAATATAGTTATTTAGTCTGTCTACTTTCATAGAAAAATAATAATTCATGAAAAACTTCAACTCCATTTTGGGTGTTTTGTCCCAGTATTTTCCACTGTGCGCCCGTGTGCTGCTACTCCGTTATTGACCAGGACCGATGAAAATTTCAAAATGATGGCTGGAAAGAGCATACTTGGGACAGCACGCTATTCCTCATTGTGCAACCTTATCAGGTCCCTGCATGCTGATCAATACCGACGCCGGCCACGTCCGAATGCGGGTCCTGGTGGGATGGGAAGGAATGTTAGTCCAATACTTGTTGCTACTAAAGACCAGGGAATCCTCTGCATCTTCACAAGTATTTCGGGAAAGGAATTGATGTTAGTAGATGGGGGGAGTTATATGAGACTAACCTGACTATTCAAAAATTTTCTGGTAAAGCCAGTAATTACGAAAATTAAGATACCTTTAAAAAATACCTTTTAATAAATTTAATATAATGCCATTGGTGCTCATATACAACCATAATTTGATAATTTATATCTAAAAATATTATGCACATGCGAGACTTAAAGTGACTCGAAAACCTCGTGACAAATTTGAATTTATTACACCTGAAAACAAAAATCAGGTATAATGAAACAAACCAATATAGTTCCTAAGTTGATAAGCGTTTCCTCCTATCTACGCTAATATGCAGAGATATAGCGCCCTACACGCTTAATAGATTTGGTTTTCACGTTTCAACTTTAAGTAAAATTGCCTAAAATCCATATTTTTCTTCCTCGATTAAAAAAACCTGTTTTTTTTCACCACCACACCTTCCCCCCACCCTTCACTGACCCAACACCGGAGGGACAAAAACTTTTTGAAATATTTGAAATGGCCTTAGTAAAAATTAACGAAAAGTTTCAAGGTCAAATATCCCTATACAATTTCTTCGCGATCGCCTCGTTTCACAGGAAGGAACGACTGTAAAATACATCATCTGTTTACTGTTATTTCGATTACTTTATTTTTGGAAAGAAAAAGCAACAAAACCACCACATCCCAACAGGTCGAAAATTCTTTACGACGTTCAGACCTATAATAATTTGATATCTGTGCTTGGGAAGTAGGCTAGAAAAAATGATGAAGTCCTCTCGTTCTAACAGAATTTATTAGAACCGCTATAAACCTAGATCAGTTTGATGTCCTGAAAGTGAACCGTTATGAAAAAAGTGATCGACTAACCTTGTCTTTCGCCCCAATTGTATCCACATACTGTCTTCAAAACTGATGTCTTATATGAAAAAGGGGTTGACGGAATATTCATGCATGGAACGTAATGCAGCAATTTTCAACGTGAGGAAGAATTAGCGATTTTCTGATTCGAAAATAGGTTTTGAGCGTTTAATTTTTCTGGAAATTGACGAATGTGAACCAGTGGTATTAAGTAAAACGCAGATTATTTGATTATTTTTTTCGTTCAACCGTAAGTTATGCGTCCAATGACAAATGTTTTGAGCAAGATCCTTAAACCAGTTAATATTTGTTTCAAGCCTAAAGTTGACTAGTGCTACAAGGCACACAAAAATTTATTACAGTACTTCCAGTTTATACAGAAAATAACTTAATGTACGAAATCGATATGATGGATAACTGTAAGTAAAGATAGTGATTTAATTATTGTAATTAACTGTAATGGTACTGTTAGCTAAGCCAAATGCTGCCAGTTCGGAAGATGAGATCTTGCTCAACTCTTCTGTTTTTCACTATTATGCCACTATTATTTTATTTCTACTTTGCGGTTGTTTATAGTAGATAAGTTTCGCTATTTGCTTTCTCAGCATTCACCGGTAGCCAGAGAAAGACAGAGAGCAATTGGACCCTTTTCCCTGACTCCCACTCCCACGATTCCAGTGCGATAATCGTTTTTTTTTCTCCTGCTCAACACCGGCTAGAATTGCGAGTTAAAAATAAAGAACACATCACAAACAAACAACATCAAAAGGCAGCTCCAATAACAATAAAGCGAACAGTGTCCTTCACCATGCTCAACATATTATTAATATTACGTATATCGCGCTGCTCGGCTCATACATAACAGTTCATGGTCGTTCAGAAGCAAAATAAAAAAGATTTCCGTTTAAAGACATTCTACTACGGCACACACAATCGCCAATCGCAAGAGTCTTGCGGGGGCTTGCGTAGGTACTGGCTGGCTTGGAACGAAAAGCTGAGACAGGCGTCGTCGTCGGTACCATCCGCCGAACTAGCCGCCTTGTGGTGGTGGGGTGCTGGGGTGCGAAAAAGGCTCCTGGCACTGTTGCTCCTGCTGCTGCTGCTATGGGAAGAGGACTCCGGAGCAGACTTAGCCAACCAGGCCAGACATTGCCGAATCGTTTATTATTGTACATTGCACATTGCACACCGTTCCAAACGGCAACAGCCGGCCGGTATCCAAGCCCCAAAACATCAGTCGTTCCGGTACTGTTTGTTGAATTAGTCATTTTCTATCATTGCATTTTAATTTGTATCCGTAATGATTAGACGATTACAATGATTTTTATACAAACTAATTTTCTTCTGAAAATTTGTAGCCCATTACCGGACTTCGAAATGGAACAAGCAGTCATAACAACGACGCCTGCATGTATGTGTGCAGTCGTCCCGGTTCAACGTGCGTTCATTCAAACAACTTGTCCGCCGGTCTCGACGTTACCGCCCTCTGTCGCTGCGCCGGTGCCGACGATCATCATCACATAATGCAGTTTAATGCGCTTCGTTCAGTTCTGGTCTCAATTCTTTGCCGAGCCGTTGAAATAAGCATGTACGGCCGGCAGAAGCATCAGTCAGGATGAGGTTGGCGATGGCATTGGCAGGCGGGACGATGGCTGGCGGCACGGCCGACCGACGTGCTGCTAGCGGAGTTCTCTTCTTCGGAGGATTTCTCGCACCA
Organism: Sabethes cyaneus; assembly: GCF_943734655.1. NCBI lineage: Eukaryota > Metazoa > Arthropoda > Insecta > Diptera > Culicidae > Sabethes > Sabethes cyaneus. The sequence goes on from NC_071355.1 coordinate 187,145,885, forward strand.
TATGCATTCGAGTTGTACAGTTTCGCAGATAAACGGAATAGCAGTTGCCAGTTGCCGATACTCATTTTCATACATTCTACTAATCACCTAATCGTAGTTAAGTGTTCAATGTAATGTTGAGTTTTACTATTAAATGTTCTAACTTAAGTTTAAATGCTAAATTCATAGTTACATTTTAAATTTTTAGTTTAATTACCTAGGATCAGCTCTGCTTTCATTCATTTCACTTTCAAAGTTTTCTTTCGGGTCCAGAACTTGCAAGACGAGTGACTTTTCTTCTAATTGCATATAAGCTAAACATTTACAATATTGCAGCAACTAGCCAGAAACAGTTCCTCGTGATTTCATCGCAAAAAAATCGATCACCAACCCAAGACGAACTCGTAACTCAACCAATTGGCAGCCCGGCCCCACTAAGAACATCATTTAAGTATGTTTCGCCTTGTGTCGTCGCCGCCCCACATCGTTTCGCACACTCAAGCAAGAATATTTTATCCCCTTTTCCAAAATGCATCATCATCAAATGCTGAACGCCGCCGCCGTCTACAGCACGCCTCGTCGCATATCCTCAACCACACCGTCTCCACCTACCACGCGCTTCCTTCCCGCGTGTGTGGAATGGTGGCGTCTCATCTTCTAAATTCCAAGTAAATACACTTTCGGCGGTCTTCGATCTCTTGCCGATGCCCAAACAGGGTAAACTTGCACACTGCAAATTGGTGAAGCCCCGACACGCACCAACACATGCACACAGCCTCTACCGATCGTTTGGTCGATCCAGTTTGGACTGGTCCGGATGCAGGATCGTGGCCACTTCACTGTGACCGGTCATCTGCCGAATGCTCTCTCGATCACGTAATCACACAGCAGTCCGTCCGACAGCAAACGGCGCGGAACGTTCTGGCGAAACCTGTCGAAACAGGCCCGGTGCTGTTGTCCAAGTTCCAAACGCTGACACTGTGTTTTTTCTTATTATCAACCCAGAGCACGTGAGAACGCCGAAGATTGTTTTGCTGAAGAATGGCATCATCATCATCACTGTGGTGAAACCAAACGACCGGCCAACGTTATGCAACATATCCAAATAATGCCTGTTCGTATAAATATTTTGCTCAGCTTCGAAGGAATGTTTATGATGATCGAATCATTTTGCGATATGACTCAGCAGTTTGAAAGTCAACAGAATTTTTTTCACCTTGCATTATCGATATTTAGCGTGTGTTAATCTAGATCAAATCATTTCATACTTTTGTTTTGATTATTTTGAAGTGCCAAATACCGGGCTAATATTTGCCGCTTCAAACATGTTATGAAGATTAAACTAAACGAGTACAAAAATCAAAATTGATCAACCTCACAACCTCACAAAACAGAACCAAACAGCTTCTCTCCCTAACCCACCCCAAGCAAGCTTGCGTCATTTCGTCTAGGTCAATATCAAACGAAGCGATTTTTTTGTGTCCTTTTCTGCGCATTTGACCCTGTCGGCGGCTGCTGCTGTTGTTGCTACTAATGGTGGTTCTCCTGCGACAGTCTAGACTGGCAGACAACAATAGATACCTCGGCTATGTGTGCATACACTAACTGTGGTCTGCTGCACTGCGATGAGGTTTCTGTATTTGATTGCTTCTTCCCCCAGCATCCATCCACACGATAGCTAGCGAATGCCGGCCATAGCCATTGAAACCATTTGGGGTGCACTTCTTTACCATGGGTGTGCAGCCCGGAGTTTGCTACAGTGACGGACGACATTATTCGATTAGTCGCTTTCATGTTTTCTGCTATCGACTGAAACAGATGATCGCGCGACTCCACCAAAGTATTGCTAATCCAAACAAAAATGAGGATTTCATTGTTTTATGGATACGTCACCCAGTTGAGCGCTACATCGTGAATGAAAACACTTCGATAGACTGTAATATCACAAAAATTCTTAAAAACAAAGTAAACTTGTGCCATAATTGATACATTAGTGTGACACATGTGTCAGATTTATCAATAACTGTTGGAATTAATTGAAAATTATTAAACAAAAAAATAGATAGAATTTTTTGAAAATGTTTAAAAATTATTTACGATACACTCAATGTTGAGCGTTCTTTAATTAGCGTGTAAGTGCAAACCACAGGTCAGTGTGTTATTCATTGCTGCAATTCTGTTTGTTGACATTCGGTCAGAATTCCGGTTTCAACTACGGTCTTGTGGTAAATAACTTTTTATTTGATTTGAAAAATAACTAAACTGTTTTCTTTCCAGAGCACATCATATGGATACTTGTGAAGAAGTTTATTTTCCAGACGAAAATGATTTTGAAGCCGCTAGCTCCACCAGCAGGAATCGAAATACTGCATCACAAGCAGCCGGCACTAAACAACTAGATGATATGGATGTAGAAAACTTAGCATTTCAAGAAGGATCTTTGGGCGATGAGGCGATGTACACCTTTCCAGCAATTGTTTTTTACGTTATTTCAAAGGTCATAAAACAGGGCCTTCAGTGGGAAAATTTTCGATCAACTGCGACTCAGCGATTGATGTAATGCAAGCAACGTCGGCTTACTGTAAAGATTTTATACGGAAAGAAGCCGTATTTGAAACCCCCACAGGAACCGATTACACAGTTAAGTGGAATAAATCGTTGCCCACTAATGAAGAAATCGACAAATTCATCAGTTTTCAAGATAAAGTTTCCAAAAAAGTTTATAAACCGGCACAGCTTCTCGAAAAACCAGAAAAAATGCAGACAATTTTGTGGAAGGGAAGTACATGTATTCGTTTATGTGTATTCGGAATCAGTATTATCGTTGAATATGTATGACATATTGAAAATGCAACTGCTACAACCCGAAGAAAGAGACCGCGCAGGAGCTGCATCGAACCATTCGTTAAATAATTTAGCAGCAGAGTTAAAAGAACTTTACCAGGATAAATAGAGTTCGTCGGCAATTAACTAGTTTATCTGGGCATCTTATTTATTGACAAAAGGCCGCATTACTCAAGAAAAATTGAAACCGCTTGGCCCACCACAACATTTAATTCACTTGTTCCGAACCGTTCCATCAAAATCACAAAAAATGTTGAGCACATCTTGTCAAGATCTACGTATTGCGCAAAACGTAAACAATTCATTTAAAGATTTTAGCAAATTTACAATCAGATTTGGCTCAATTGATGTCTTCTATAAAATTGATACAGCTACGACTAAACGCAATGGCGGCAATTCAGAACAGAAATGAATATTACTGGCGGATGTTCCTGGAAGCTTTACAGCAACTGAAGATTCATACGGAAAGGAGCTGGCTGAGGAGGTCTCTGATTGTTGAGATATTGATCACATGTAAATTATCACTGCTCTGTTTTATTATTTTTATTTTGCAATGAAACTGTAAAATACATAAACGGTTTATCTTTACCTAATGCGTAATAATTATTGATCGAATCCAATGTTTTCTGTGCTTTGATTTAGTCCTCTCTCTGCATCAAATATTCCACCTGACAGGTATCCACACTTTCGGAAGATTTTTGTGCAATTGAAAGTTGAAAACTCGTTCAATGTTGTCGCAATAGTTGTGATGACCTTCGAAGAGTTTTCCTTGTAATTTTTTTGGAGTTTGCTTTTGCAGTACCCAAAAACAAATTCGATGGGATTAAAATACGGTGTATACGGAGGCAGAAAAATTACATAAATTCCCATGGATCTCAGATATTCCACGATACGATGATGACACTGAATTCTAGCCCCATCTGGAATCCAAACAGAATTCACTCCCGGATGCTTAAATATTATGCCACTGTTGGCAAAATTACGACAGCACTCAAAAAGTTTTCTGCGGGTAAAAGTTCCATCGCACATAAACGATTCTAAAATTCCATTTTGATTCAGGAAACACAGTAAGGACACATGAGCCTTGCGGTTAAACTCGCCTCGGTATATAAGTTTCTTTCCCTAAATCCACGCATATCCACGATTGCGGAGCATTTCTCTATTGTCAATTAATACTTCATCCAGGAAAACTAAATTATGAAGATCCCAATTAACGTTCGCCAGCTCATTCACAAAGAAACAAATTTGATCCTCTTGTGCCTGAAATGCTCTACGCTCAAGCACTTTCCAGGTGTATCCTTCTTCATGCAAAATAATGGAAATAGCTGAAGTACTGTTGGAAATTCCGAACGTCTTGAAAAATATTTCTTTAGCTTCATTGACAAAAAGGGTCGGTTGCTTTTGGAAAGGTTTACTATCTAAGTCCGTTTTTCCTTGCTGAGTTGCAAATAAACTTGTTGTCTTATCTTTCGAGATACAATACCGTGTTGTTGATAATTTTGAATCCATCTAGTGATTGTACTGGGATTATTTCCTTAAATTTTCGCACATTCACGTTTGGACAATCGTAGAAAGAAAAACCCATAGAGCGCATGGTATTTTGTATTGGTTGATGCGTGTTGGTTCAAAACTTCAGGTTTTATTCTAAACATGGTGAAATTTTAAGTGATACTTTAAATTAAGTAATACAAGTTGGAACAAATCAATATTCGTGGTAGTTTTGCAGTTGTTGACGTTTCTGGAGAACAGCTGATTGTCAACGTGCGCAACTGACAGTCGCGCAACTAAATCATCATTAGTTGCATTTAAGAAAAGATTCATAATATATTGTGAAGCAATCTTTTTCGTAGGGGCATAAACTATTAAGAGCCAAACAAAATGCTGCGTCAACGCGTCCGTCAGCGTTATTCTGATTCCGTTTCGGCCTTTACTGATTTTGACTTCGAAAGACCTCTCTGTTCAGGCTCACTCTTCTTTGTAAAACTTAAAAAAAAGGATTGAATTTAAATTTGAAAACAAAACTACCCAAATAATGGCATCATTTTTCATGTTTTTCAGCTGATAAATGTTGTCTCGGTATAGGGTATGACATCGGAAGAGACCTACGCTCCTTCCACGTAAAACATAGTTCCGGCTCACAAGTCCCTACCTAGCGCGTCGTCGAGGATCTAAGTCAAATGATGACGATCAATGGCCACACCTGGAATTGCTCCATGTAGGTACAAACTCAAACAACGTCTATCTTGGAGCGAGCGATTGAATATGTTGAAATACTAAATCCCGTGAGCTCTACCTAAGATGACAAACCTCGGTTGCCACGAACAACGAAAATGAAAATACGCAACGGATCAATTGGTATAGGACACTACAAACAACAAGGAAACGATTTATGGATTGCAATTAGAAACTTGGTACCTGGAATGCCCAAATTCTCCATGAACCGGCACGAGCTGGCTTGCTTGCATGAAAGCTTCATCGACTCGGAGTGGAGATCGCTGATGTTCAGGAAGTTCGGTGGCCAAACTCCGAGGAAAGGGAGTTCCATGCAGAAGACCCTATTGCTGGCACTTCTTTCAGGTACCATCTCTACTAGTGTGGCTGCAGAAAGACAGAACATGGAGTCGATTTCGCAGTGTTGGGAATGCAAACGCAACGAATTATTCGGTGAAGTTCCGCAGATGACCACATATATGCGATGAGAATTAAGGATACATTCTTCAACTTCTGCCTAATCAACGTATACGCACCGATAAATAATAAATACGATGATGCTAACGGCGAATGCTGCGACAGGCTTGAGAGAAGCAATGGGTAGTACCCAAAACATGGTTTGAAATCCTCAATAGAGGTGCAAATGAGCAGATCGAGAGGGAGGAATTCTTCCATCCAGCCAATGGAAGACATAGCCTTTATCTGCCAACCAATGATAACGATCTGAGGCTCACAAATTATGCCACAGCCAGAGGAATGGCCATCTTTAGTACCTACTTTCCACGTCTGAATATTAGGAAACACACCTGTAGGCATCCAAGTGGAAACTCAATCTTTCAGATCGAGCATGTCCTGATTGACGGTCCACACTTTTCGGATGTCATCGATGTACGATCTTTTCGGGGAGCAAATAACGACTCTGATTCCTATCTCGTAACTTAACGTTAGCAGCCGAGAGCCGGGGTGGTCCCTGCCGTATCAAGAATTCCTCCCCATTGTACTCGGTCCTGGGCTACTCGTCGCCAATTCGTTGCGCGACTCGACACACGCATGTCGGTCTCAACCTGCTCGAGTCATCTACCCAGTAAACATTTTTGTACATATATCAACGTAACAAATGAGAAATATGTACCGATATATATATATATATATATATATATATATATATATATATATATATATATATATATATATATATATATATATATATCTAGAAAAATCGTATTCGATGCATGAAATCAGCATATGCGTACTATTTTGGAGGCGATATGCGTACAACAAATTATACGTAAACAATTCGCATTCATAAGTATTTGTGTACGACGAGATCCGACTAGACAAGATTAGTTCCATAATGCTATACAATTCCGTGGTGAAAATCGTATGTAAATCAGTTGTCATCATTTTATACGATTGAATATAAACTAGGGTGCATTTTAATAATCTTTGTGTTCGATTTCGATTTTGTTTAGAGATATTTAGGATCATTTTCATACATTCATATACGATTTGTGGTTTGCTGGGTAGCACGCTGGACCCATCTATTCCTGGTGCCGGTGGGATTCTTGAAGAGAACGGATTTCACTGCACAGTCGTCCGGCATCCTTGCGACGTGGCCGGCCCACCGTAGTCTCCCAACTTTCGCCAGGTGTACGATGGGAATCTCTCCAAAAAGTGCCCGTAGCTCGTGATTCTTACGCCTCCACTGCTCTCCGCTTTGCATTTGTACTCCGCCAAAAATAGTTCGCAATACCTTTCGTTCAAATACGGCAAGTGTACGTATGTCTTCCGCAAGCAAAATTACTGTCTCACGTCCGTAGAGGACTAACGGTCTGACTAGCGTTTTGTACATCGTCAGCTTTGTGTGGTGGTGTATGCTCCTTGATCGATGCGTCTTGCGGAGGAAAAAGTAGGCCCGATTTTCATCTTGAATGCGTCGTTGGATCTTCTTACTCGTACTATTATCGGTGGTGAGCAGGTATCCCAAATATACGAACTCATCAACCACTTCCAGTTCATCGCCGTCAATAGTCACTGTCCGTAGGAGGCAAACGTTGCTTTCTCTGGAGCCTCTTCCTACCATATATTTGGGTTTCGACGCATTGATTTGTAACCCTATCCTCCTAGCCTCCGTGTTTAGTCTGGCGTAGACTGCCTCCACCGTCCCAAGTGTCTAGTAATGATGTCGTGGTCGTCTGCGAAGACTAGTAGTTGGTTACTCTTGCTGAAGATCGTTCCTCTTGTTTCGATGCCCGCTCGCCGGATCACACCTTCAATAGCGATATTGAATAACATGCAGGACAGCCCATCCCGTTGCTGCAACCCTCTGCACGATTCAAAAGGACTCGAGAGTGTCCCCCGAAACGCGCACGTAGCATATCACTCGCTCCAGAGTAGCTTGGATCAGCCGCGTCAGTTTGTCCGGAAAACCGTACTTGTGCATTATCTGCCATAGCTGTTCGCGTTCAACGGTATCGTGTGCTGCTGTGAAATCCACGAAAATATGATGCGTGGACACATTTTACACTCGACATTTCTAGAGGATTTGTCGAAGAGTAAAAATTTGATCCGTAGTAGACGGGCCCTCGTAAATCCCGCCTGATACTGCCCTACGAATTCTCTTGCTGTTGGGGATAGACGACGCAAGAAAATCTAGGAGAGCACCCTGTAGGCGGCGTTGACCAACGTGCTGCCGCGGTAATTACAGCAATCTAGCTGGTCACCCTTTTTGTAGATGGGATAGACTACACCAGGCCCCTATGTCGTCGTGTGTAAAATTCGCGGCGAAGGCTCGCTCTGAGAGGACGGTACATTTCAATATACAGCGGTTGATGGTAGAACACACGCCAGAAAACTTGATCAATGAATCGCAGAACAGCAGGAAGAAAGGGAAGAAGACATAAGTGGGCTGTGGAGGAACCTCCCAGCAAACCACAAATCGTATAATAATGTGTGAAAATCATTTAAAATATCGCTAAACAAACTTGAAATCCTGAAGTTTTTGGAGCGTCTTAGTAGAATACGAAACCTAAAATTAAAAAGAAGAAAACTTATCCAATTTAATTCTACTATGTATATTTTATTCACGACAGATACGTAAACTCGAAATCGTACATAAAGCTCAATAAAGCGCACCCTAGTCTACATTTATTCGTACAAAATGATAGTAACTGATTCACATACGATTTTCGTTACAGAATTGTATAGCATTATGGAACTAATCATGTTGAGTCGAATTTCATCGCATACAAATACTAATGAATGTGAATTATTTTCATATAATTTGCAGTATGTATATCGCCTAAAAAACAGTACGCATATGCTGGTTTCGTGCATCGAATGCAATTTTTCTAGATATATATCGGTACATATATCATATTTGTTACTTTGACATACGTACGAAAATGTTTGCTGGGCTTCATGGAAACATTGAAACAACCGCGAGATCCGTGGTAGGCATGACGCGTGAAACGCGTAACGCGACGCGTAACAGCTGATTCGTCGCCGATTACCAAAGAATGACAGAAAAGAAGGTGCAGGTTGGGAGCTTGGGAGTCGCATACTCACTGCGGTTACACGTCAGAACAGATAGCAGACACGCAGGTACAGGTTTAGAGAGACAAGAGCTACTTACTTATAAAATGGCAATAAAGGAGCACTTCCAGACGCTGTTGAATGGATACGGAGATCAGCAGGAATAGGATAAGCACATGACATGTCCAACCCAGTTATTTAAGCAAATGCAATTGTAAGCTGAACATTCCTTCCGCTGATGTATTTCCCGCTCTCAGCTTGGGATATTCACGTGCAGGGAGTTTTGTTTCGAAGCTTTCTGCTCACGGCAATGACGCGGATGGTATTTGTGCATACTATCAGAACTGTGCGAGGTTTATGGACTAAAGTAGACGACCTATTCCTACATTCAATGGCTGCAACTATGATGTAATCATACTAACTAAAACCGGCTTAGATGGCTGTATCGATTCTCTTCAGCGGTTTGGATCTGCCTTCAACGTATATCGTTGTGATCATAACTCAAAAAAAAAATAGTGACAAAAATAGTTTGCTGTCGTATTGATTGCCGTTGCTCAACAGTTGCCTAGTTCACTGATCAATTTAAGACATGGAAATTGTCTAGAACAAGCCTGTGTTTTTGCCGTTTTACTTTCTGTTTTGACGTTTTACTTGCTACAGTTTACATCCCACCTGACAGAAGTAAGATTGTTAAATTAATCGACGAGCATATCCTTTAAATCCGTTAATTACGTGACAAAGGGTCTTCAGACGAAAGAATTCTCATTTTCGGTGATTATAACTAACCTCAAATTTTCTGTTCAATGGAGAGGATGGAATACAGTACGACAATTCTCTCTCACTTCCTGCTGCTTGCGCTGCTGTGGTTTATTGATTTGATTTTATGAACTTGAAACAATTTAATCTACTGCGTAATTATCTCGGACGAACACTGGATCTCGTTTACTGCCTTACTAAACAAAAGATCTCTGTGCTTCAGGATATTTTTCGCTACTTCCTGTCGGTCTTCCCCATCCTCCACAAGATTTATTCTTGCCTACACTGGTACGTCCGGTTGAAGTTCCAGCTGTCGATTTCGGAGTTGCACCTCTAAGCTATCGTATTAATTTTGATACACTTTCGTTCAGTAGTTTAGTAGTTATTAGCATTTGAAATCTTTCATTAAAACGTTACACATTAAAACGTTACACGTTTTCACAAAGCACTACCTAGTTCCAGTATAGTGAACAAAGACGACGTAGGATTACGTCAAAATCACTTGTGTGCATCATAATGAATGACCAGCTCGCAGATAATTGTATTAAATATGATTATGCGTAGCTTGACTTGTTTCAATAATCCTACTTTAACTCTCTTGTGGTCTTTAAAAGGGTTATTGGTTACAAATAACATTAAAGCCAAAGCACGTTCATCGCAAATATGACGTGCCATTGAAATGTCCTTCTCTTTTGATATGATTGGCAACATGCACGTAAGTTAGCGGCGTCGAGTCACTGTCTCTTGCTCCGAGAAGGTTTTACTAGTTTACTTTCACAGCTTACCGCTTGTTGTACAGCAGAAAATATGGCACACACCCAAAAATTTCTGTGTTATTTGTATGAGACTCCTCATCCTCCTACCACAGGGGTGAGGAGTCATAAGCCATCATAAAATAAACTCATGCCTCCAAAAGGCCCGCATGTCAAATTGGGTTCTATTTGCTTAATTAGTTCTCGAGTTATGAGGAAACATGCATTTTATTTGTATGGGAGCCCCCCATACTAACTGTATGCTTATTGTGAATGTATCCATTAAAGAATTTATGGTGATGTGATTCGATATTCTGTGTAAAATATTTTATTTACTTCTATTATTTATCTAAATTCTGTTAGATACATTTTTCGAGTTGCCGAAATTAACTACTCCAAGTAAAGTGCTTTTCTCTGCGATGTTCATTATGTAAATAATTGTATCGAACGCCACTGTACCGAGAGAGAAAAGACGGAAATGAAGCACTAGCAGTTCGTTGTACCGCCACCACGCACCGACCGACCGGAAGGGTGAGACGGGTACCTATACCTATCCGACCATACTGTGACTGACGGCGTGCAGCAAAGAGCAGCAGCAGCACGAAGAACGCAGCGCACGAAGGAACCTGAACGACGAAAATACGCAAAAAGGAGGAAAAAGGATAATTCTTTTTCTACGTCTCAGCCACCAATACAGCCCGAACAGCAGTCGCCTAGCAAAGCAGCAGCAGTAGCGGCAGCAACAGCAGACCAGTTAGGAACAGAAGACTGCGATTTCCTTTGTTTATGTCGCTCGTTCGCCGCCTCGTTTTTCCTCCCCACATACCACCACCCACCAGCCCATATCTGTCGGAGTGTAAATATTGCGTACCTCGCGAATGTTATGTGTGAATAACTCTTGGACAAAACATCGACGTGAGTAGTCGCGCTTCTTTGCTCTTCCTATCGAGGAGTGTGTGCTGCAAAGTATGTGTGTGAATGTTGTAAAGAGAGAGGACTACGAATGGGTTCAGTGATCGGACAAGTTTGACCTTGAGGATATATGCAAAATGTTATGAACTGGCCGGGCGATGCTTCTTTTGTGCTGACTGCGATACGAAAACCGTTGACTGGTGGTCGTGGTAGTGCCCATGGAGCTGTCAAAGAAGGGTTGACGATGGGTGTTCGTTGGGAAAGCAGCAGGGCGGTCGAAGGGGCGGACGGCCCCGGTTGTTTTGGTGTTGTTTGGTAGCGAGCGATTCACTGATTCCAAGAAGACAGGTGGGGAGGTGGTAGACACAGCAAGGGCCGAAAATCGCGCAACGAAAAAGGGGGTGAGAATTTTCGTCAAACGTCCACACAGAGGCGAACTGACGACGACGACGACGACGCAATGGGAGCAATGGCATTTGGATGGGGACGCTCTTGAAATCGGCGCGATTCGTTTTTTTTTTGAGAGTGATCGTAATAAACCAGATCTAAGCATGGGAACGGTTATGAGTTCTGTCATTTGAGGTGTATCAAAATTCAAGCTGTTAACGAGCGGCGCGGATGTCGTTCCGGGAACAGGTTTTCGAGAATGCACACGACCGAACGCTGCGCTATTTCTGGTAAAGGTTGATCGTTTAGAAATGTAGAATAATTTTATTCCAAAACTGATTTGAATACTGCATTGGAATGGTGTTTTTAGAGCAGCCAATTTAAATATAAGACAGGGAAGAATATTTGGTCACATTAAAGATTAATAACACCGTCAGTAGTGTGCACAATTAGGGGTTTGCCTTATATGGTGATTTTTGAAACAATCGGTTTTTGAAATTATGAACTTGTAAACAGAAACATTATTTTAACAAATTGATGTTGACAATTTTTATTGAAAATTTAAATGGAATTTTTACTATTATCGAAGACATCGCATATTTTAAAATTTATAACTCTTGAAACAAGCGTCGTAGAATGAAGAAGTAAGCAAGTCACAGCAACGTGGAAAAAATATTATCAGAATAATGGTTTCCACACAAAAATTCTACGGTGCACTGTAGTGGTGTAATTTTCTAAAGGCAAACTAAAAACAATTATATTTCTTACCTTAACTTTTGGATAATTTTCACAATTTTTTTTTATTTTTCTGCACAGGCTATCCTTTCAATGTTTGTCGAAATCAATCGGTCTTGGACGAATTCGGTTGATTGAAATTCATTCTCAAAATAGTACTGCACGGTTTATATAAACATGTTAATACCATTTTAAAAGTTTGAAAGATATTATTGAGACTGTGTTTTTTGCATAATTATGAGTAAATATTACTCAGAACCCTTCTAATTTATCTTAAAGAATGGTAATGAAAATGACGCAAACTAGATTGTGATGACATGCATACTTAATTACTTTTGCGACTGCAAACAGAGCTAGGCAAAACGGCGAAAATGACCAAAAGTTTACTAAAATAAATCTGTTTCAAATACCAGTTTCTGACTGTTTTTGTGGATTGGGATTGATTTTTACCGATTTTTACTGCTGATTTACGTAAGCGAAAAACCTAAGACGTATGTAGTCCTACGTCAAAACGACAAATTTATTTAAAGCTTGCTTCAGATAGTATTGGAACCAAAACAATTGCGTGTATTTCAGTTATTTATTATTGAATTCAAGATCTTGTCTTACACAAATGTAGCATTTTCTTCATACTTCTAAGAAAAAATACGGATTAAATTATTCATCACTGAAGGAATTCTCAAACTTTTCCTGTAAAATGGTTCATTAGGCGGCGCACACTTTCTTCGTTCATCGCTTTGGCTTATTCCACCAGGTCTTTATCTGATTGATGTCTTTGACAACTATTCCCTTTGCCTTGAGCCTCCTCTTCATGATTTCCCAATATTTCTCAATAGTGCGGAATTGCGTGGGTTAAGGTCTTTCGGAACAAACTGGACCCCTTTCTCTGCATACCATTCTTGAACGAATTTGCTGTAATGACAGGTTGCCAAATCTGGCCAAAACATCACGGGATGGTGGTGGGATCGAATGCACGGCAAAATTCGTTTTTGGAGACACTCTTTTTGCTACAGTTCCGACGTGATTGTCTTATTTGTAACGAAAACTTTCGTTTTTCTGCCACAGCTGCAAATGCCCTGCCAAATCATAAATTTTCGTGCAAATTTGTCAGTAAAAATAAATTTAAATTGGCTTGGAACAGCCCCCCGAGCCGTTGCCAACTAAAATTTTTGATCTGGTATTCGCCCGAAGTAAGCCTTGACATAGGTTTCATCGTCCATCAAAAGACACCCGTCGAACGTGGTTAGCACCCAGTCGTGTAGTTTTCGAGCACGAATTTTGGTCACGCTATTCTGTTTTATGGTTTTTTGGCTGTTTGCTAGCTCGATCAAGTCGTTCCCTTCCCGAAGTCGAATTCTCCTCACGCTACTATGGGCAGCACCGAATTTTCTGGCCAAATCACGGTCCGATATTGGGATTTCTCTTGATGATCTTCAAAATCTTACCACGCAGTTTCCGACAGGTCGACAGGCCGCTCCGATGATTAGCTTGAGGCTTCCGAATCGTCGTCAATGTTGCCTTTCTACTATATGAAAATCTATTTATATAAGAGGCTTATGTCTGTACCGAAAACCAGGTCTCTGACAGGACGTTATCGGTAACTAAAACAGGTCCCTGACAGGACGTCGTGCTTTCGCAGCAACGGGCAGTATTCTCAGTCAGCTTACTGGTCGACTACTGGACTGCTCGATTGCTCCACTGGTTGACTAAACTGCTTGACCGGACTGGTTGATTAGACTGCTCGATTTGATTTCTCAACTGGACTGCTTAACTGAACTGCTCGACTGAACTGTTCGATTCGACTGCTCGACTCAACTGCTCGATTGGACAGATCGACTTGACTGCTTGACTGAACTGCTCGAGTGGATTACTCAACTTAACTACTCGATTCGACTGCTTGACACATTTGCTTGACTTACTACTCGACCCGACTGCTCGACTTAACTGCACGATTGAACTGCTCGACTGGACTATTCGACTCAACTGCTTGACTCGATTGGTCGAATGAACTGCTTGACTCAACTACTCGATTGGAATATTTGAATCGGCTGCTCGACTCAACTGCTCAACCCGATTGCTTGATTCAACTGTTCGACTAGACTACTCGATTTAATTGCACGACTCAACTGACAGCTTGATTCAACAGCTCGACTAGACTGCTCGACTTAACCACTCAACCCGACTGCTCAACTCAACTGCTTGACTTAACTGTTTGATTCGACTTAACAGCTCGATTCAACTGCTCGACTGGACTACTCGACTGAACTGCTCGACTTAACTGTTCGACTTAACTGCTCGACTGAACTGCTTGACCCTACTGCCCGACTAGACTGCTCGGCTCAATTGCTCGACTAGACTACTCGATTCAACTGCTCGACTAGACTACATGATTCAACTTGCCGACTGGATTACTCGACTAAACAGCTCGATTAAACTGCTCGAGTAGACTGCTCGGTTTAGCTGCCCAACTCGACCGCTCGATTCAACTGCTCGGCTGGACTGCTTGACTGAACAGCTTGATTTAACTGCTCGACTCAACTGCTTGACTTCTGTTTGATTCGACAGCTCGCCCTAACTGCTCGCCCAAACTGCTCGATTCAACTGCTCGATTCAACTGCTCGATTCAACTGCTCGACTCGAATGCTCGACTCGACTGCACGAATGAACTGCTCGACTTAACCGCTTGACCCGACTGCTTGACTAAACCATTCGATTCGACTGCTCGACTTAAGTGCTCGACTTAACTGCTCGATTTAACTGCTCGACCCGATTCAACTGCTCGATTTAACTGCTCGACTTGACTGCTCGACTCGATTCAACTGCTCGACTGGACTACTCTACTTAACTGCTCGATTTAACTGCTCGACTTGACTGCTCGATTCAACTGCTCGACTCAACTGCTCGACTCGACTACTCGACTCAACCGCTCGACCGGAATGCTTGACTGAACAGCTAGAATGCTAGACTGCTCGATTTGACTGCTCGACTCGATTACTTGTCGCGATATCATGTTCGGTGTTAAATCAGACCGGATCAAGTCGCTAAATTTTAAAAAATGAGTTGGGCCGTTACAAATATTTTAAAAAGCTTTTGTCCCTCCGGTGTTTGGCCACTAAAAGGGGGGGGGGGGGGCGAAAATAAAACAAAGAGAATTTTTCAGAGCTATATTATGCATACATCTATACATCTTCGCAAACACTGTTCAATGGAATGTATCCGCGGTTTTCTGAATTCTGAACAGACATTTATATTTTCCGGATCATAAGATTCGGGCTCAACTAGTATAGTATAAAGGTATAGAAATCATTCGGAAAACCGAAAATCGAAAGAAGGTCCTGCGGGGCGAATGTCAAATACCATTCGACTCAGATTCGAAAACTGAGCATTTTCTGTGTTTGCATGTAAGTGTGTGTGTGTGTGTGTGTGTGTGTGTGTGTGTGTGTGTGTGTGTGTGTGTGTGTGTGTGTGTGTGTGTGTGTGTGTGTGTGTGTGTGTGTGTGTGTGTGTGTGTGTGTGTGTGTGTGTGTGTGTGTGTGTGTGTGTGTGTGTGTGTGTGTGTGTGTGTGTGTGTGTGTGTGTGTGTGTGTGTGTGTGTGTGTGTGTGTGTGTGTGTGTGTGTGTGTGTGTGTGTGTGTGTGTGTGTGTGTGTGTGTGTGTGTGTGTGTGTGTGTGTGTGTGTGTGTGTGTGTGTGTGTGTGTGTGTGTGTGTGTGTGTTAATGATCTTAGTGTAAAATGAAAGGTCTAGGTGTCGCTATTGAATTTTACACTGATCCAACTTTTAGTTCAAAAGTTATGTATAAAAATACGAAAAAATGGGACTTCATTATCTTATTGGTCCCTTAACCAATTTCTACAAAATTGATTGCATATGAAAGAGGAGCCTTATACTTATACATACTTCCAAATTTCATGACGAATGGACTTGTGGTTTAAAAGTTACATAAAGAAATGTGGAAAAAAGTATTTAAAACATATTTTTGTAACATATAAGTATTAATTCAATGAGATATTTCCTACAATTTATTATTATTTGAAAAATACTATTGAGATCTATCAAACGAAACCGAGTTATTGAAAATCGGACGATCCATTCAAAAGTTATTCAAATTTTAACACTTAAGCACCGTATATTAAACCGTTAAAACGTGTAAAATGAAAAAAATGTCAATCAAATGGCAATGTATTCAATGTATGTGTGTATGTACGCATGTATGCGTGTACGTATGTATGTGTATGTGTGTATATATCAATGTGTGTATGTGTATCTGTTCACGATTTGCAATGTTGAAATTTGCATTGAAATACATCAGGCTGGCAGGCCGCCATGTTTTTGGAGCTAACAACACAACATATTGCTAACATTTTTAAATTTCGCTCCTGCAACTTTCAATGCTTCCAATTTGATGCTTGATACTTCTACCAGTGCCAAATGGCAGTTTAAACGCACCGCCACGATCAAAACAAGGCAAAAGTCAGCAATGACAGGTGTTTGTTTTGGGCCGTATTCAAAACGGCCCGCGATATGTGTGTTGCTGTCAGTTGACGTTGAAATAGATAGGGTTGCCAGTCCCCTGAAATACACACAAGAAAAGTGAGCAAACATGTCAATTGTTTGAAGTTTTTGGAGCGTCTTAGTAGAATACAAAACATTAAATTAATCGAAAAAAATACGTATTTCAGATACGTATTTCGCTTACGACTTTCAGGTTTCGAAAACAGACTCTGAACCAATAGATACCAGAGCTTAGAAATTTTATATGAAAAATAGGAAGAAAAGGTTGCTAGTAATTGTATAGGGTAGGACTGTCCAGAACGCACCGTGGGGGTAGAATGGCCCATGCTATTAATTGCTTAAAAACGCGGAAACTATTTGGTAAAATTATGAATGCGCATTTTATTTTGGTGTAAAACATGCTAATTCATAATTATGTAGCATGTAAAAGCATCAAACATAGCCACATCCAATAAAATCAAGCGATTATCCGCGATCTCATTCCACATGTAAGAAATCACGGTTTTCTCTTAAGCTTTTACCACTAGTCGGTATGCAAATTTCATAATAAATACAGTCTATCTAATTGATATACTGTCATACTCGATGATTCATCACAAAAACGGCATTAACTATGCATATTTTTCACATATATTGCAAAAAACTTCAAAATACAAAACAGGGGCAGAATGCATCACAGCGGGATCGAACAGTTATAAAATATTTTTAATTTGCAGTACATCTTTTGTTTCGGATTATTTATTAAAATGTAGCAATATTATGTATTGTATAGGACTTAGAATTTGCCTTAAACCTAATTGTACATTGTTTAACTTACAATATTTCATCACACATCAGTTGGAGAAAAGTAGATGATTAAATTTTATTGCCAATTATGCTGAGATATGAACCCATTATATCCCAGCAAACAAGCGTTTGCAACAAACGCTATAACGAACGCTTTCGCCATTTCGGCAGCCTAGTTTTAGGAGTTTATCCAACACGTGATTGAACGGTAAATTTTTTGGTTGCGTTTGCTGGGCAAACTTGGAGCGTTTTGTCCGCGGGCTGTGGCGTTCTGCCTCACATAATGATTTTGACTCTTGCCAAAAATCGTCAAAAATAACAAAAAATACTGGTTTTTGTTAGGAAATTTCACCGGGAGTAAGTGTAAAAAAGATCCCAAAGTCTTCTAGAAGTTGAAAAACGTGGAACAAATACGCCGTTGCTCTGCAAAATGATGTTTTGCTTAAGCGGTGCATTCTGCACCACCTTACCCTACGATGTATTTTCGTTAGTGACACTTTAAAAGACTGAAGTCTTGTGTCATGTATCATGTTTTAATAAATAAATCGAAACTGTCAAGCACTAGAAATCATATCGATTATATTTCCCATCCTCAAGCATGTTTATGACGCTTCTTGTGCACTATGTTTTGATCTCATACCGTTTTCTAAGCCCTCTAACGGGCTACATCGTAAACACGATGCAACCAAGCTAATGACTATTTTTTCATGAAAATACATTCAAAGGAAGCTCAAGTTTCGATTTTTATGCAAAAATAAGTATCTAAAGGAGCACCTAAAACTAAAAGGAGCAAACTAAAAAAAAAGTTTAATTTTTTTATTTCGTTTTTCATATCTAATGCTCTACTCAATTATTTTTTCAAATTCAGGTAAATCGCAAAATTGAAGTCAAGTGAACTCATAATAAAATTTGAGGCCAATCATTTAGTTCTAGATATCCTTGTCCTTTAAAAGTGCAAAGGAAATAATCGCGCAATAATTTTTTTTTGGTAATTTTTCTGAATTTTTGTTTTTGATGCTAACTCTTGAACGCATGGTATTAAAATCAAGAAATCTGTAATGAACACATTTTTCATATTGTAAATTCAAAACAAGCTTCGTATGTGGCTCTTAAGCCCAAAAGTTAGGCCGTCTGTAAACCGGTTAGAGGCTTAATTCCTATAAATCACGTAAATATTATAAAGCCTGATTTAATCCACCTAATGGTGAAAGGAACCTTTGTTATATGGTCTTACTTGCTATTTGAGATAGAAATCGACACGTCTTCGGAAAATAATTCATCTATTGGCAGCACTTAATTTTGATAGTTCCTTTTCACATGAAATTGCTGAGTAAGTTGTTACTAATGTGGGTAAGTGCAAGTAAAATTAAGTTGTAAGAAGAAATATAATACTTTAACATATACATTGCGTAGTAAAGGTCTAGTTTATAGTCTATAGTCTATTATATAGTTACAAATCATTGTTTAACTAACGTATATTCTTCAATAAACTTGCTATGAGCAAAATATCAGGATTATTCGATGCATTAATACCTACTTTAAATTGTTAGGAAAACAGATCAGCATAAACCGACAGAAAATCACAGTAACGAAGTAAGCAGCATGTGAGGTGTACCGCAATTGGCCCCAACTGGCATTTTATCTCGTTTCTTCATATAGAAAAATGGTGTTTGTATGCAGCAAAACTATCAGCAAATGTAAAATGTTTAAAATGTATCCGTCTATTGGTAATCGAATATTTCGGAGTCAAAATTAGGGTGTTTTTTATAATCAAAGTTCTACAGATCCTAAACAAGCAAACATAGAGGTATACTACATTCAGTAAAGTTATGTATTTTTACTATTTGTACAACTTTGTAATACATGAAAAAGTCATACAACAATTACAAAAAGAGCCGAAATAGAAAAACTAATTTTACAAGTGCATGTACAATAAATAAGATTTCTCTATCTTCGCTGAAGAGATAGAAGGTTACTGTCTTCAGCAAAATTTCTTGTAATAATATGCTCTAAAACTTTGCAGAACACATCAATGTGTTATATTGAAACTGAAGAAAAATATTTTTTTTTGTTTTACTTTTAGGGGGATTAGTCAAAATTTAAATGCTACCAGGCGATAGAGCATTCAATTTCAAAAAACTCTTCCAAAGGTTTGATAATCTTAAAACCAAGTTTTCCTAGTCAAAAATCTAGCGCGCACGTTTTCTTTGGTTTTGGGCTATTCCCAAGTAACCTTAAGCATTAATCCAAAACCGTATATTGGAAATAATTCTGCATCTCTAGTGCCAAACTTTTGTATATTAGCCATCTTAATGCTTATAAAACGTATATTAACATTGTTGATGCATAGAAACATTAGCGTAAATCAACATTAAAGAAAGCAATATATGCGCATATAACGTAACAATATAATGAATTTAGTCAATTGCATTAAAACGAGCCGTAAGCGTTGATAAACGGCTTGTACTTGACTTCTTATTTTGCTATTCTATGACCACTATTCGTGTGCTCTTCCATCTAACGGATTCCGTCTTTTTCTACCCTATTGGTAATGCAGGACAAGTAGCTATGATATGAGAGGGAATATCACCAAGATTTAAATACGACTAATTTCAACTCACTCAATCACGTCCGCTATGGTTTAGATAGCAAAGGTGCAAGGAAACGAATGAGGTTGCATGACTAACTCCCGGTTCGAATCCTGTCTAGGTAACATTATTCAGCATTTCAAAAAATGGTTCTGTTTATCCTGCTCCCCTTGTGATGCAGCAAAAAAATCGCTTGCTTTTTTAGTTTTTTAAATCCCGACCGAATCTATTTTTATTTTCCAAGCAAGCAAACGATATGCCGTCGATACTTTTTCGATGCGTCGATAATGTAGACAAAATGACGTTTCGATTAAGCCCCAAACAAACACTAATAATGTTTATTGAATGCTTGTGGCATAGCATTTTAATAACCCGCTATTTCGCCTTTTTAGCATTATGTGAGTTCTATAGAAGTATATAAAGAAAAATAAGCTTTTAATCATAGTTCTGTATGCTTATATAATGTTGTCAAAGGACTAGTGTTAGCGCGAGTGTTCGAGGGTTAATATCTTTTGACCGGAAAAACCAATGCTTGTGAAATTTTGCATATATATTCGTAGTGTCAAAACCTCTCGTTTGACATTAAAATAATTGAAATTAGGCAAATTAATTTGGTTAAAATCATTATAAATTATAGTTAATTTTGGTGTGGTGTATACGGTTGCTCATAACTTTTCAACTAAACGTCCAATCAAAAAACAATTCAATAGTCTATCCGGCTATATTACCTTTCAAATGAGACTAATAGCGCATAAATCGGTTTGGTCATCTCTGAGAAACAGGCGATCATTTGGACCTTGTCAAAACTGGTTTTTTAGGCATAACTTTTAAACTGCATATTTGTTTTCGACGAAACTTGGTAGAAAGTTTAGCGATAGCAAGAGCTTTCATTTGGTACTAAGATCATTAAAATTGGTTGGGTAGTTCCGGAAAAAACCGTGTCACGTAGTTTTCACATTTTGCTTATAACTTTTAAACGAAACGTCGTACCACGAAACAACTGAATGGTGATATACTAGGCATAAATACCTTTGAAACAAAAGTAATAGCGGATGAATCGGTTCAGCCATCTCCGAGAAACAGGCGATAGAAAATGAGCTGCACACACATACATACACACACACACATACAGACATTGCTCAATTGGTCGAACCCTATCGATTGGTATATGACACTTGGCCCTCCGGGCCTTGGTTCTATTTCGCGTTTTTCGACCAATTTCTAAACCTTTGTTATATAGTATAACAAAGGTAAAACTAAATAAGGTGTTGATAAAGTAAATTAAATGGCGCTTACAAATTTTTATGCACTCTATGACAGAAAATGTAATTATTGCATGCAGTGTGTTCTTATGAATTTTACCGGTAAATAAGGATTTTGAGGAATAACGAAAAAAAATTGTTGCAGTTTCAGGCAGGCAGGGCAGGGTTTTCCTTATACCGTTTGATAACGCGCCGTACGGTATTTCTGGGCAATCTCAGCTGTTTAGCTAGCCTAGATGCAGACTACAATGGATTTTACAAATAACTGTGCACAATACAAAATACAGTCGTTTTGCGGAAGTTCAAAAAATATATAGGTGAAGGTAACAAAATTTCCGACACGTGGGCGCCTTCCAAATCCGTCCGTCAAGAGCACCACAATATGAGCAAAAGTTAGTTACAATTCTATATGAATCAAGCTTTAGTCCTTATTTTCTCGAAAACCGTAAAACTAACTTTTCCATATACATAATGATACGAAAATTTAAGCTTTAAAAAGCACTAATTTCAAACCAATGCCATGCTATATGTACTATGTCATGCTAAGTTGAAGCGTTATATATAGTTTTGAGGTGAAAATATAT
Organism: Sabethes cyaneus; assembly: GCF_943734655.1. NCBI lineage: Eukaryota > Metazoa > Arthropoda > Insecta > Diptera > Culicidae > Sabethes > Sabethes cyaneus. Next base: position 187,167,729 of record NC_071355.1, read on the forward strand.
GGTAATCTTTGGCCTATTTTCCGTCAAGAAAATGACCACATTATCAACAAGTTATATTACGCTTGCAGATCCGGAGATCTATAACCTAGTTTTTGAATTATCTGGAATACCTCTTGATTTAAAACTAGTAATCCTGCTGAGAGTTATATCACATAAAATACTGTTACGTTTTGTTTCTTGTTTATTTATTTTTTATCGTATTAACTCTTTCAAGCAACTAAAATACCAACGGAAACCTTTTTACGAGGCGAATGCCAAATAATCATTTTTCTGTCCGCTAATTAGTGTCTAAATGGAGATTCTACCATATAAAATTCTTCACGATGACCGAGTCAGTAGTTTATGAGTTCCGATCCCATCCCGATTCACGCTGCCATTCAAAAACTTTTATATGCACATTTCTAAAGCTATACCAATGAGGACCATAAAAAGTCTGTTATCAGTTCTTTGAACCTCTTTCCGATTAGAGATATTAAACAAATGTATATATTGACGGCAAAAATAAGCTTCTTTCGAACAAAGAAAAATATACTATAGCGCACATCTTCAAAAAGTTACTCCATTTCAAAACTTGCATCACTTAGCAAGGAGTGTCGTCACTTCGTTGGGAGCCCTTATATGGTGGCGAAGCATACCCAGTATGTAGGTACCAACAAACTTTTTTTTCGTGATTCTACAGATTCGTCGTCAGCACACCTGGCCCGCAGACAATCTACTGCAGTGTCAGACAATTCAGTCTAAAGTATGCACATAACTACACATAAGTTTTAAGTAAAATGGCAACCGTGCACCAACCAAGTTCTCGCACACAATACAGACGGGGATGATGTAATGCCAATGCACATGTGAAGCATAAATTCAGTGAGGTGACGCAGACTCCTCTTCGGACCTGCTACCTCCTGGTAAGGTAACCATCGACCAACCAAATTGACGAAGCTCTGGTTTGAATTACTCATTCTTTTACACACTCGGAACAAAGCACCGTAAATTTGATCAGCCACGAGACCATATGCAGCACAGCAGCACCAGGGAAACTTTCCGGGCATGATGGGGAACGAGACAGACTTGAACCGAAGTTGCGCAGAATATTTTTATGATGCTTTGTGAATGGTTTTTGACGATTTACTCCATGGAGTCTCGATCCGTTTTGTCGCGTGTCTCGGTTTGGGATGTGACAGTAGAAGTGTTACGACAAAAAAAAAACACACGGAATGCGGTATGCTGATTTACACTCATGCTGCTCAACGCAGGAACATACATAGTGTGAGTTATTTGACCTCGATCTTAATTAGTGTTTTATTCAAAAAAGTTGTTTACTGATAATACATGAATGCTGATTTTTCGAGCATATATAAATACTTTATTTTTTCAATTTATATTTATACACATTTAACAATTTGTATTTTTTCAGGTTTCCCTGATATGATTCCATACCGAAAAGTACAGACGTCTGAGCGAACGCCACCCTACCCAGACGGTGCACCGTTTTAACCTGAATACCAACACACATACTCACACATACAGAGCAGTTTCATAATCCGTTCTGTAATTCCCGACCAGAAAGAGCCATGAACTCTAAAAAAGTTTTTTGCTCCTTGCGAGACGGCGACGACGACGACGACGACGACGGACGACGTTCCATGGCAGCAGCACGGCACTCGAACCTGCGAATCAGTCAGCCAGGAATCGTTGGACTCGTTTCGTTCAGACGGTGGTCGGCGGCGCGGCGGTCTCGACGGAGGGATGCGCTCCTTTGGACATCCGCACTGTTGCGCGTCTTTGTTAGCTAAAATTATGTCTGACAGGAAGCGATGGGGTCGTTGAGGCCGACTGGAAATGGGAAAATGTTCACAATAGTTCGGAGGTCTTATGGCACTCGGCTAGGTATTTATGACGTTTTGTCTGATTCAACCGACAGCCGTCGATTTTTTTTTCTTCTCCTTTCGCAACCGATCTTGATGGCGGCGAGGTTGGTTCATATATACTGATTGAGTGATTCATCCTTGCCGAGGTATTTCACATTCGGTGTGGCTTACGTATGAAATTAGACTCGTGACTGCCAAGAACCGATGGATGGAAGTTACGATTTTAGCTGAGAATGACATAAAAGCACGATTATCAGCAATTACGTGATTTGTTGTGGCGAGAACCTGCAGCCACCCTCAGCACCTTTATGGTAATGGAAATAATATATTTTATCAAGGATAAATTACTCATTTTGCAAATTTAAGATGAATTGAGTTATCTAGGAAAATTGTTATAACATTGTTGTCCATTCTTAGTACGATCTGTTACATGTTTTCTCTGTCAATATTTTGTAAACAAATTACCCAAGTAACTCAATTGGAGTTAAATAAGAATCAAAACAAAGCTGACCTTTCGTTTTCCCATACTCATTTACAACCAATTTAGGACTGAAAAAGTGCAAGAAACGAACTAAAATGTAACATGTTTGTGAAATATTTCAAAGCGACGCGTATGCGTTGCATGGTTTTCGCACTACCAACAGGAAAGCTTATTTGCACTGTTGACGGGATTTTTGGAGTAGGACTACGTCATTGTTTACTATACTGGGATTGGGTAGCACTTTGTGAAAACGAAAATAGAAGTGTAACGTTTGAATGAAAGATTTCAAATGGTAATAGCTACTAAGCTACCGAACGAAACTGAACAATTTATATGTCGTTGGATAGATAAAATGACCAGAAATTCTATAGGGGGGGGGGGGGGGGGGTTAGAAAACAATTTTAAGGAGAACGTAAGAGGGGGGGGGCTCCTATACAAATGAAACAAAAATTTCTTCACAACTCGAGAACTAACTAAGCAACTGGTACCAAATATGGCATATGCATGTTTTTGGAGGTATGAATTTATTTCATGATGGTTTGAGACCCCTCACCCCTGTGGTAGGAGGATAAGGACACTTATACAAATAAAACAGAATTTTTTCGAATGTGCCATATTTTCTGCTATGGAACATGCGGTGAGTTGTGAAAGTAAACTAGTAAAACCTTCTCGAAGCAAGAGATAGTAAATCGACGCCGCTAACGTACGTGTCTGTTGTCATTTATGTCAAAAGAGAAGGACATTCGAATGGCAAGTCATATTTGCGAGAAACGTGCTTTGGCTTTAATGTTATTTGTAACCAATGGTCCTTTTAAAGGCCACAAGCGAGTTGAAGTAAGATTATTGAAAAATGTCAAGCTACGCATGATCATATTTAATACAATAATCTGTGGGCTGGTCATTGATTACTGTTTCAACCTTTATGATGCACATAAGTGATTTTTTAAAGAAATCTCTATGTCTCAATGGTTGCAGGCGTATTTTCAAAGCTACCATTGCATTCAATGTAAAATTGAAACTGAATATTTCGCTCATCTCTTTTAAACATTCACTTAGACAAAGATTCTCATAAACATACATTAGTATTGGCATTCGCATATGAGGTAGCACACATTCTAGATGGCTATAAAAACGCTTTACAGGGTGTCCAATAAGTTCGAATACACTTTAAAAATGTGTTTAAAAAATGAAAATACAAGTTATTCTTTTCTGAGTCAATTTTTATTGAGAACCTTCACACGATATATTTGGTGGATACACCCCCCCTTTGTGCTTTATGACGAGCTTGAGACGTTTCTCAAAAGAATCACACGCGGCACGCACCTAGTCCATGGTCATCTCGGCCCAGATTTTGGAAATGAGCTTCTTAAATTGGTCCATAGTGCTCACTTTATGTTCGTTCTTCTTGGCCACCATGTACGACCATACATAAAAGTCCAGGGGATTAAGATCCGGGAGCTGGGAGGCCACAAAGTCTTATCGAGAAAATCAGTCGAATTCTCCCGACACCACACTTGGACGATATCCGCCGTGTGGGCCGGTGCGCCGTCCTGTTGAAAAACGTAATGATCTTTTCCGTAGAGGTCACGAAGTGCCGGAGCCACAACCTTCTCCAGAACCTCGGTCTTATAGTACGCGGCGTTGATTTTCACGTTTTTCTCGATAAACACCAGTGGAAGCTTCCCACGCTTAGATACGGCCTCCCAAACTATCACCGGCGCGGCGCTCTGGAACCGCGGGAGGTTTATGTGGGACCCCAACAAACCTTTTTTCTGAATAGTAGTTTATTCAACCATTGTACAGCTAATTACCGGAGAACAAGCGCTAGGTAAGCTGCTATTCAACAAAAATGTTTGTTGGGACGGGGGGATGCTGGCCAATGTCGGCGCCCACAGCCGATCATTTTGAACATTGTGCGGCTGTTGCAAGATGAAGAGTTTCTCATTAGCAAACACGAACTCCTGACCAGCGCGCGTTCCCGGAAAGTACCTATCAGTTTTGCTCTGTCCAGCCTCTTCTTCGTTGTAGCCTCCGTTATCCCGTGAACCTCCTGATAATTCTTCCAACAAAAGCTTCGCTGCGGTATATGACATAACAAGATTGCGTTTCACTGTACATTTGTACTTCAACCATGATTTTTTCGGGAAACTGTTTTCACCACGGAGCAGTTTTTGTTGATCTGCAATGCGTTTTGCATTTGGCCAGAGAACAATATTTCCACTTCTTGAGGTTCGCAGCCCGTTACCTGGAACAACCGACAGCTCCTTGCAACCTGAAACGTTGATCGTTTCAGCAACGGCGAATGGCATGCCTACAAAAAAAGACTAATTTTTTAGAAAGTTTTAAAATAATCTGCCTTTAATTTACATACCTTATCAATATAATACCGGAATAAGCCGAAAAATAGATTAAAAATCTGCTCAAAAATTAAATATAATTTTGAAAACTTTTCGATGCAATACCTACGCGGCACTAGAGTAAATAACTGGGAAAACTATGGATGAGGAAGCATAGATTTTATCGATCACAAGCCCATATCGATTATATCGTTACGGTACATATCAACAATTGATTGAATATATTTAGCGCGCAAGTAAAGAAATGTTGATTTATTTTAGTATTCTAACAATCTATCTCTATTTTTTTTTTATTTTTCTTATATGTTTTGTTTTTGGTTAGCAATACTGACAATCATTTCGTTTCCGGACATATCGATATTTGCTTTGATCGATATTTCTCATCACTCTAAAGATACGAACATGAAACCAATACTACGAGTAAAATCAATGGCATAGCACACTGTTCACGTGGAGCAGAGGTATGTATTCCGTTTTCAAAGCAGAAGGACTTGGGTTCGAGACTGGTGAGTTCCCCTTAAATAAAGTAAATTTAAAAAATGACTAAATTAAAAATAATTGCCATTTCACCTCACCTCATAAGAGCTGGGTCGGTAATATGAAATTAAAAGTAAACATGCTAGAATTAGCAAAATAAGAAAAAAACAAAAAATGTTTTTGTTGAATTTATTCTATTTTTTTCTTTTTTATTGTGCTGAATAGCATTCTAAATAGCAACCTAACCGAACCGTTTGTGAACTTTACACTTTCTTTCACAAGTTGAAAAGCGTGCTGTATAAAATGTATACATTGAATGTAAACTTGAAAGTTCGGTTAATTACTTAAAATGTTAGCTGCATAGAGTTTTCTTCATGATCTTTCGTATGGATGGTTAAGCAAATTTAACTAAATTTACACTTTTAACCGGACTTTTGGTTGCTTGGGTATTGAATTGTGTATATACATATACACTAGCGCCAGAAGCAAGTGGTTGTCACTCAAAAACTAGCTATCTTCAATGATCCATTGAGAACATATATTTAGCAACCTATTGGATGTAATAAAACCGCTGATATGAGTCGGGACTCGGGAAGATAATGCAAACTTCAGAATCAAAATACAATACATAACGCAACTGTTGCATTCGTCTGATTTTCGTTGTTGGTCGGATTACCACCTAAGCTGCAGAACGTTAACCAGCCGACTTGCGACAAACACATATCTTATTGTAAACCTGTAGCAGCAAGCCAAGCGCTTGTGAGAGCGAGAGTGTATCAAAATATATTCTCACCGAAAGTTATCCTGCTCATACCAGTGAGGCAACATTTGCTTGTCCTTTTGTTTTATTATCGTGATATATTCCGGTTGCTACGTATGTTTGTTTTGTAGGCAGAGAATAACTGGTTTATCGTTCTTCGTTTTTGTCGTTTATTTCTACGTATGAACATCTTTCGATTCTCTGTTCTCTGGCATGCAGCATCAAACCAGCTGTAACGCTGTCTTCCACGCGTCGTGCCTTCTCTCACAGTTGTTTCAATGGTACAATGGATGTTCCTCCACAGCCCACTTGTATCTTTCTCCCTTTCATCCTGCTATTCTGCAATCCGTTATTCGAGCTTTCTGGTGTATTCCGCTGCCACGCCATCTGCCGTCAATCAGTGGATATTGCAGCGCAGCGTCCTCTCAGTGCGAGCCTTCGCAGCGTTCGCTAACCTTGCGCGAATCTTACACACGGAGAAATGGTCGGCAGAGTCGATATCAAGTCCGGGATGGCCACCGAACTTCCTCAAAAGCAATGATCTCCACTCCGATTCGATGTAACTCTAGAGCAAGCACAAGCCAACTCGTGCTGGTTCATGGAGAGGACATTCCAGGACCGAGTTTCCAATAGTAAGCCACTAATCGTTTCCTTGTTCTTCGCCGTGTCCTATCTCGGTTGATCCGTATTTACATTTTCCTTGATCGTGGTATATAAAATTATGACCACTGACAAATAGGACCCAACTTTCAACGAACATGCATCGAGTTTTTCCTAGTCCTCTAGGAAAAACTCGATGCATGCTCGTTGAAAGTTGGGTTCAACCATGACTTTATCTCTCAACAAGATAGAGTATGTTGCTGCTTCGTCGTAATTGCCTATTCCCGCCCTATCCAACACAAATTATTAAAAATATCAGCATTTTTATGACACACAATGCAAAACTAGGTATTCCCTAATATTTTAGTTAGTTGTCTATCATACGCAATGGGGGGCTCTGTAGCCGCAAGGTTACCGAGTCTGCTTTAACAAGCGAATGGCCATGGGTTCGAATCTTTGTAGAATCAGGCCATTCGATGTGAAAGTGACTTTAGCATGGGTTTATTCTCAGGCCCCTCATCGCCCTTCCTTCATGCTGAGTTCTATATTATCCCGATATGGCCTATTGACAGTGCAAAAATGAGACCCTTATAGTAAAAATGCACTGGTTTGCTACGCCAGGGATGACTATAATTGGGGACTGCGCGCTGTCATGTGGAACGAGGTGGGTAAAGTAGAGTAAAGCATTAAAAGAAGGGTACCCAATTACACACAAGCACGCATAAAAAATTCAATAAGCATATCGCTCAATCAATAGCGATTATAGCAAATATAAATGCAGTGCGGGTTATACAGCAAACACCCGGGCGATATCACAATAGATCAAACGTTACTAGTCGCAGTGATCAGTCCATAAAGAAAAAAAAAAGGTAAAAAAGGTAAAGGTATCATACGCAATCAATCAAAGTGAGCTGAGATCTATTTAAATGCTTTTTATCATTAAAGAAGTCCTACCAGCCAAATTTCCTACGTTTTTTCGTGCGACGAAGAAGAAAATGTCGACTAATCGTGCTAATTTCCGTCATTCATAAATGAAAATAACTCACGCAAGGTATTGTCGTTATTCTACAGCCAGAAAAACTTGCCTGACCTGCAGAAATTTTGTAGAATAACATTTGTCATGCCGTCCTACACAAATACATGCGCGTTAGCTTCGTAAACATTGTTGTGATTTTTAGTTCGGCCGATGAAAAATTTTGTTGGACGGATTTTAAAACGGTACGACGAATTTTAGCAATAAAGTCAGTTGCGTAATTTCAATAATATGCTTTAATAGTCGCTTTTCAGTGATTGCAAAGTTCACGGATCGGAAGGTAAGTGTGTTTTAGTCAAATCAGTACAAGAACTTTTGGAGTATTCACTAAATCCATCCAGCAAATGATGAAAATAAGAATGGCTTTCCTTATTACGACGGGAATTAGAAAAAGACCCTAACTGATTAGCATCTACTGCGTGAAGTTGTACAGACAGCGTGGGATTCAATCGGTAAGCGTTACTTCCAGAGTCTTGTAGAAAGTATTGCACGCCGCTTACAAGCGGTCATTCATTCCAGATGCTGAGTTTTGATCGAGGATGGTGAAAATTCCATTGCTTACATGTGAAAATTCCATTGCTTGCAGATCACCAGACCGATTTTAATCTCATTTGAGCGCAAAACATTATTGTAGCAATATAGGGTTTATTTTTAATTCCCGTCGTAGTAAGTAAAGCCATTCTAATTTTCATCATATGTTGGATGGATTTAATGAACACTCCAAAAGTTCTTATGCTGATTTGATTAAAACACACTTACCTTCCGATCCGTGAACTTTGCAATCACTGAAAAGCGATTATTAAAGCAGATTATTGAAATTACGCAACTGACTTTATTTCTTAAATTCGTCGTACCGTTTTAAAACCTGTCCATCAAAATTTTTCATCGTCCGAACTAAAAATCACATCAATATTTACGAAGCTAACGCGCATGTATTTGTGTAGGGCGGCATGACAAATGCTATTCTGCAAAATTTCTGCAGATCAGGCAAGTTTTCCTGGCTGTAGAATAACGACAATACCTTGCGTGAGTTATTTCGATTTATGAACGACGGAAATTAAAACGATTAGTCGACATTTTCTTCTTCGTCGCACGAAAAAACATAGGAAATGTGGCTGGTAGGACTTCTTTAATGATAAAAAGCATTTAAATAGATCTCAGCTCACTTTGATTGATCGCGTATGATAGACAACAAACTAGAATATTAGGGAATAACTAGTTTTGCATTATGTCATAAAAATAATAATGCTGTGTCATAAAAATGCTTATATTTTCAATAATTTGTGTTGGATAGGACGGGAATAGACAACTTCGACGAAGCAGCAACATAACCTGGATTGATTTTGAAGAAAACTATTTCTAAATTATGGTCGAGCAACTCGACTCGACTCAGTCACTGTCGAGTGTCGAGTGCGAGGAGAACGGGCAGCATAGCGTCTCGATGCATAACCAAAACAAAGCAAGTTCAGGCGTCACTTGCTGATAGTTGGATCACTAGCTTTTTAGCGGCTGACTCAGTCGAGTTACTCGACAAAATCATGTCGCGTGTAACTTACAAAATACCTACCAAAGGTGGACTAGCCGAGCGAAGTGACACTCGGCGTGACTTACAGAATGGGGCCCTATGTATGTATTATAGAAGTATTCATTGAGATTTGAATGAAGAATGAAATTTTTATGCTAAAGAATTGACCCCTTATCTGGAAGTTATTCTTACTTAAGTATCTCAACAAATATATGTATTGGTTAATCAACTTGTAAATATAGAATTATAGCTCATTTAAATTTTCCTATTTAAATCCTTTATTCATTTTTTGCTTAACGAATTCTAGGTACTTTTCGCAAAGATAATACTCTGCAATAATTGTAAAGTTGACATGATAACACTAGCACGATTAAACCCAATCCTACTACGTGGACAAAATTACATAAACGCAGGGCTCCCGTGAGCTAGCCAGAAGAATTTCAAATTACTCATTACCAGGAATGCCACGAGCACTGAGCAAACGCAATCCCGTACAATGCAGGATGCTTAACGTTTGTTATCGCATTTGCAGCTCGATGATTCCATAATGCCGTATCAAAGTGTCACGTTGTTCTCGATTTACCGTGCACGGGTTTCGAAGTCAGCTGCCGTCCCGGCCCCGCTCCAGCCTATCGGGAGCTGAACAAAATCGCGCACACGCGAGCCTCTTCGGTTTCAGTTTTCCGTTGTGTCATCCACGTCCGCGGTAAACAACACTGCAGCCGATCGGTGTGACGGGAAAATATTCCGCCGTCACATTAGTGTATCGCAGCAGCAGTGCAAGGTCGTGCCACGTGAATCGGAACGTGAGCCTAACCTCGTACACGTTTGAATGTGGAGTAGAACTATAGCCAGCCGAACTAGCCGGTGGTGCGGTGGGTTAGGTGGAGTGCTGCGGAATTCCGATTTGCTTACACGTGCAATTAACTGGGCATCAGTCTTACACGATTTTGTCACCCAGGACTGAGTCATTAAAGGGAAATGGAAAAGCACTTCTCTTTGTGAGCTCAGCGACAGGCGTCGATTGAATTTCAAAGTCGATCATATTTTGGAAATTTGATGCCATACCTGGTATACAATTAATTCTGGCAAAAGGCAAAAAATAAATAACTGGCGGCAATTGACACTTCGCTTACGAATTCAGTATTCTTTTCCGATTTTTTACGTCATGTAAAATTTTATATCGACTGCGGAACAGAAAAATTAGCGATTGTGTAATGACTATTAACTTAATCGCTCAATCAACTAACGTAACACAAAGATAAACAATGTTAGTGAGAACACAGGCTGAGTTTTCTAGTGCACATGTGATAAATCCGCTATCTGTATAGACTCCCTATTTTCAGGATGCCATAGATGTTGTTTTGAACTAAATTTCTATTTTAAATCAAACTAAGTTATAAAATGATTTAAAGCCAAATTAGATTACATTAAATCACTTTCATTTCTGCACTAGTGGGTCGGTAGGGTAGCCTGGGGTAATACGCACCGTTTAAGGAAATCGTGGTTTTTCCTCGTTGAAGCTTAAAGCCAATACCAATCTTATATACTGAGCATAATTTCACGAATAATAGGTCAAAGTTTCAGGAGCTATTATGCAAAAAAACCTTTGTGAAAAAGGTGTGCAAAGTGATTTTTGATGTTGAGTCAAAAGTCTGAAAACACAACTAGCCGGGGCAAAATGCACCCATGCATGTTTTGTTTCAATTATTGGGAACTTATTCAATAAATTTAATAACTGTAATACAAATCGTGCTTGCTAACTGATAATGTTGATTCTAGTTTTTACCAAATGCTGTGATTACACTTCCCAAGCGAGGGAGGGAAGAAGAATTATTGGAGGTGTGTTTGCTTTGAAATTCCGTGTACCCCAGTAGTGTAATTATTGAAACACAATATTTAACACACTCCAGTGCTAACTGCAGTTGTTTAACAGTACCAGAAAACATATTAGATATTCGGATGTAATTGCGTATCATTTTTAAAAAGAAGCAAAGTAAATAAAGGATGTTTGCTGAGTTTGGTGAAGGGGGTTTTTGCCTCGACGGGTGCTTATTACCCCAGGTACCCCTACCTCGTTTACGACAACTTCTAACCCCGTGCACGCAAACCTGACCTGATTACAGGTCAATTGGATGAACTGAATCGGATCCACCCGCATGCGGATTGGCCCTAGTTTTCTTCACTTTGCATACGGTTGCGTAGTAGTCCTGGAGGAACAAAGAAGCTCTCGGTTCACGTTTCACAGATAAAACGTGAGCATCACTGTCCTTTCCCGAGTGACCAGTTCAAGCGTGATGAAAACGGCACGTTTCGCCTGCCTATTAGGTGGCAGAAATTCATACATTGTTGGGCAACTGTTGTTGAATGGAATTTGCTTGCATAGTAACGGAGTTTGATATAATTTATTCTCGCTGATTGAAAAAGTTGTTACGATGATAGATTGTTTACCATCGGAGCGGGGGTGGAATCGATATTATTCTGACCTCATTTTTAGGCGTCTTCGCCGCGATTTGCTATTTCCATTTCCAATCACCATGGACAGGAGGAATTTACTGAAGTGGTTTAAGGACATGTGGCGTAACGGGACTTTTGCTTTTGTTTTAGATTGGTGTGCTACAGAGACACTGATTGGTTTACGTAAAATGTGGGGCTTATGTTTTTATAACAAAGGCAACTTTATTTTGTACTGCCATCGTACAGCTGTCTTTGAAGTCTTTATGCATTCGATTCTTCTGTAAAATATTGAAAAGATTAAAAATATGTTTCCGATGTAAGAAAAGGTTTTGTGGTAATTACCTAAAAATTACGAGCTTGCAATACGAGCGCAGTGATGCGGAATTAGTAGTGTGAAAGAGTAACATATCACTATTAGAAAGCATTTTGGCAATGGCTGAATTCGAATGTAACGGATTGAAATCAAAAACTACAAAATGAAATATTACTGTGATTATGCTTGTTTCAGGATGATTTCAGTGGTATTATTAGTGATAATGATATTAATAATGTATGAAGACAGACGGACAAAAAAGATGAAATAAGCAAAATAAATATCAATTATGTTTATTTGGGCGTCTTAGTAGAATACCTTTTTTTTTAACGAGTAGGGAAATCTGCTACCAGACACCTGAGAGGACAACTCAGGGAGTGGGGTTTGGTATCCCGACCCCCCTACTGGGGCGTAGGACCCAGACCCACTAAAACCCTACTCGAGTCTCCAGCCTCAATCCCCCCGGGCACCACCTTATCGGTATTACTTCAGGGAGGGGCTATTGTGTTTAACGCACGCTCTTAGATAACTACTGGACTATGGTAGTTAGGCTGTTTATTCGCCGTTGATCGGCTTTCCAGCGGTTTTGTAGCTCAAGTACGATCTGGGTAGCAGCCGCATTGACCGCTTCCCAGACGTCCGAGCTAGAACACATCCTTTGGACTAAGTTATCCGGAGTAGTGTCCTGTCCGCTCACTGCCATCATGTTGCTTCTCACGCCCGCGAAACGAGTGCATACGAAGAAACCCAAGTAACAATTACCATGCTATATAGCCGTAGATATTTTTTAAGAAAGTTTTATTGTAGTAGTGCTAAGGCTTGTTTGTTTTTAGACAGCTACATACCACATTGATTAAATTTATCATCAAGATATCCTGAAAAGGTTTCGAATGACCTTTTAAAACTCTTTCAATTTGTTATGACGGTGTCTTTATTCGCGTTTAGGTTAATATGGGTATATAAGTGCATTACAAAGCTTATCCCTTGAAACTAAATTAAAACCTTCGACAAAGGTTTTAATTATATCCTAAATAAGTATTGTGAAACTATTAGGCTTTTGATTGTTATTTTCAATTGCTACTGTTAGAACAGGTGTTGATTTATAGCGAAAAGCATTTTTAGATTTGATTGTTCGTTTTGATCATGTCTGATAAGTGGAAAAAAAACAAAAAACAGTGGAAATTTTAAACGAAAAGTAAACAGAAACTATCTGAAGATCATAAATGCACCATATGCGAATTTAGAGTCGACAGGGAATAGAACAGCTGCTTCTGTACTGAAACCGGTTGAGCATAACAGGTTCAAGTCGGAAAAACATCCACCGAATACAATTTCAAAAAAATCAGAAGTATTCCCCGCAGCAATGACTAGGGAAATAGTAAACCTTTCGCCCCCTAATAACGAAATATGTAAAAATGAAAAACTTTACCAAGAGCTCCAGAAATGGGCAGTAATGTTCAACATCAAACAAAATGCTTTAAAAGAATTAATGAATATTTTTGACAAACGACTTCCTAATATTTTTCCAAAGGATCCTCGAACATTTTTAAGAACTAGTTGTATTGTTCGAATTCAATCGATGGGAAACGGTCAGTATTGGCATAATGGCTTCCGTGAATGTTTGGAACAAACATTTTCAGTAATTAGTCATTTGAATAAAATATCGATCAAGATCAATATTGATGGTCTTCCGGTTTATAAAAGCTCCAAGGATGAGTTCTGGCCGATTCTCTTTAACATTGAAGAAGTTCCGGAGTTACAACCATTGATTATTGGAATATATTCTGGGAAAAGTAAGCCTTCTGATATCAAATCATTCCTAACACCATTCGTGGAGGAAATGGAAGAAATCACCAAAAACGGAATTCAAATAAATGGACACTCCTTCACTGTTTTGATCCGGTGTTTTATTTGCGATTCTCCAGCTAGAGCATTTATTAAAGGTAACATTTTACCTTGTGTCTAATATATTTCTTTATGCATATCGTCACTTTACAGGTGTTGCGAATTTCAACGCACAAAACGGTTGCCAAAAATGCACTACTGTTGGGGAGTATTCGTATCTCTCCCACTGCAATTACTTTCCTCGCACGTGTTGTCCAAAAAGAACCAATGCTGGCTTTCGTGATAAAATATATGGATCTCATCATAAGCATGACTCACCTCTTCTTCGACTTCCTATCGATATGATCAATGACTTTCCCGTCGGTGATTCGCTGCACCTGATTGATTTGGGTTTAATAAAAAAATGCTTGGTGGGATGGCGTGATGGAAGCTTTGGAAATTATAGGACAAAGTGGTGTGCTAGGGAAATTGCCGAAATATCCCAACAGCTACTGCAGATCAAAATGCCGGCAGAAATACATAGATCAGTGCGAGGACTGGATTGTCTTGCACACTGGAAAGGCTTAGAGTTCAGAACATTTTTACACTATATATCAATAGTAATACTAAAAAAATATTTGCCAGCTGATGTGTACGAACATTTTTTATCACTATTTTGCGCTGTGACTATTTGTTCGTCCAATGAATACGCTCATTTAATTAACTTGGCTGAAACATTACTTTTACATTATATTGAATATTATGGAGACATATACGGAAAAGATTTTATAACAAGCAATGTTCACAATCTCAGTCATTTAGCAGACGACGTCAAACGCTTAGGTATTTTATCAAATTTCAATGCATATCCATTTGAGAACAAATTGTATCAGATTAAAAACTTGATTCGTTCTGGAAATAATCCTCTAACACAAATAGCAAAACGCATAAATGAGATTAATCTATTTGTTAATCATAAATCACAGGCAAAATCTTCAAACCCGCGTTTGAAAAAGCTGATATTCGACCAAAAAAGCATTTCTGATAATTTACACAGTACGGAAGATGAAACAAAGTACGCTCAAATAGAATTCGATGAGTATTGTTTGAAAAATGATCATGCTAATATGTGGTTCCTTACAGACAAAAATGAAATAGTTCAAATGAAATGTGCATTCGAAAAAAATAATAATATTTTCATTAAAGGCATCTCATTGCAAGATTTAGGCTCATTTTTCGAAACACCTGTTAGGTCATCATTCTTGAACATTTATGTTTCAACTCTTAGAAAGAATAGTGAAAGGCTGTACAAAGTAACCGATATCAAATGTAAAATGGTAGCTGTTCCTGTTCATGAGAAAAGAGAAACAGTATTCATTCCTTTACTCCATACAATGTGACTTCTTTTTATAAATATATGCTAAAAACTTTTCTCGCGTAGTACTTTATTCAAACTTAACATATTGTTTAAATAACTAGATTAAACATCTCTTGAAAGCAAATTACAGTTTATGATTAAGTTAGTTTATGATAAAAGTGTTCACATTTATTCGTCAAGTAATGTAGTTGCTGTTTCCAAAGCTACTTCTAATACAGCAGCCTTTTGTTTTAGATTGTATTGCAAATTTTTGGGTCGATTTTCTGTGTTTCGAGGTTGTCATTTTGGCGCCTACCCGTTGCTTGCTATTTTTCATAATCCGTTTAAAAAACATGTCGCACTCGATTTCTGAGAAATCCCTGTCTGCCAGCACAATTAATTTCAAGAAAAGAGTACGAAATTTTTTATAAAATTTTAACGCAACCTTTCCGTTATCCGCAACCGCAGAAGATGGCCCATTGGCGATGACTTTTCCCCCAGGCATTCTGGAGCTGCCAGTCCAAGAACACTGTACTAAAAATTGGCGTGTGATGAAGTAGTCGACCAATTTGTAGCAACAATCCAAACCATTGGACTTTCCGTTTGTTCCACATACAAAGTTCATGCTTCGAATATATTTCTCCATAGTCCGGTCGTCTTTTAAAGAATCTTCTAAACTATCCAACTCATCCAGCGTATTAACAGGGTTGATGCAGTCCTCCATGAAGGTTTGAACCGGATCATTATGATGGAACTCTCTTTCGTGAAATGCTTGCAAAAGGTACTCAATCTGTGTAGTAATTTTTGCCAAAGAATGCATAATTTTATTCTGGTTGCCGAGGAGCAAATTTTGATTCGCGATAACGGTTGACATGGAATCGTTCGTTTCCGTTTCGCCAATAATATCTCCGGGTTCAACATAAATGATATGTGATGTCGAGTCACTGTTTTGATCTTCTGCTGTCAGCTGCTTTTGTTCTTCGTTGGTATCCACAAACATCTAAAATTGTAAACAAAAAGGAAAATAATAAAACTACGTTGCCTACATATCGTAATCTCACAAACCTCATTTTCAGTGTCAATGAATATTATTCCACTAGAAGCGTCACCTGCTGCTTCTTTTGCGCTTCGAGCAAAAGAACTTTGTTGAGCTGCAAGATCATTAAAATTTTGTTTTCCGAAAAATGTTTTTCTCTCAACACATCGACATTGTACTTTGTGCAGCGTTTGTTCGTTCAATGTATAGTCATCCGCTTCCGTGTCGGATTTTTGTTCCATTTTTTCCAATTCGATGCAGGCTTCAACACGACTGGAAAACTCCCGCTTTTTGATGCAATTGAAGGTTTCCCATTTATCAGTTGGAGCGGAGTCTTCCTCCAGTGATAACTTGGCTACGAGATGCTTTTTTGGCCAATATAATGTGCCGTTTATTTCCCACTTACTGGGGATAACACTCAAACAGGCCTCTCCGCTTTCAATGGTCTGCACAATTTTGAATGGCATCCTATAAAATTATGCATTAGAAATATTCAGTAGTCGATAAAACACATACCTTATCAATAACGAAGTGAAGATCAAGTTCGAGACGACGAAACGATAATCGAAAATACATAAAACTATAAAAGCACAACTAGGCAGTCTTCATTTGCTTACACTTTTGACAGTAGTGCTAGCACCAACCAGATCACAGAGTATTTGATCTTATACCGTGCTGCCAAAAACACAACAAGTTTAATTAAAAGCAATTTGAGAACAGTTTTACTTGTTGCAGCTTTGTAAAAGTATCAGAGTGGAGAAATAGGCGGACAAGGGCGATAATAAATTCTAACGAGTGCTTTTGATTCTTATGTGAATCACAAAGAGTTAAAAAATTTACCGACAAAGAATTCATCATTATTATGAATTGTTTGGATTACTGATCGATCAGTCGCGCAGTGCACCAAATAAAATTGAGGAGTATGTATTTTTTCATACGCTGTTTTATTGTTAACACATTCGCATGTTTTATATCACCCCAAAATATTTTTCAAAAAACAATTCTAAAGCCAAGGTTTTAATAAAATTTCATAACGGTTGTATTGTGGTATTAATAATTCATTACGTGTAGTTTTATTGTGGTATGTCGAAGACGAATAAGTCATAACATATTTATAGCGGCCTACAAAATCCTACTGAAGCTGCATAAAACGAAAATGCGAAAATGGTTTTATGATTGCTGCAAAGAGTCTTATTTTTTGCGTTATGGTTTTCATTGGCTGCAATAAATCTAAATGCTGGCTGCAACATTTTATTAAGTTGCATTGAGCATTTCCAAAGGAAGACGTAGCAATACAAAATTGATCTCATTATGACTGCTTGTCAAACCGCAACAAATCTATCGGTTTTGTAGTGCTCCTAAAACAGTAATACTCTGACTAAACAGATTTATTGCTGCTATTATAAAGATTAAGTAGAATTCTTTACCGAAAGCATATTTTTATGCCAGGCCATATTAATATTCTAGCATTTTTATTAGACCTCAAACAAATTTTTTAGGTATTTCATCGAAGTAAAACATGCGTTGCAGAAAATAAGTTATTATGAATGGGTTTGCGTGTCATACATAGCAATTAGAATAGTTTGGCTGGAAATTGAGAAAAAACCATCGAATTTATTTTGTTTGTTTGAGCCACTAATTTACCAAACCTGCAGTATTTTGAAGGGGCGTTTATTTTAAGCACCTATCATCCCAATATGCTCGATAAAATTTAATGCGTATATGATTTGCGTCTACGGAAACTACCCTAAATTTTTTAATTATTTACTCTTTCATATATTTCACGCAAGTCGCCATAAAATACGATTGATAGAGATCTAGATCAAAATGGTCTTTTCGTGGGACAGCAATTTATTTTAAAGTTCATAAAGCAAACCGGCGGCTGTGAGAACAAATCGAAAAGCTTTATTAATTTAAATTGTCTGCTGTCGAATAGCGAAAATCCAATTGACTTTATAGTTGATTTCAGAGGAACGTAATAAATCTACTTGCATTTCACATTAAATCTTCTTCAAGAATACAGGAGCTATTTCCAAATAGTTTTTAAGCAGTTTTAAAGACCTTTAAAGAGTAGGCCACTAGGTTGGAAAACGGTTTTATAGCTGATGTAAGGAGATTGTAGCGGATTTTTAAATTTTAATAGTAGTGTTATCAATTTGGTCATGAAAATCGCTAAAAGAGTACAAAAAAACTTAGCTTTTGACTCGATAGTATTACTTACAGCTCTCATTCAAGTTGTCCGGATTCCATTAAAACTATGATAAAATTTAGTTCAGTAAAATTTAGATACAGAAGGTTTTAAAAATGTGGTTCTAATTCGTTCCTGTAGTATGGGCCCCTGAGGTTCTAAGTAATGTTTTTCATTGATTTGTTATAGACTTTAAAGTTTATAAGGCTTAAAAGAAGATTTAAGACTATGGCCGTAACAACAGTATAGATATTATCAGAAAACTAATATTGTTACTTGGGAAGCATGTTCAGCAGTTTCCTCAACGTCCACGCATTCAGGACACGCGGGGGACTCCGCATGCCCAAACTTGTGCAGATACTAAAGGTTGTCTAAAACAACCATGTCCTGACAGAATTTGTGTCACGTGGAAGTTGACTTCGCCGTGGCGCCTGTTGACCCACCCGGATAGCTCCGGGATAAGTCGATGTGCCCACCGGTCTTTTGTGGAATTAGCCCATGCCTGCTGCCATGTGGTCATCGAGGCCGATCTTGTGGTACTCCGTATGCCTCTAGTTCCACGTTGGTTGAAGCACGTCCTCGCTGATGATGATACCAATAGGCATCATTCCCGCTAAGACGCAGATTGCGTCATATGAAACTGTGCGATACGCACTCGCCACTCTTAAGCACATGAGACGATAGGTGCTTTTCAGCTTAGCTAGATAGCTTTTGGTACCTAACGCCGATGACCACACCGGCCCGCCATGCCTAAGTATGGACTGGACCACGTTGGCTAATAGCCTTCGCTTGCTGCCATATACCGCAGAGCTATTAGACATCATACGAGACAATGCCGAAATAGCTGTGGAAGCCTTCTTGCAGGCAAAGTCGACGTAGCTCCTGAGCTTGAGCTTGTCGTCGACCATGACTCCCAGGAGTTTTAAGGACCGCGTTGACGAAATAGTGCAGTCCCTGACGCTGATATTTGCTTGCTGCACCGACTTGCGGTTGTTCACTACGATAACCTCCGTTTTATGATGCGCTAGCTCCAGTTTCCTGGATCGCATCCAATCTTCAACAATGCTTATAGAGTGGGCAGCCGTCAACTCTACCTCTCTGATAGATTCACCATAGACTTCCAAGGTGATGTCATCGGCAGAGCCGACAATTACCACCCCTACCGGGAACTTTAGCTTCAACACTTCGTCATACATGACGTTCCACAACATCGGGCCAGTATGGAACCTTGCGGAACCCCTGCGGTGATTGGAACACACTTCTTACCCTCTTCCGTGTTGTAGCATAACACACTATTCTGGAAATAATATTCCAGGATCCTGTACAGCGACACCGGCACTTGGACGTTCCGAAGCGAGTTGGCTATAAAGTCCCAACTAGCGCTATTAAACGCATTTCTCACGTCGAGCGTGACAACTGCGCAATAGCGAATACCTGTCCTCTTGCGCTGGATCGCCACCTCGGCTGTCTTAGTGACAGACAAGATGGCATCCACCGTAGATTTGCCTTTTCGGAACCCGAATTGGTTCCTTGACAGACCGTTTGTACCCTCAGTGTACTGTACGAGTCTGTTAAGGATAACCCTTTCCAGTACCTTACCGGCAGTATCGAGCAGACAGGTCGGCCTATAGGACGAGGGGACACCCGGAGGTTTTCCCGGCTTCGGCAATAGGACCAGGTTCTGTCGCTTCCATCTGTCCGGGAAGTGGCCAGCTTCCAGGCATCTACTCATTACTGCCCCGAATAATACGGGAGCCTCCAGAATAGCCGCTTTAATGGCCATATTCGGGATTCCGTCTGGTCTTGGTGCCTTGCTCACCTTTAGGGATTTAGCGATCTCAATGAGTTCCTCGTTCGTAACCGTTACTTCCTCCCCGACCTCTAAACAGCCGTACCCCACGTTACTTTGGATGTTCGGCACGGAGGCCGACCATCCTACGCTATGGTCTGAGCTACTGGAACGTCGGCCGTGTGACGACTCAGCGGCCTGAGGCCAGGGCCTTGGCTCGTGGCGCGGAAAGAGGCTCTCAATGATCCGCTCCAGTATCTCTGGCGATCGCTCTGCGGGCGCCATCACACCCTTGGCCTTTGCCATTACGATCCTGTAGGTATCACCCCACGGGTTCGCATTGGCACTGGCACATAACCTTTCAAAGCAGGCTCGCTTGCTAGCTATTATCTCATTCTTAAGCGCTGCGCGTGCAGCAACTAGTGCTACTCGACATTCTGCTCTGCCCTCGTCCGAACGAGCTCTTTGCATAATTTTCCTTGCACGAAAGCAGGCTCCGCGGAGTGCCGCAATTTCTTCTGTCCACCAGTAAACCGGTGACCTACCATACCAAGGTCGGCTTTTCCTAGGCATGGTGGCGTCACACGCTCGCGACAGCACCTCAACCAAATGATCAGCGTTCGGATCGGGCATATCGCGATCACCGCACTCTCTTCGGATCGCTTCCACAAATACTTCAGGATCGGAGTATGATGTCTTCCATCCACGGGTGGTTGGAGTGTTGGCTCTACACGCCGCCTGCCGCCTCATTATCTGACCGACACCACAGCGGACCGCCTGATGGTCACTGTGAGTGTTGCTATTATCCACCCTTCAGTCTCCTATCAGACCAGGACTGCCGAATGTCACATCGATGATAGACTCCGCACCGTTCCTACTGAAGGTACTTGTGTTGCCGACGTTGACCAGATCTACGTTGAGCTTTGCCAGAGCCTCAAGCAGAATCCGACCCCTATGGTTCGTGCGACGACTTCCCCACTCAACCGCCCAAACGTTAAAGTCGCCTGCCACAACCACCGGCCTTAGACCAGTCAGCACATCTGATACTCGGTCTACCATCCGCGTAAACTGCTCGATCGACCAACTCGGCGGAGCATAACAGCTGCAGTAGAACACTCCACCCACTTTGGCAACCGCAAATCCCTCGTCTGCAGTTGACACAACCTCTTGAACCGGGAACCTGCTTGTCGTCCATATAGCCGCCATCCCAGATCTATCCGAGACCCAGTTACCGTTTCCGGCAGGGATGGTGTATGGGTCCGAGATGATGGCAATGTCCGTTAACGACTCAGTAACTGCTTGGTATAACAGTTGCTGAGCTGCATGGCAGTGGTTCAAGTTTAGTTGCGTTACCTGCACTACGCCCGTGTTTTAGTCGCCGGCGCGCCTGTCGGGCACTTTGGGCCTCCAATTGTGTGCTTAGCGCCCCGTTAGCCTGTACATATCAGGCACTTAGCGGCGCAGAACAGTCCCTCGCTATATGGCCCGCACCGCCACATCTTCTACACAGGTGGCTTCTGTCAGGCCCCTTACAGCTCCAGGACTTGTGCCCTCGCTCAAAGCACCGGAAGCACGCCTCCGGTTGCTGGAACACGCTAAGTGGGCATACCTTTAGCTTGGCCACCTTCGGGGCTGTATTTCCGTCTACCAGTGAAAGTCTTATTGTAGCTACCTGGGTTCCCGCCGGTCCCTTGCGCAGACGAACTGCTTCGGTAGTCACCACCACGTTACATTACTCTTTGAGAGCTCGTGTTAGTTCGACAGCTTCAGTGATCTCTTCCAGGTTTTTAAGCTGGAGAGTCATCTCAGGCTTTCGTGTGCGGATCTGTATGCCATCACCAAGGACCTTTTCTGCCAGCACTTTGTAGGTAGAACTCTTCTCAGTGGCATCCTTTTTGAGCTCAAGGATCATGTCGCCGGTGCGGAAGCGGCGGATACTCCGCACATCCGCGCCAAGACCCTTGAGCTGCTCGTCCCCTCTCATGGCCTTCAAAACTTCTGCATAACTCAGCCCCTCAGTTTTGAGGATAAGGACATCGCCTTGGCTCCTTTTTTTTCTGACCACTTTCGGTGGAGTTCGAACCTCCTCTTTCTTCCTGGCCTTCTTCTTTTTCACTGTTTCCCACTGATTATCGGGCGCTAACTGCGTCTTATTACCCTCGGTGGGTTCCTCAGTTTGCTTACGACCCTCAGCGATCAAGCGCTTCTTCGGGCCCGTGGGGGTTTCTACCCCTGGGGACTACCTTGCACGTTTAGTGGATACCTGCTCCGTAGTCGCAAGGGCCACGGTGTGGTCAGTCGTTGACAGGCAGGCATCCGTTTGTACAGACCTGGATACAAACGCCTTCTCTACCACTTTTACGCGCGCTTCGAGTTCACTGTGTTCCTTTGTCGCAGCACGCATGGTGCCCCGAAGCATGAGCAGACTTTGTTTCAGGTCCTTCGCTAGGGTGCTGCGGCCTGCCACGAACTCGATAATGGCATCAAGCTGATGAGACGCCGCTACCACTCTTGGTAGCATGTCTCTTTTTCCTTCCACTGTTTTTATTAGCGACGGGCCATCCATCGCTGCGTCCGGCGTAGATACAGTTGGAGCGACAGGTGTGCCGCTTCCCTTTCCGCTTACGCTCGCGCTTCTACTCGTATCCATCGGCGGAGATCGCTGGATACCACCTCTTGCGAACGGATTATCTAATCCATCCGCGCTCACTGAAGTTAAGTTTTTTTGATTTTAATGGTTCATATAGAATCCCACGAGTTGAGGGGAAAGAAGAGTCCGCCGCATCAGAGCCCCTCATGATGCGATAAGGGCTGATTACTGTGGAGGGCGCTCTGGTACTCCACACGCTCCGTTTGAGGCTGAGTATTTATAGGACCCCCCCCCCTCCCCACCATTCATCCCTCGGCACGGGTCGCATAATACCTTGGATTAGGGGTTTATCCATTCACGTTTTTACTTTTACCCATGGATAACAGCTATTCAACCATCCTCCTTTAGGGGCTTTGGACCCTCTGCTCAGGTTCTCAGTATTTTCAGGTTCATCGAACATGCGTCTACCGAGATCCGTCATTTGCAGGCGGAGAGTTTACACTCAGCTTTCACATGAGTGCCCCCTTCTCTGTCCGCATACGACCCTAGTTTCCGCCGGTTGTCCGGTTTCCACTAAGGAGCGTATCCCGGACGGTACCACGAGGAGGTAGAGATAGGGGTTGCTAAATAAGAGGCTGTGGAACTTTGTGGTAGTTCTGGAGCGCATTATTCAACCATTTACCATCCAATAGTGGTGCCTAAGGAAGGTTAATAAGCGCTCTAAATCTATGGATTTATAATTTGCTAAGTAGCTTTACCTGTAATTAACCGAACTTTAAAGTTGCCTTAAGTTCGCTGCATAAAGCTCTAAGCAGCTTCTAGAGAAACTTTGACAAAAAATTTTAAAATAGCACTATTATAGTTCTATTTTTATACTAATAATGTGATGTATATACTGGACACTATCACTTGTTGTTCTTACAAAATAAAATAAGCATTTACCTTATTCGCCAACCGGTTTCGGGTAGATGTTACCCATCATCGGGGCAAGGTCCAAGTGGTTGGCGAATAAGGTAAATGCTTATTTTATTTTGTAAGAACAACAAGTGATAGTGTCCAGTATATACATCACATTATTAGTTCAATAGTTCTTACGTTGCACGAAGATACGAAAGTGAAAGTCTATTTTTATACTTTTCTATTTTCTACCTCCACCACCTCCCAACTTCTGTAAAATCGGTTCATGCGATTAAGATAGGCCATATAAAAAACTCTAACTACCACCTACCGCTGCTGGATTTGAACCCGTGCGTTCTGCGTTGCAAGCCTATCCTGATGCATTGCACCATCTCTGACGCCGCTAGTAACATAAATTTTGCTGATGAGTTGTTCTTGAGTGTAAGTCCGTTTCGGGGCTGTGGTAAATGAGAAATTAGTACATCGAGTAAAATCGATGCAAATCGCTTATTCCAGCAGTGGTATGCATCTAAGTCACCGAAAGGGAGTACTCAAGTTCAAATCTCCGAGGTTTTGGTTGGTGGTGTGTGGTGAGTTTACCATAAATTCTCGGGTACTTTTTCATTTCGACGTATCTGACAATGAGAGATTCTCTTCGTGTCCTCTCTCTTCCGCGAGTTTTGGCCACCGTATTCTGCTTGTCACTCCAGTTCGGTGCCATCCGAACTTTGTACAAGTGCAGTCCACAACGTGTCATTGTTTGTTGCGCAAAATAAACCGAAAATTTAACCTGTTTGGGCCACATCCTGAATCGGAATATTGGGATGTGCTTGAATGCGCAACTACCATGCTGGCATTCGTCGGGACTGTGTGCCGCGTTTCCTACCGCTGGCATCATTCCATTTGATAATCTGATGCTTCTTGAACGGTTGAGTGTTCGATTCTGAGCTGTTACCTTCTTTGTCGATGAGAAGCATTTGGCTTTTCGAAGAAAGCACCCAAAGTAAAAGTTTTTGCGTACTTTCTCTAGCTCACTGATCTGTGCAATCACACCGTTTTTGGTAAAACTCTATCGATATAAACTACACACTTTCAACTATTTTTAATCGAGATTTTTGTTACGTTACACACGCGGTAAAAAGATACTAACTAATCAGTGTGTCCAGTTTTTTCGAATTCAGTTTCTAAAATATCCACATCTCAACGAAAGGTTGAATCAATAAGCTGTATTCGGATAAGTTGTAGGAAATTACATGTAGTTATTAGAAATTTAATAGAAACAGTGGAGCAACTGGAGTAACATATGAAAAATAAATGAAAAATAATTATTATAACAAATTTTGTTGTAAGTGACATAAAGAATTGTTATTTGTATTACAAATTTATATATTGCTTGAAAAATCCCATGCTGGAAAAAATCATGTAAGTCGTTGCTCTACGAAGTTCGTCCATGAAAGTTGCTCCATCTCAGAATAACTTTTAAAAGGTTGCAAATTACTTCTATTTGTTCCAAAAAAATTTTTTTAGCAATGGTATATTTTTGATATCTTGATTTTAAGTTTTATTTTCAAATTTTTGAAAAATTGGTAAAATATTTTTACAGTGCATTTTTTTTCATGCTCGGAAATTAATTTTCTACAACTTTTGTTTAGACACAATTTTTGCAAAATTGATAGTTTTCGAGATACAATCATTCAAACATAATACAGATGAAAATTAATACGCCCTTTTTAACCGTTATGTGTTCGACAAAAAAAACACCTTTAAGTGCTCGACAAGGGTACCCGGGTACCCACAAATTGAAACGCTTGTAACTTTGGCAATTTTTGACCGATTCGGACCCTTTTACCACCAAAAGATTCAGGAACTTATCCACTTCCAGTGTGGTTATAACAGAGCCGGAAGTGGCTCATCTGGTTCCCGGAAATCCGGCAGTCCAAGGATGTGTTCCGGAATTAAGGCACTTTTTATATTTTTGGATATAATTATAGTAATATGGGTGTCCAATGTTCTTCCAATTACTCCGAAAGGTCATTCTTCATTGTTTTAAGACAATACAATGATATATCCTTGGAATGGCCATTCTGTGACAAGTTCCCGTGGGACCTCCTGTGGCCATAAAACTGTTTGGTTTGCAACACTGGCAATATGGGTGTCTAAATTCATGAAATTACTCCAGAAGGTCATTTTTGATTATTTTGATTCTATCTGATGATTTTGCCACGTCATGGCCATTCCGGAACATATTCCCGTGGGGCTTCACAGTTGTCCAAAACCAAAAATATGTGCGCATTAGAGTTTTGAGTGGGAAAACTTGATTTTAGGTTTATGGAGCCTTTGGGAGAGTTTCTTGAAATTAAAAGTTCTATCGTATGGTGAAATTCAAATTTTGAATAATCCCCCTAAAAGTGAAATAAAAAATTTATTTTTCTGCAGCTTCAATATAACACATTGATGAGTTCTGCAAAGTTTTAGAGCATATTATTACAAGAAATTTTGCTGAAGACCGTAACCTTCTATCTCTTCAGCGAAGATAGAAAAGTCCTATTTCTTATATGTGAATCTTCAAAATCAGTTTTTCTATTTTAGCTCTTTTTGTAGTTGTTGTATGATTTTTTCATGTTCTATAAAGTTGTACAAATAGTAAAAATAAACAACTTTGCCGAATGTAGTATACCTCTATCTTTGCTTATTTAGGAGCTGTAAAACTTTTGTTATAATAAATACCCTAAATCTGCCCCGAATTACTCAACTATGCACAAACAGATACAAATTACATTACATGAATCTGAAACTAAATAAAAAACTACAAAAAGTCAGGAAGTTTCATTTATATCCGTCTGCGCATAGTCGCGTCATTGGGGATCAAAATTAGGGTATTTTTTATATCAAAAGTTTTACAGTTCCTAAACAAGCAAAGATAGAGGTATACTACATTCGGCAAAGTTGTTTATTTTTACTATTTGTACAACTTTATAGAACATGAAAAAATCATACAACAACTACAAAAAGAGCTAAAATAGAAAAACTGATTTTGAAGATTCACATATAAGAAATAGGACTTTTCTATCTTCGCTGAAGAGATAGAAGGTTACGGTCTTCAGCAAAATTTCTTGTAATAATATGCTCTAAAACTTTGCAGAACTCATCAATGTGTTATATTGAAGCTGCAGAAAAATAAATTTTTTATTTCACTTTTAGGGGGATTATTCAAAATTTGAATTTCACCATACGATAGAACTTTTAATTTCAAGAAACTCTCCCAAAGGCTCCATAAACCTAAAATCAAGTTTTCCCACTCAAAACTCTAATGCGCACATATTTTTGGTTTTGGACAACTGTGAAGCCCCACGGGAATATGTTCCGGAATGGCCATGCCGTGGCAAAATCATCAGATAGAATCAAAATAATCAAAAATGACCTTCTGGAGTAATTTCATGAATTTAGACACCCATATTGCCAGTGTTGCAAACCAAACAGTTTTATGGCCACAGGAGGTCCCACGGGAACTTGTCACAGAATGGCCATTCCAAGGATATATCATTGTATTGTCTTAAAACAATGAAGAATGACCTTTCGGAGTAATTGGAAGATCATTGGACACCCATATTACTATAATTACATCCAAAAATATAAAAAGTGCTTTAATTCCGGAACACATCCTTGGACTGCCGGATTTCCGGAAACCAGATGAGCCACTTCCGGCTCTGTTATAACCACACTGGAAGTGGATAAGTTCCTGAATCTTTTGGTGCTAAAAGTGTCCGAATCGGTCAAAAATTGCCAAAGTTACAAGCGTTTCAATTTGTGGGTACCCGGGTACCCTTGTCGAGCACTTAAGGGGTAAAAAAATTCCAAGCCCCCCATTCCACCCCCTTAAGTGCTACATGAAAACTTATTTTATGAAAAGTTGCAATTCAACTAGTTCTTAGATGTCACAGAGTTTCAGTATCCTTGATCAAAGAAAACTTTAGAATTTCGTACTTTGAAAGCTGAAAAGGTACCCGGGTACCCTGTCGAACACATAACGGTTAAAAATGTGTCTTGAATCAAAATTGGGCCAAAACCTGTGGAAGGTGCATATTTTCTCCTATCAAACACGTTTGTTTCAAATTTTTTCGTTAACCTATTTCGCGTGGAACTGCTCTATTCCAAGTCTACTTCTAAATCTAATTTAATCTTAATTTAATGTCCAATTCCATATTCCAATCTGTGTCCCGAACTGGAGAGTCTGGGAGCACGGTTCCGGTTGTTTGTTTTCATTCGAACGCTCCGTTTTTTTTAGAAATTTTCAGTGTTAAATCAAAGTATTTATTGATATAGTTTGCGCGAGTGTACTGTTTAGTGTTTGTTCTTTCCTGTAGTATGCTGATCATGTCCATAGGCAAAAGATAAGTATACATTTTCAAAGTTAAAGTAGTTTCCAAACACATGTCATGGAAACAAAACAAACCTGATAAACCCCGATAAAATTCTTCTAGATGCCAATTATCGAAAATTATTTTCGATATTTATTGACGAAAAGTGGTTTCATTTGACATGTAGTTGGCGCTACGATAGAAATTATTCTTTTATGCATCAAAATGAAATTGGTCTAGAAGAATTTTGCAATTATGATTTTGTTCAACTAAATACGTGCCAGAATAATGAAAATTATTCTGGAAGTATGGATATGTAAATATATCCATGCGGGGCTGATTGTTTATGAAGGCGACCTCGGGATGTATATGTATATCCAGGCATTCTAGAAATGGGTCGCTGGATGAACAATAGAGCTATCACCTTCCATCTCCAGGACTAAAATCATTTGCATTTACAGAAACAAACTTACTGGATGCAAGTAATTTTTTTACATAAAAGCGCTGCCGGTCAGTGGGCGATGGATTGTAGACACACACACACACAATTCCATATCCCAATGTGTGTCCCATTCAAAGTTCCGGTTCAATTTCAATTTCATGTTTAATTGAATGAACCAAATTGCAAGTCTATTTTAAAACTCAGAAATAGAGATAAAATTTCAAGTTTAGTTTTATGTACGATTTCATGTCTTTTGTCAAATACAATTTAAAGTCAAAATTTAGTTCTAACATCAAATAAATCTTTCTCTTTCATATTCAAATATGATGGTAGGGGTATTTACCGTTCTTCTTATTCTGTTCGTGAATATATAAAATTACATAAAATTGGCAACAAAACAGTTATACTATACACAAATGACTAAAACACCCTTATGAGAGAATATCAATGACTAATTCGACACGCCCGGAAATTTCCAACCACCCAAACGAGCCCTGCTTTCCATTCTCAGCATGCGACACATCACCGCGCTAAACGATGCTGATCGAGGTATGAAACGAAAGTATCGCACCTTAAGTACCGGGCGTGCATTCCGAGTGCGATGAACTTTCCGATTCGTACACAAAACTTTCCCAATTTGCTGTAGCCATTATCGTCCGAAACACGAATCACGCCAATGTCATTTGCATTCCCTCCGAGGTCGTCATAGAAATCCATTTTATCAGCTTTCATTGCTGTCCACCGGCATTGTCCCACACACCTGCAATCGAAACAGAAATAAAAAACACAAACTTTCACATGCGTCAGTCAGCAGATAGCAGCTCGCTAGCATACCGCGATAGTCAGATTCGAAAACACGAATTACGAAATCTGTGTGCAAAAGTCGTTCCTCCGATGATTCCAGTGACCCAGTTATGGGGCGAACTTTCCTTGAACCTTTCTCGAACAAAACGTGCCGAAAGGGACATTGACTCGTGGCCGATCGCTCGCCTGCTCCGGACGGAAGGCACCGGGTTCGAAGTAAGCATACGCGCGTGATCGTCAACTAAAAACGGCTTGTTTGACAAACAACCCACAGCTCGGCGGCTTGACCGAGTTTTCGAATCCAGTAGCGAGCAGGAGAAAGCTTCTATTTGCCTAAGGAAAGTTCAAAAACCTCACGCTTAACTTTTTCCGTGTTGCCGTTGTTGTTGCTTAACTTCTTCCGCGCAGCTGCGCGATGATGACCGGATAAATACATGCCTTCACTTTAGTAACATTTACGGGGAAATGACACGTCATTGAAAAATTCGCTCTCTCTTTCAGGGGTTTCGTCATGAGCAGATGCCCGGTGTGCGGCAACTTCAGATGCAAAAACAACAATCACACGGTGAACCCCCCCGGGTACCGTCACGTCGTTGTCACCACGGTTTTGTTGTCAATGAACTTTGAGCCTTTAGTTCGCGAGAGGCCGCTATTTGGGAAAGGTTTTTGAACTCCGTCCTGCCTTTACCGTTCCGTGTCCATCGAAGCCGCCCGATGGAGACCCCAAGTTACAGACACATTACGCCGCCGCCACCACCGCAATGTATTACGATGACGAAGCGAGGTGAACTGAAATCTTGCCGGACAGGATTTCCCTTCCGCGTTCCGCGGTGGTTGTGATTCAGAGTCAAGGCTGGTGAGTGATCGTGTTGTGAGATTTGGTCGTAATCAATAACTAGACGATTGGATTGTTTATTATCCTAAACTGATCCGGATTTCAATTGACATATCGAGTCTGGTATTGATGCTTTAATTGAGAAAACTAATTGGACTCTTTGTTCTAACTTCTAACTTTTTAATATGTTGAACTGTCAAAAACTTGTAGAATTTTCCTAGTTATGTGCCATAATCGAAAGAAAACTTTTTTTTCAATTTGTATCAAACTTATAGTTTCAGATGAAGTCAAACTGAATTTCCTTACTCGATTTTTTAATATTTATCATATATCCTTCAGTTAGATCTACAGTGAGCTTGTCGTCGTCTATTTCATAACATTTCTTATTATTGATCAAACCTCGATTTTACTTCTATGGTAAAATGTTGTCACAGAACTTCAGCTACCGGATCCGCATTCTGGCTCAACCGCGCGGCACCTACACACGCGTGACACTGTCTTGCGCCATGCAATTAGCATTACAACAGTACCTATGTACCACCAGACACAAAGTTGAAATTGAAAGTGCCCAAACAAGTTGCGGAAAATGGTATGGGACACGGTACCGACCGCATTGCACCGATTCCGTTTACGGAACAGAACTCTCATGTGGCACGATTTCGAAGGGGCCAGAACGCGCGGGACTAGGAGGCTACTAGACCACTTCTTTTGCCAACCAAGAGAGCGGACAGGGAGCAGCAGCACACTACCCATATGTATGTTCCGCAGAACCGGTCCGGTCGGTACCATTCCTGCAAAACACAGCCAGCCCCTCGAGAAGTGGCATATCCAAGCGCCTGGGTGTGTTTGCACAAAACCCGCACCAGTTCTAATGCGATCGATCAGCCTTGAATTCCTTGTGCTGTCCATTTAGCGAGAATTTTACTTCCTTGCTACTATGTAACGTGTGCCCGAACCGAAATGTGCCTATTGCGTGATCGGTGCGAGTCGACTAGAATGTACAGTTAGCATCGGCCTCTAGTGCGCAGTCAGGCCTACCGAAGTGCGAAATCAATTAGCACATTCTTGATTTAGCCTTAGGTAATGCTAACTCACGATATTCTTGAGTTTGGAATACCCTTCAACTTATTTATCGAAGTTGTACTAAAATAGGTGATGAACATAATAGGTGAAAGAAGCCTTCAACCTCTAATTATTTATTCTTTTTTTCTGGACTTCAAATCATGGAAAATCACAAAAAAAAAGTTAAAATCAATTGCTAATATTCAAATGACTGCATCAATCGTTGATCCGTTTGAATGAGCAGAAAATCTTGGTGATTGATTATACTGTATCGTCATACTTTTTATTGTGTTAGCCACGATGCTTCAATACTATCACGTCATCCCATCCGATTTGCGTAAATCATCTGAAAGTTCTTTCTGTAACCTAATCTACTGAAGCATCAAATTTTGGCTTATTGAAAGCAGCTGATTTCAATCTACATTAATATTTTATTGCTGCCAAACAAGAAGTCCGACGATCATTTTGGATCTCCGTTCTCCATAGCCTACACCAGATACCGGATATCCCTCTTAGATAGAGGTTTATTCGTTTCACTATGTTTGCCGACTACGAGTTTGTTTTCCTTACTCCTCGCATGAATTAGTCTTTGGTAAACAACAATACCCAGCCAACCTAGCCTATATGCTAAAGTGACCGTTTTTTTCTGGCTGGTAGAATGCGGGACATATTGACATATTGTTTCTTAATTGTTTTATTTTTCTTCCAGCTTTATCTTTTTCTATAGTTTTATCTATCTTTTGTTTTTTTCTTGTCTTTATACCTTTTTTGTCTGTTTTCATTTTTCATTTTTTTTTACTTTGCCTTTCTCAACTGTTTCTGTCTTTTTTTGTTCCATTGGTATTTTGGTTTTCTTCAGTTTACTTTTTTGTCATTTTTGCTTTTCTGTTATTCTTTCTAATTCGTTTTTCTTTATCGTTTGTTCATTCTTTTTGCATTCTTTATTTGTTAGTTTTTTTTCATTCAATTTTTTCACGGACTTTTCTCTGTTTTATAGTTTTACTAGCTGACCCGACAAGCTTCGTATTGCCACAAATTAAACTGTGTTGTACATAAATCGTGAATCTCGGATGACCTTTCTCACAATCTTGAGTTTTGCAAGTTTCTGAGGAGTTTATGGGTGTTTTAATATACAAATTTTCCTCACAGTAAAATAGGAAACAACTCCCCCCATTGCTTAGCCTGATAAAATAAAGCGGATGGCATTTAAATATTCGCTATCATTACAGACCATTTCACCGAATACCATTTTGCGGAACACCAATTCCCGGTTGACCGTAACGCGGAATATAGAATTTCGCAGAATACCATTTGACGAAAAACCTTACGCGGGATGTACCATTTCACGGAAAATCTTTTCGTAGAAAGTACCATTTCGCAGGAGTAACCCAACTGAAGGAAAGTAATAGAGTCAGTAGATCTAGGAAAATAAATAAACCTAGATAGAGGTGATCTCTACGGGGGGCTGTCTTCCGCAGTGGCCGGCGAATCCGACGGTTGGTCGCCGGCAACACTCGCGGCCTGTGGCCGTCTCGCGCTGAATTATCTAATGTTACTATTGATAGTTTTTGGTGGTCTTGTTATTGATTAATGTTTTATGAAAAAGTCTAAAATTTCTCGAGTTCGATTAGCTTTTGTGTTACACAAAAATTTCTGTTTTATTTGTATGATCGTCCTTATCCCCCTACCACAGAGGTGAGGGGTCTCAAACCATCATTAAAAAAAATCCTGCCTCCAAAACCCCCCCATATCAAATTTAGTTCCATTTGCTTGATTACTTTTCGAGTTTTGAGGAAATTTGTATTTCATTTGTATGAGAGCCCCCCTCCTAAAAAGGGAGAGCGGTCCTAATTCATCATAGAAAAAATTCATGCCTCCAAAAACACCCACATGCCAAATATAGTTCCATTTGATTAATTACTTTTCGAGGTATGAGGAAATTTGTATTTCATTTGTATAGGAGCCCCCCACCTAAAAAGAAGGAGGGGTCCTAATTCATCATAGAAAAAATTCATGCCTCCAAAAACACCCACATGTCAAATTTGGTTCCATTTGCTTAATTAGTTCTCGAGTCATGAGGAAATTTGTATTTCATTTGTATGGGAGCCCCCCCCTCCTAAAAAGGTAAGGGGTCCTAATTCATCATAGAAAAAATTTTTGCCTCTAAAAACACCCACATGCCAAATATGGTTCCATTTGATTAATTAATTTTCGAGTTATGAGGAAATTTGTATTTCATTTGTATAGGAGCCCCCCCTCCTAAAGTGAGGAGGGGTCTCAATTCACCATAGAAAAAAATCTTGTCTCCAAAAACACTCACATGTAAAATTTTGTTCCATTTGCTTGATTAATTCTCGAGTTATGCAGAAATTTGTGTTCCATTCGTATGGGAGCCCCCCCCTCTTAGTGAAAGGAGGGGTCTCTAACCATCATAAGAACCTTTCCTGGCCCCAAAAACCCCTATATGCAAATTTTCACGCCGATTGGTCCAGTAGTTTTCGATTCTATAAGGAACATAAAGCAGACAGAAATCCATTTCTTTAGACATAGATTTGTATGGGAGCCCCCCTCTTAGTGGGGGGGAGGGGACTTTTGCCATCGAGAGAACTTTCCCTGGCCCCAAAAACCCCTACAGACAGACAGACAGACAGGAATCCTTTTTTATAGGTATAGATTGTTTTTTGTTTGTTTCACAACTCATCTGACTTAAAGTCTAAATGAACTACTATTAATCATCTACGATACACGCTTTGGCCGAAGATACTTATTATTTACTATTCTTCTTGGGTTTTTTGCAAGATTCAATTTTTAAGGTCATTTAGGGGCCATCCCCTCTCAAGAGATCATATCCATTGTAATCGACCACCTCCGATTTCTACCAAATTTGGTATAATTGCTCATTCCGACCCCACATTTAATTTCCTAAAAATTTTGTATAGATTAAACAATCCCCCTTGCAGAGACGCTTCTCCATTTCTCTCAGATTTTCGAAAATACTCATTTTTCACTGCATGTCAGAGCATGAGTAGAGGCAGCGTCGTTAAAGAATATAACAAACAAAATTGGACCCAAGTTACTACCTTGAAGTATACCAGATTTATTTGTAAACGGCGATGATAACTTTGATTCAAGTTTCACTTGCAGGACTCTACCGCACAATACGAGCGTAGCCATATTACAAACTGTTGCGAAGCACCTAGACATAAGACTTTGTCAAGCAGTATTCGATGATTGATGCGGTCGAAGGCCTAACTAAAAATTCCAACCTAAAAATCCACGCTCTGTGATTGGTCGGAGTAGCAAAAGCCAAGAAGCTAAGGGTATAAACGTCCTGTTGGGAACTTGACCCTGCTTTATCGACAGACTTCGCTGGCGGCTATTAGAGTACAAGACAGTAACGGGGCTAGTGCAACGATCCTACTGACTCTATCTAGCAGCACCGCCTAGCCGAGATTCGAACATACGACGACTGGCTTGTTAGACAAGCATCGTACCTCGAAACCAACTAAGCGGCGAAGTAAGTAGTGCTGATTTTCCTTAGCGATAATGATGTTTCCATACCACAAGCAATACGGTTGCATACAACCGTGATTAAATTAACGCTCATTCCAGTTTTTACACTTGCGTTAAATGGTTCTCGTTGCATTTTTCCTTTATTTTTATAAAAAAAAACTGACAAAGCCCCCACATCTGTGTTAAAGAAGGTGATCTTGTTCTAGCAAATTTTTTTAGGAGCGCTATAAGCCTAGACCAATTTGATGTTTGTATTAGGAAAGTGCACTAGACAAAGTGAGAAGTTTCCTCATCCCGGCAAGAATCCTTAGGTAGTGATGTCCGTTAATCGTCACATCGCCAGAGATGCTGGAACGAATCATCGAGGGACTCTTTCCGCGCCACGAGCCAAGGCCCTGGCCTCAGGCCGCTGAGTTGTCCCACGGCCGACTTTCCAGTATCTCAGGCCATAGCGTATAATGGTCGGCCTCTCAGCCGAACATCCAAAGTAACGTGGGCGACGGCTGTTTTGAGGCTAGGGATGAAGCGACGGTTACGAATGAAGAACTCATTCAGATCGCTAAATCCCTAAAGGTAAGCAAGGCACCGGGACCAGACGGAATCCCGAATTGGGCCATTAAAGCGGCTATTTTGGAGGCTCCCGAATTATTCGGAGCAGTAATGAGTAGATGCCTGGAAGATGGCCACTTACCGGACACATGGAAGCGACAGAACTTGGTCCTATTGCCGAAGCCGGAAAACTTCCGGGTGTCCCCTCGTCATATAGGCCGATCTGTTTGCTCGATACTGCCGGTAAGGTGCTGGAGAGGGTTATCCGTAACAGACTCGTACAGTACACTGAGGGTACAAACGGTCTGTCAAGGAACCAATTCGGCTTCCGAAAAGACATTGCACAACTGTCACGCTCGACGTGAGAAATGCGTTTAATAGCGCTAGTACTCTATAGCCAAATCGCTTCGGAACGTTCAAGTGCCGGTGTCGTACAGGAGTCTGGAAAATAATTTCCAGAATTGTGTGCTATGCTACAACACTGAGGAGGGTCAGAAGTGCGTTCCAATCACCGAAGGGGTTCCCCAAGGGTTCTTACTGGGCCCGGTGAATGGAACCAAAATTAGCATGTAGGAGATTTTTGAGTCTTGAATTTATTTTATGATAGTTAGAGACCTCTCACCCCTGTGCTAGGGGGATATGGACTCTCATACAAATAAAACAGAATTTTTAGCGAAACTCAAAAACTAATCGAACTCGAGAAATTCGAGACTCTTCCATAAAACATTAGTCAATAACAAGACCACAAAAACTATCTATAGTAACACTAGATCATGCAGGACGAGACAGCCGCGAGTGTTGCCCGCGAACCGCCGTCGGAAGCGCCGCCCACTAGGGGGAGGCAACCCCCCGCAGAAATCACTACTGTCTAGGTTTATTTGTTTTTTAGGTCTACCTGGGTTTCCTGGAAAGGGGCGACAGCGAGTAAGGAGAGGATCGCGAAATGGTACTTTTCACAAAAAAGTTTTCCGTGAAATGGTACATTCCGCTTAAGGTTTTTCGCAAAATGATATTCGGCGTAATGTTGTACAATCATGGCGAATATTACTATCCGCTTTCTGGCTATGCAATGAGGGGACAGGGGAGTTGTTTTCTACTTTAATGTGAGGAAAAATTGCAAATTTGTATATTAAACTACCCATTCCAGGTAACTAATAAGCCTTAACGTAAGCAGCAAATCAGCGTATCTGGCATTTTATACTGCACGTTATGTATGTTAGCTTTTTGACTGCATAGGTGTCGTAAATTGGCATCCAAAATTGTATTCAAATTCTTCGTGTCGGTAATTAGCTGTAAATCAGCATTGTCAGCACTATAAGAAGGTTATCAGTAAAGTAGCTGTAAATTTTGCCAAAATAGCATTTAAGGCGACCCAAATGCTTATTGGCCTACATTTGAATAGCATTGGTGATGCTTATTGGTTACCTGAGATGCTTTCATAGTTACGTAACTGCCAAAATGAATCATCTAAGGTTGAACTCCTCAGAAACTTGCAAAACTCGAGATTGTGACAAAGATCATCCGAGAATCATGATTTATGTACAACACAGGTTAATTTGTGGCAATACGTCGGGTTTGTCGGGTCAGCTAGTTATTGAATAAATCTTCCACATGATTCTTATTGTTTGTCTTGCCCTACTAACACGATATGCTCTGTTTTCCTGTAACATCTATGAAGGTAGTGTGGGTTCCCTGCACTTTCAAAAGTATATGCTACACTAACATTCCTATCCACTTCCCCTATGGTTGTTCGGACGTAGCCAGGTATATAATGCGATTATATAGCCACCTACGATGTGTGCAGCCACATATGCTAATGCTAATGCTAATTAATGCGTGAATTAATTGATTGATAAAATGAACCACAATTGTGTGTGACCCATGACTGTGGACTGACTGTAATACGCTTCCCCCCCCCCCCCTTGATTTTGGGTATGGAGCAGTTCCACGTGAAATAGAAAAATGACAAAATTTGAACCCTTCTGTTTCAGATGAAACTTAACAAATGTGTTTGATAGGAGGAAATATGCACCTTCCGCAGGTTTTGGAGCCATTTTTTAATTCAAGACTCATTTTTAAAAAGGGCGTATTTATTTTCATGTGTATTATGTTTGAAATATTGAAACTATCGTTTTTGCAAAAATTATGTCTAAGCAAAAGTTTTAGAGAATTGATTTCTAAACATGAAAAAAATGATTTCTAAACAAATAAAAAATACAATTGTAAACCTAGAGTAAGTCTCTTTCCTTGTTTGGACCAAGTAATAAAGTTTATATAGTAAAGTCGTGTATATTCGATCCTGAAGACGTCCATCCGCGATCTCGTTCCTGGAAGCTATTTAACACAAATCAAAGAGGTTTTTTTCAGATTTCAGCTTTTTTTAGACGATTTGGCGTGGAACTGCTCTTTACATATTTGGTACCTTGAATTATGGAAATTATGCAAAATGTAAACAAACCGAGTGAGGGTTTCTTTCCCTATGCTAAGTAGTCCAGCAAAAAACAACCTTCCTCGGTTTGTTTACATTTTGCAGATTGGCCCTTTTGAAAAGTTGGTGCCGAATTGCTTTTGTGTTGAAAGGTGCAAGAAAGAGTACAATTTTTCCTCGATTTTGAAAATAACTCAACATTTCCGAATTCAGTAGTTTTGCACCCGCATATTGGTTATAAACAACATTTGAATTAAATCATTCAATTAAAATTTACTTCAACTAACCCCGTTGTACTTTATTAATTTTTCTCTGTTCGGTTCGATCTAATCGGTTCGTGACAATCTACTACACAAAGGAGCACCTTTATGGCGAGACTGTGTGTCATTCTCTGAGAATAGAGCGGTTACTTACCGCTAAAGAACCGTTACTTCGCAACTGTGTTGTGTTAAGCTCCGTTAGTATGA
The DNA here is from genome assembly GCF_943734655.1 of Sabethes cyaneus. Classification (NCBI taxonomy): domain Eukaryota; kingdom Metazoa; phylum Arthropoda; class Insecta; order Diptera; family Culicidae; genus Sabethes; species Sabethes cyaneus. The sequence continues at coordinate 187,205,736 of NC_071355.1, forward strand.
TTCCCTTGACATCGACAGTGCAACTGTGTGGTTGACTATTTATTATTTTCATTTTCGTTCGTCGTGTTTCTATGAGTAAAACTGTAAAAGTACCTCATAAAACTCACGTGTGTAACCTCGACAAAGTGCAGTATGTGTGCGGGAAGGAGAAATTGACGTTGCATTTTTTTTTTGTATTCCCAGCGAATTGTATTTATCGATTGAAACTAGCAGTGAAGAAAGGTTTCAGAAAAAATCGATAATAATTAATGCAATCGGTGAAACCGACAGGTTGGTTAGAACGAGTTTTCAATGACTTGGTACGCTATATCATAACATTGTGGGATATTTTTTTGGGCATATTTTAAATGTTAAAAGAATTTTAATGCCAGCGTTGTTAATTTTATTTGTTTGAAATCGAATTTTATGAAATATTCCAATAAAATATCTGAAGGTACATCAGCAACTGGCGATTACGATATACAACATTTCAACAATCAGTCATTTTCAATGCGAAACCAGTTTCCGGTTACAGCATCCTGTTACACAGAATTATTAATGTCAACACGATTGCCTTAATGGAAGTGTTCAAAGCAGAAAACTTTGTCTTCCTTTTGTCCAAATTGTCGCTCCAGATCCAGCGAAAACACTCGTAACAAATGGCACCACCAACAGTCGACCTGTGGGAGGATGTTTGGCCTAGTTAGGCTGCTGCGGTCTCTCGATGCATTTAGCAGAGTATGGGAAATTGTGTCCCCCAAAAGTTGGTCACCAGCAGCAGTATGCAGCCAGCAAAGACCGCTCGGTACTCCCGTGAGTGTGCTGTTAATTTTCCCTTTCACTTCCAACTTTCATATTGGCCGAGCAACCTAGTTTACAGGCCGCGCTTCGGATGCATCGCCGCCCGTGCGGCCTGAACTCCGCCGATTGCACGGGAGCCACCATTGGCACCGGTCCGGTCCGGCGCGGCGGGGTTGTGCTTGTGCTTTGCTTATATGCAGCAGCAGTAGCGGTTCGTCTCTTTCGCACGTTTGCCGAGCTTTGTGATTATTGTTATTCAATACCCTATGCTTACGGTGTTCTACTTTCGGAGGCACTTTCCTTTTTATTACTTTCTCTCTTTTATGCTCACACAGTGCGCTTTGAACCACCATTCTATTGCTTCGCCAGCATTTCCAGCGGCAATGTTGGTCTTTTTGAGCGCAATTTTCTTTCGCGCGTTTTCGATAGTTGATACTGACGTCAAATAGGCACAGTTGATGCACCATTTGTAAAAGCACTCATAGATTCCACCGAGAATGTAAGCTTATAACATTTTACTCAAACTGAATCAGGAAAATCAAGTTCCTATTTTATCTTCTGGTCGGTATAAAAAGGAACACAATTTAGAATTCACATACAATGGTTAGAAATAATGTTACTTGTGAATTCCACATTCACTCAGCTAAGCCAATGCAGTTGAAGAGGCAGTTGCAGCGCTTTAAGCATTCATTCCGCCCGATGGACCATCACCTACTTTCACTTGTTTGCCTCTTCATTGGATGGACCTGGTGAAGAAATTTTTCCACTTTATCACTCTTCGTATCAATGTTTCCACGCTGGCTCGCTCGCTGCTATAGGCAGGCTTTGTGAATAAATCCTAGCTCCATAAAATCGCTGCTGTGAGGCGAAAAAACGACAACATAATCCGCTTAGTGATTGGAGATGAGATGTTTTTATTGAAACGTTCATAGGCCGATTACTATGAAAAAACACAGAGCCCTTCAATGTCCTTAATTAAAATTAAACTTTAGAAAGGCTTGAACAATTCCTGAAGTTTAGGTTAATAGCTGTCCACTTGCAGTTACTTTTAAAACAGAGTAATTCTCGCTGAAACAGGGCCACTACTGACACGAGGTCTTCAAATATTGGAACTTTTGCGCTTAATTGGCTAAAAATGGTTGAAGTTTATTCAAAATTGTCTAGCACATTTATACCGAAGGATCTCAGAATTCATCGAAATTTCATACATGGATATCGTCATCGTCGTCGTCGTCGTCATCGTCGACAACCTAGATCAAGGACGGTCAGCAGTCGTCTCCATTCAACTCGCTCTTGGATCATTCGTCGTCATTTTCGCATGCGTCTTAGAAGTCGTAAGTCGTTTTCGACCTGGTCGAGCCATCTTGCACGTTGGGCCCCACTGTTCGTGGTGCCAGTGGGGTTGTTTAAAAGTAGCGTTTTCGTCACCCTGTCATTCGGCATTCTCACGACGTGTCCGGCCCACCGTAGCCTACCAACTTTCGTCAGATGTACGATGGGAATCTCTCCAAGCAGTGCCTATAGTTTGTGATTTATACACCTCCGTCACTCTTCACTTTCAGTCTATACACCTTCTTTTAGCTCCGCAGCACCTTCCGCTCGACACAACGAGGAATGTCACAGCTTCAGGTCCGTAAAGATAAGTCTCTTGAAGGTTTGTACATTGTCAGCTTCGCCAGGCGGCGTATGCTTGTTAAACGTACTGTTTTACGAAAGACAAAACTAGGCCCGATTTCCTGCTTGATTGCACCACTGAATCTGTTTACTACCACTTCTAGTTCGTCGCCATCAGCGGTTACCGTCCGTGTAAGGTGCGCGTTTGTTTCTTTTGAGACCATTTCTTTCACGTATTTGGTCTTCGATGCATTTATTTTCTCCTATATTTCGATTTCAGTCTGGTGTAGATTTCCTCCGTCATCGCAAAGTAGTTGGCTATGATATTAAAGTCAAAGTATCATCTGCGAAACCTAGGAGCCGGTTACGTTAGCTTAAAACCGTGTCTCTCTTTTCGAAGCCCGCTCTTCGGTTCACCGCTTCAAGAGGGATCTTGGAAAGCATGCAGGATAAGTCGTTACCTTGTCTCAACCTTCGCCGTGCCTCGAAGAGACCCGAGAGCATACCCGAGATGCGCACGAAACACATCGCTCGATGCAATATAGCTCTGATCGATCACGTCAGTTTATCCGGAAAACCGTAATCGTACATTAGCTGCCATAGCTGGTCTTGATTGACTGTATCATATGCTGTTTTGAAGTCAATAGAGATGTGACACATGCGTGGGCAGGTTGTATTCCTGACATTTCTGCAAAATTTGTCGAGCAGGCTTATGCCGTGCACTGAAAATAACCTCAATTCTAGGCGTGCTACTGGCAAAGCTCATAAGACGAATCGATTTACTCTCTCTCTCTCTCTCTCTCTCTCTCTCTCTCTCTCTCTCTCTCTCTCTCTCTCTCAGTCGGATGGTACCTTTTCCGACAAGCGACGAGATTTTCTTTTACTTTTGCAGTGCTTCGCTGCTTTGCTCTACTCCCGAATGAGTGTCAGTTTTGTATCATCTTTCTTTTTAGAGCACAATAGATAGAAAATGCTGGTCGTAGTCGTAGTGAAAGATTAGCTCTGCTTGTAGTTGTGCTCTTCCTGTTCAAGATAAGTGGTTGTAAGAGTAGAGTGTTCATTCATCATTCTCGGGCAAAACAAACGGTTAAACAGAAAACAAAAACACTTGAAGAAGCAGATGTTTTTGTCTCTTTATGAGCACAGCCGATGCCGATGACAGCCGACGTAACAGGAACTGGGAAAGTACTTCTCCTCCCAAATACTGGAAATGATCCAGTGTAGAACCGTTATTAGCATTTCTCGGCCATATTTATAAATCTCTGCTGACAGGTGGCCCTCAACTCAGGTGCTAGGATATTATTATCTACCATGGGCATTCTTAGGCTAACTTCCGTTCCGCCTCCTTCTGTAACTTCACCAATGTAGTACTCATCGAAGAACTGCTTCCACTTGTCGACTACCTAGCGCTCGGTTGTGTTTTCGAGCTTCCCTCCCTTGTCCCTATACGTATCAGAACTCGGTGTGTAGCCCTAACGATTTTGACTCACCTTCTCGTAAAACTTACGCTTGTCAATAGCTTGGAATAGCTGTTATAATTTTTCACAATTTCTGTGCTCCTGGCCCTTTTCACTCCTCAGGATTGTGGTCAACTCGTTCTTTGCTCGTCGGTACTTGGGCAAGTTCTCCCTGGTGGCAATGCTCAGATAATTTTTCCAAGCCCTCATTTTTTCTCTCCACCGCTTGTTGGCATTCCCCATCAAATCAATCATTTAATACAAAGAGCTTCACCATGTCCAACTTCTTCGCTACAGGGTAGAGCTGGCAGTACGAACAAAGCATCGCGCGTAGTTGTTTGACTGTTTTTGATACAATGGCATGAAAAATCGCTAAAATTAATCCAGTTTTAAATGTATACGTTATCGCTAAGGGTCGTAGCAATTGTCCTGTACTCTAACAGCTGGCTGCGAAGTCTGTCGTATAAAAACAGAAGGTCAAGTTTCGATAACGGAATGTAGCAGCTAGGCTTTGCTTTGCTTTTGTTATCGCTAATGCTTTGCTGAAATGCAGGCCCTTTTTGGTGCCCTTAAGAGTTAGCGCCCTAGGCGGGGGCCAGTCTGGTCAACCGCATGCTACGGCGCTGGGACTGGTAGTCTTTGGATAAGAGTCGGAGGAGCGCTGTTGGGACTATATTATTTCTACAGGCATCACGAGGCACCGACCGACTATCCTGGAAGCACTCGACGACGGCTTCCGAAAATTTGGAAAACTTCAAATGACGGAAATGCTTTTATCGTTCCGATCCTTTGATCTCTCTCATCTGACAGTGGAACATTGCTCTGTGGAGTTGCTTTCCTGGGATTGAGACATAAAGGGTGTCCCTCATCAAATTGCAATTAGCATTAGCATATGTGGCTGCACACATCGTAGGTGGCTATATAATCGCATTATATACCTAGCTACGTCCGAACAACCGCAAGGGAAGTGGGTAGGAATGTTAGTGTAACATCTACTTTTGAAAGTGCAAGAAACCTATACTACCTTCATAGGAAAACAGAGCGTATCATATTAGTAGAGCAAGGCAAACAATAAGGATCATGAGGAAGATTTATTCAGTAATAAACTGTATATAGTAGTATATATTGAGTATATATATGCAAAAATAGAACAATCTCACCAGCAATCCGTCGAGTGAAATACAATTGCGTCATTTGAATTTCCATCAGTGCATCTAATATCCAATAATTAATTTAATTTTTTCCATATCCATGATGTCCATGGGTATTATTTAAACTTGTTACGGCCAAAGTTTTAATCGTACAATAGGAGGTTCTTGATGAGCTAAAACAAAACAAATAATTAAAATAACATATTAGACTTACCTGCTACCAAGGCCGGGTGGCTCAGCCGTCTGCGCAAAATCTTAGTTTTGAGGTCTGACATCTGGGAACCACGCAGCATCGCACCCCCTAGCTTAGCTACTCAATAGAGTATTACCGGGTATGGCCGCGTGGAGGTGCTAGGTAGGAACTTGGGCTGGCAAAAGCTATATTGGTCGCTTTCTCGCTTGCCTTCCCCATTTCATACCCGTGTCCCTCATCAAATTGCAATTTCACGAAAAAACGCTGTAGAAAATTACCCGTTGGATATTTTCTTTGAAAAATGGCGTCAACCGAAAAGCAACGTTGCGAGTTCATTTTGCGCAAGCATCCGCAATCGTGCAATCAACGGTGAACCGTGTAATTAAACGTTACTGCGAAACTCTGAGCATCGAACGAAAGGAGAAATGCTATCGGAGTGGATTTTCTATTAGTGATCAGGATCACATGCGTGTCGGGAACGTGTTTAAGCGGAATTTCAATGCTTCGGTCAGGGATATGGCCAAAAAATTGATTCTAGCGAAGTATTTCGTTCAGAGAGCTAAGGACCAGGAAAGACTGCTTAAGTATCAAAATGCAGAAGGCTCCAAATTGTGATGAATGGTTAAATACGATGGGAAAGTCACCACCCCGGAAATTCTACACCCAGATGCTGACGAATCCTCATTATCTCATAATGGATGATGAGACTTAAGTCAAGGCGGACTTCCGGCAGCTTCCGCGGCTATTGTACTTCACCGCCCGCATGAGTTTGATATTCCGGAGGAAGTAAGGAAGCAGAAACTTTCAAAGTTTGCCAAGAAATACATAATTTTGCAAGCGATCTGCTCATGTGGCAAACGGAGTGCGCCGTTCGTGACTACCGGGACTGTACATGGGAAGATCTATCTCAAGGACTGTCTACAGAAGCATCTGCTTCCTCTGTTGCAGCAACACGAGGAACCTACGATCTTCTGGCCGGATCTAGCTTCGTACCGCTATCCAAAAGATATCCTGGAGTGGCATGAATCTAACGGGGTTACTTTCGTATCCAGGACATGAGGAACCAAATTTGACATGTGGAAGTTTCAGTAGGTAGGATTTTTCTCTATGGTGTACTGAGACCCCTTCCCCTTCTAAGAGGGGAGGGCTCCAATACAAATGAAATAGCGGGAAGTCCTGTATGGCCGGACAGACATCTATGCTCGGGCACTGGGGGATTTCGCTCTCTTATTCGTTTCATGACTTCCGGTTTCCTTACAGTGCGTTTAAGGCCAGGTTTTGGTGTATTTTTTAAGAACCGGTTTCCTTGTATCGCTTGACGGTACGAAAGATGAATCTTTCGTTTATTCTGAGTGGCTGCACCTTCTTTAAAATATCACAGGGTCGAAAAATTTTCAAAAAAAGACTTACCACAAGCTTTACGTTTATTTTTACGTCCATGATTATCATGACTCTTAAACGAATGAAAATTCAAAACAGACTTGCAAGCCGTTTTGATTACAGTCAAAACGAAAAATATGCAAACACGTCTATGATTAACCTATTTTTAATTAAAGACGTCCAAAAAACACTGACAGTTATTACTATTCAACCTATATAATGAATACACATACATAATGTCGCTACCTTGATAAGGGGGTTGCGCAGTCTCCTTCTGTCTAGCGCCGCTATGGTTCAAAGGTACAAGTACCAGCGAATCACATACCCTAGTGGCTGTTGTGGGTTCGAATCCGGTTATAATCTCAGATTATCGCTTGGTTCGACCCATGCACCTTTCAGCATTGGACAAAAGGTAGGAGTCACAACGACAACTTTTTAAGCGTAGCTACCAATAACCCCCCCCCCCCTGACCTTGCCACTCTTTCCCCTCCATTTTCAAAAAACTTTTCATTACTTTGCCCTAACGTCCCTCGTCCCTTCATGAATTGTAGGACCACCATTTAAAAAAAAATATTAATATATGCTTGACCGCATTTCGAGGTCAAGACTAAAAATACGAGGTTTGGTCTTTTGCTTTACAGATAAGAATTCATTTACAGTCAATCTATCCAGATTGCTTTGCAATTCAATCTATACCTATAATAGAGGATTTCTGTCTGTCTGCCCGTATGTTCCTTATAGAATCGAAAACTACTGAACCGATCGGCGTGAAAATTTGCATATAGGGGTTTTTGAAAGATAAACCAAGTAGAACCTAATGGACGAAAAAGTTGTCCGCAAATGATGAGCGAAGACCAGTAGTAGCTCGAAACGTCCGGACTAACTGGTAATTAAAATCTTCATGCTTATTTCGCCGAAAAACGTCGATTAAATCGAACAAACATATAGCGGTTTTTGGTGCCAGGGAAGGTTCTTATGATGGTTAGAGACCCCTCCCCCCACTAAGAGGGGCGCTCCCATACAAATGAAACACAAATTTCTGCATAAAGCGAGAACTAATCAAGCGAATGGAACAAAATTTTACATGTGGGTGTTTTTGGAGACAAGAATTTTTTCTATGGTGAATTAGGACCCCTCCTCACTTTCGGAGAAGGGGGGGCTCCCATACAAATGAAATACAAAATTCCTCATAACTTCAGAACTAATCAAGCAAATGGAACCATATTTGGCATGTGGGTGTTTTTGGAGGCATGAATTTTTTCTATGGTGAATTGAGACCCCTCCCCTCTTTAGGAAGGGAACTATGTCCTCTCTCCCTTTTAATAGGGGGGGGGGGGCTCCCATACAAATGAAATACAAATTTCCTCATAACTCGACAGCCAATCAAGCAAATGGAACCAAATTTGACATGTGGGTGTTTTTGGAGACAAGAATTTTTTCTATGGTGAATTAGGACCCCTCCTCACTTTCGGAGAAGGGGGGGCTCCCATACAAATGAAATAAAAATTTTCAGCTAGTAAAAAATGAAAATATAAAAAACTCTACCAAAAATGATATTTGTTATATGTAATATATTAAAAAATTAACAAATTGTTCTCAAACTACATTCTGCGATGTAAGTTCCGAGCTTTACTTTCCAGGAAATTATCGCCAACCACGGATGTTTCATCGTTGACCACTTTCCCCTAATACCTAAAACATGTTGTACTGTGAATTTTCTCAGCCTTTCAGTATTCTTTTTATTTTTGAAAGTTGAAGATAACACTACGGCAATCTAACATCAAAAGAATGTATACTATTGGTCATATCATACTGAATGTACGGTCAAACACGTAAGATCATTAACGAACATAATCTCATTTCCGTGCAACTTCAGACTTAAAGCCAACCATAGCTATTTAAAGCACCTATAGCTCACCTTTTTCAAATTAGGTCGACGACAAGAGAAAATGCACGTCTCGTTACAGCCCCCTTCAAACCGTGATAGAGGTAGGTAATGAAAGAACACGAAAGCCTTCGGCAGTAAATCAAACCGCGGCGGCGCGGCGCGGCGCGGCTCCGAGATCCCATTTCTCGTGTTGCAAGATTTATCAGCGCGAGAGCATAAGCGCTCATCACCCGTCAGCTTCTTCAAAGACTGATTTCAAAGTCTCCACATGGGACTAACCTCAATTCGGGTGGCTGCTGATGTTGACTTCGACGCCACGGGCAATGGAAAGCAGCATAGAGCGAGAGAAAGAAAAACCCTTCACCTATTTATTTCTACGCTATTGCTTGCACGGGGAAGAACAAAACCGGTATATACGGCGATAATTATGTCATAACCTATTTTCGTTTCTTCGTCTCCTACTTTCACTATTCCACTTTCTTTGTTTTCATACGTGAGGAGAAGCGTGGAAACGTTGATGCTGATTTATGGGACAACCGGTTGTGATTAAATGGACTCGTTAGAAGAAGAAAAAATTATGCTACGAATGATTATGAACTTGAATGGTTAGGAATTTCTGTTTTACGGCCTGCGCTTGCATTGTACCCATCAAATATGTATGTTTGAAATATTTTTATGCCTTGTTTCAGTTCTGATATCAATCTGTTGATTAACTTCGCTAGTGATACTTCACGGTTAGGCATCGTTAGCAATGGGCACGGTAAAGTATCCCGGGGGCATACCTACCAGCTCAATCAAAAAGAACATTTACGGTTGTTATACACAGGCTAATGCAAACTTCAATTTCAGTTTATATCCGATGCTCTAAAAGAGGAGAAAGATAAGGCAATAAGGCAAAATAGCCGAGAAGAAAAAATTTAAATTAGCATGTTACTTTAATTTGTCAATGGAAAGTAAGCAAAACCAACAGCTCATTATGTTTGTATGCATGTATGTATGTACTTGATATCGTTCGTCGGAATATTTTGATAAGACAAAGCGATACACTGAACTCCAGTGATTATGTAAATTTTCGTTCCAAATACCTACCGAAGTCGAACTAATCACTGACCTGCAAACTTCCGACTGGAAGAACATTGAAAGGCGCTGGAAACTCTACAATGTGTATTAAAAGCGTTGGATATATGTTGAGGTTCCATAAGAGCAATACTATTTACCCAGCAAACTGAAAATCATAATTATTTTTGCGCCAATCGATGGGAAAGTCGATTCTTCGCATTCACACCAATAAAGAAACTTATTGGTTTCAAAGTACGTACTACAGAAAAATTGAAAATGATGAAGTAATGTCTAACTGAGAATCCTTGCTTCGTGATTATAGTTTTTACTCTTATTATTATAGTTTAAACGTGACATTAGAAAAAAGTGACAAATTCTCCCCGCGCCAACAGATCGAAGATCCTTTACGACGATCTAAACATATATTAATTTGATATCTGTGCTTGGGAAGTATACCAAAACAAACGATAAAGTATTGTCATCTCAACAAGATTTATTAACGGGAAATTAGCAATCATTGCCTTTTCGTCGGAGAGCCCAATTTCGGAAGCAGTTTTTGGGCCCAAAAGCGGAGTTCTGTTTGTTAAAATGTAAATATTGCATTCTTCTTGCCAATCTGAACACAGCGAATATATTTTTATGAACAGAATTTTTGTTTCAAACAAAAAAACTGCTTTTGAAATTGGCAGAATCCATGACTGCTAATATCACCTTAACACCGCGAATAAACCTAGACCATTTTGAAATCCTTGCTTGGGAAGTACGCCAGACAGAGTGGCAAAGCCTCCTCGCGCAAACAAAATTCTTACGAACTCGATTAAACCAAATCCAATTTGGGGTCTGTGCTAGGGAAGTGTGCCAGAAAAAATGACAAAAGTTCTTCACGGCGAAACGATTAAACATAGGCGAATTTGATGTCTGTATTGGAAAAGTGCGCTACAGCTGTAGAGTTATAATATGACTAGCTGACCCGACAAACTTCGTATTGCCACAAATTAAACTGTGTTGTACATAAATCGTGAATCTCGGATGACCTTTCTCACAATCTTGAGTTTCGCAAGTTTCTGGGCATTGGCGTAGCTAGGAAATTTCCCTGGAGGGGGCCTAGGGGGTGCCTTCCAAAAAATTTTTGATTATAATCTTGTTACTCTGGCTGTCACCGATAGCACAAGGTTTTGCAGGGAAATACAAGGCGGGCTTGGTGAGGGTCCGCGAAATTACCAGAAATATCGGGAGTACAACCTGTCCGCGCATCACATATTTATTGATTTCAAAGCAACATACGATACAGTCGATCGAGACCAGCTATGGTAGATAATGCACGAACACGGTTTTCCACTGACGCAACTGAGCAGAGCTACACTGGAGAGAGTGTTGTGTTTCGTGTGCATCTCGGGGATACTTTCTAGTTACTTTGAGACGCGGCGAAAGTTGGGACAAGGTGACGGTTTGTTTTGCATGCTATTCAACAACGCACTTGAAGGGATGATCCGACGAAATCGGAATCTAGGACGAATGTTCTAAACATAAATGCGGCCAAGACCAAATACCAAAAGGCAACAAACGCGTGCCTCTCGCGGACGGTAACTGTTGATGGCGACGAACTAGAAGTAGCAGATGGGTTCGTGTATTTGGGATTGCTGGTGCACACGGACAACAATACTAGTAAGGGGATCTAGTTGCGCATTTAAGCGAGAAATTAGGCTTCCTTTGCCCTTCGCAAAACGCTAGCCATACGCTATGTTCGGGCGGAAGATACTGCGGACGATATTTTGGCAGAGTACAAACTGAAAGCGGAGAGTAACGGAGACGTATGAATTATGAGCTACAAGCACTGTTTTGAAAGATTGCCATCGTCATCTGGCGAAAGTCAGTAGACTACAGTGCGACGAAAACAGTTCTCTTTAACAACTGCACCAGCATCAGGAACAGGAAGACTCAACGTGCAAGATGGCTCGACCAGGTCGAAAGTGATTTGCGATTTCTGTGACTGGGAAAGCGACGAGTGGCCCAAGATGTAGTTGGATGGAGACGAACGCTTGAAACAGCATGAGCCGGGGTGGCTACTAAGCTATAACGATAACTACACTTTTGCGATGCCTGGTGAAAAATAAAATATCTACACAGCGGGAACAAATACACTGAGTTTTTTCCCGGTTTCCAATTCAAATGGAGAAAATTTCTGGAGGCGGCCTGCAGAATTCTGGAGGGGGCCTGGTACCCCAGGCACCCCCTCTAGCTACGCCAATGTTTCTGGGGAGTTCATGGGTGTTTTAATATACAAATTTTCCTCACAGCAGAAAGCAAAAAACAACTCTCCCAACTTCTAGAGTTATGAGAAAATTTGTATTTCATTTGTATAGGAGCCACCCCTCCTAAAGCAGGGAGATGTTTCAATTCACCATAGAAAACATTCTTGTCTCCAAAAACACCCACATGTCAAATTTTGTTCCATTTGCTTGATTATTTCTCGAGTTATGAGGAAATTTGTATTTCATTTGTGTGGAAGCCCCCCCTCTTAAAAGGGAGAGGGGTCATTATTTCCCTCCTATAGAGGGGAGGAATCTCAATTCACCATAGACAAAAATTGCCTACAAAAACAGCCACATGCTAAATTTGGTTCCATTCGCTTGATTAGTTCCGGAGTTATGTGGAAATTTATTTTTCTTTTGTATGGGAGCCCTCCCTCCTAAAAAGGTAAGGGGTCCTAATTCATCATAGAAAAAATTCATGCCTCCAAAAACACCCACATGCCAAATATAGTTCCATTCGCTTGATTAGTTCTGGAGTTATGAGGAAATTTGTATTTCATTTGTATGGGAGCCCCCCCCCCCCTTCTCCGAAAGTGGGGAGGGGTGCCAATTCACCATAGAAAAAAATCTTGTCTCCGAAAACACCCACATGTAAAATTTTGTTCCATTCGCTTGATTAGTTCTCGCGTTATGCAGAAATTCGTGTTTCATTTGTATGGGAGCCGCCCTCTTAGTGGGGGGAGGGGTCTCTAACCGATTCTATAACATTAGCCCGAATACCACTAGCCCGAAAACCACTAGCCCGAAAGCAACTAGCCCGAATAACACAAGCCCGAATGTAACACATGCCCGAATGCAACACTAGCCCGAATGTGACAGTAGCCCGAATGTAACATAAGCCCGAATGTAACATAAGCCCGAATGTAGCATTTGGAGCTCCATAACCGCAAGGTTGCAGAATCGGCTAGCTGCGAAGTCTGTTGTATAAAAACAGAAGGTGTACGGAGTGTAGCACCCAAGATTTACTTTCGGATCGGTGTTGCGAAGCCCACACTCGTGTGGTCTAATTTCCTCACAGACGCGTACTCATTCTATCAGACCCTCGCTCTTATTTATTCATGCACTGCAACGAATTTTTGCGAGTGTGTGTTTAGCTAACAGCTATGGTCGTCGCTCTCGTTCGTCGTTGAAGCCCGAGCTGCTGATATAAATTACTCGCGAGGGTTCGCACTCCCGCCCATGAATATAATTGAGGGCGAAGATGACGAAGAAAAGAAAAAGTAATGCAAAATTTGTATCACAGTTCTTCATTAGCTTCACAGGCAACTGATTGCTCGTGAGTTTTTCGACTCGCGAATGAGCTACGCAGAAAGACGGTGTGAGACTGTGCGTTCGCCAGTGTGTGGGAAGCCGAATGTCTACACACAGCAACGGCGGCTGTTTCTTTTACGACTGCGTGAACGATGTAACCGTTGAATACTATGCTTCTCATACTCTCTCGCGTGTGAGTAGGCATCGTTGACTTTTCGTTCGATTCGCAATATTGCTTTTGGTTTTATTAAATCCCAAGAATACTCAAGAATAAGACACACAACAATAGTAATTTAACTGCTGTTATTAATTGTTATGTAAACTTTATTTGAAAACTAGCCTCGCTCTAACCTAGCCTATAAATACTGAAACAAAAGACCGTCGCTTATTCAGTTTGAAAGCCGCAAAAAGCGGCTTCGCCGCTTTATATTTTCCAAAAGTTAAATCGATGCGAGGACTAGGGAAAACTAACTAGTGGTCAGTAGACCTAGGAAAACGAATAGACCTAAACAGATGTGATTTCTGAGGGGGGGCTGCCCCCCCCCCCACAGTGGCCGGCGCTTCCGACGGCGGGTCACCGGCGAACACTCGCCGTTGCCTACGGCCGGCTCGCCCTGAATCATCTAGGAAACGCTTGCTACTAATCTGGTAAAAAGGTCCCATATCTTATGATGTTATGCCTAACTCATATCTCGCTTAACTAAAATCAAAGATTTAAAAATTGCTGAGCTCGAAAATCAGCAGACTCTAGTCAAGTGATTCAAATCTTACAGTGTAATAACGACAAAGCAGAAATAATTCGTAGCAAAGCCTTGGATTTATACCGTCTTTAGACATTATCCTTCTTTATCGACAGACTTCGCAGCCTGCTATTAGAATACAAGAAAATTACAGGGCCAGTGCAACGATCCTACTGACTCTATCTAGCAAGCACCGACTAGGCAATATTCGAACATACGACGACTAGCTTGTTAGACCAGCATCGTACCTCGAAGCTAACTGGGCGGCTTTATTTTATAAAGGTAACTTGATGCGAGGACTAGGGAAAAATAACTAGAGGTCTACTAGATCTAGGAAAACGAATAGCCCTAGACAGATGTGATTTGTGCGGGGCCCCCCGTTTTCTAGTGTTACATTTGGGCTAATGTTACATTCGGGCTACTGTTACATTCGGGCTTGTGACATTCGGGCTACTGTTACATTCGGGCTAGTGTTTCATTCGGGCTACTGGTACATTCGGGCTTGTGACATTCGGGCTACTGTTACATTCGGGCTAGTGCCCTTCGGGCATGTGGTATTCGGGCTTTTGGTATTCGGGCTAGTGTTATAAAACCTCTCTAACCATCATAAGAACCTTCCTTGGCCCCAAAAACCCCTATATGCAAATTTTCACACCGATCGGTTCAGTAGTTTTCGATTCTATAAGGAACATAGAGCAGACAGAAATCCATTTTTATAGGCGTAGATTTGTATGGGAGCCCCCCCTCTTAGTGGGGGGAGAGGTCTTTTGCCATCGAGAGAACCTTTCCTAGCACCAAAAACCTCTACAAGCAAATTTTCACGCCAATCGGTTCAGTAGTTTTCGATTCTATAAGGAACATAGGGACAGACAGACAGACAGAAATCCTTTTTTATAGATATAGATTATGTATGAATACGTATGTTTGGGGTGTCATTGGAAGTGTAGTGAAAACATGTACTGTTGATAAAATGGGCTTGAATTGGAAAAATCCCTTCTACTTTCCTTACCACAGAATCTCAAATTAGAGAGAGTTTGTACATGATTCTTTCAAAACTATTAGAAAATAGGGATGAATGGGGCAAAATGAACTACTTTCTGTCATTTCCGTGCGTTGAGACCATCACCAATCGATTTCTCGTGGTTTTTTACATAGGAAAAGTCACTTTTACCCCTTAAAAACAGCGGCAACAAAAAGTTCCGTTTTTTCGGTCGACTGTGCATTGTTTGAGTTACGGTCGTTGACAATAAATAAATTCCAAGACGGCGCTGCAAGCGGCACTATTTTTCGTGACCTCAAACATCACGGCATAAAAAGAGGATTTCTGTACTATAGACTAAAGAGATTTGTCGAGACGGGATCTGTTGAAAACCGTAAAGAAACCGAAAGAAAACGAAGTGACTGAAGAGGTCAAAAAGGGTGTTCGAGAATGAATTCGTAGCAGTCGGAAAATGGCAGTTCAGCTGAATATCAAAAAGAAACCTCTTCGTCGAATTTTGAAAATGGATCTGGATATGAAAGCAGTCAAAAAAGGTAAAATCCATGGATTAACGGAAGTAACAAAACAAAAACGGCAGGAAAGATGCAAACTGCTGCTCTGTCGGCACGGTCTGTCAGTATTTTAGTATTTTGTGCTCTCTTGTTAAATTTCAAATTTTTCGAGTTTAATTTTATATTATTTTTATTTTGATATTTTTATGCTCCTCTTCAATTAATTTGGTATTTATAAATAAAAATTTTTCGTGTTGCTCTTATTTCAAGTCTTTTTTTTTTATTTTTTTTGCCATCGCTAGCATAATTTTTTCTGTTCCCTAAAGTTAAATTCACTAAATTTTAAAATGTTTAGAAAACTCTACAATGCAATGTTATTCCAAATAGTCAATTTTAGAACTATTATTGTTTATTAGATCTATCTTTTATTGTGGTGTGCATATGGCAACACTCGTTCTTTATATATTGCTGGTGAATATCACGATCAGGGCTTCAACCGATTCTTTTTTTTCTACCGCCTTCACACCACCGCACATTCAAATTCACACCGTCTGTTTAGTAGTGGAATACGAACGCTATGCACAACGCCACTAGCAGCTTGCTCAGTTATGCCACCACCATGCCTTGAACGATAGAACGAACGCATTTTAAACCTTTTTAACATTTTCGTTGGATGTACAGTGGGATTCCGAATTTGGCATGGTTCGATTTTGGCATGCCTCGATTTTGGCAACAAAGTATCCGTTTTTGGCAACACAAAATATTTCAATATTTTTAAATATTTAAATGACGACAATATGATGCCCTCAGTGTGTTCATGAAAAAAGTTTGCGGTTTTAGAATGTTTCGAACAATAATATTTTTATTGCCGTAGGACTACGTCTTACCGTAGGTTGTCAAAAACTTATTTGCACCGTTGAATAATAATATTTATTCATTTTTTAACGCATTTACATTCCAGTTTTTCATATCAAGAAAGGGTCTCGACTCTGGCATGGTTTCGATTTTGGCAATTTGTTGCCAAATTCGAAATCCTATTGTAATATTTCTTTTAAATTAATTTGGTGGAAGATGAGTTTTCAACTTTCTGTTTTCCAGAAAGCTCAAGAAAATAATTGTTTCGCCTCACATTTAGAAATACGAAAAAGAAAACATCACTAGATAAACATACTATTAGTTGTGCATTGTAAAATTGCTTCAGTTTTTTGCATAGGTAGGAATCTATATAGATACACAACTCTCTATCCAATGTCAGATAATCACGTCGGCAAACAAAGTTATCGCAACTCTCGGTGCTGTCACTTGCCAGGAACGCGTGACGCGTCCAGTGCTGCGAGTGTCATGTACATTGTTCTCAATGTCTCGAAAATCCCGTGGCAGAAACGGTTGTCACAACCGCTGCCGCATGCAGCGGAAAATACCTACACTCGAGCAACCGAGCTACCCACCGGAAAGTGGTGTTATGACACAAACCTAGTACCGACTCTACTAATGACACCCGAAGACTAATAACAAACCTCTTTTCAGGATCACTATTGACAGCGGCAGTCGAAACTAGGGATGTTGGACGATTTCTCAAGACTACCTACACTCAGTTTCATTTTATGCTTAAATTTTTCTATCTTTTATTTTCAATTATGACTAATTTCACGGTATTAGTTAGCAAAATGAGATAAATGTAAAAATATACTAATATATTAATGGAAATTTTCTGAGCATCCCCAAAACACGTGCAAAATGTCGCAAACAAATCACCAGTACATGTGACCAGCGATCATCGGTTGCACCAATCCCTATAGCTGGCTGGATAGGACGCCTTTGTTGAAGTATAGTTTTGCACGCTAAAGTTGCCTTCCGTCTTACTCGCTCGATTGCCCTCAACCCGAACCCGGGGAGGGAACTTCGTTTGCTACACTGACTGCCACTGCACTGGCACTTGGCCGAGCGAATTCAAACGTTCTTCATTGGGTGAGTGATTGGAGCTAAGCAGCAGCGTTATATTGCCTGCTAGATTCCGAGACGACACACGGGGCTGGATATATGACTCAACAACGTGAGTATTACCTAACAGCTAGAGAACAGTTTCGTCACACAGAGCCGTCGTCGACGACGACGACGACGACAGCACCGACGACGATGATGGCGACAACGGGTGAACGATTCTTGTTACTAGTGCTGCTACCCCTTCGTCGATTCCGTCTCCAATAGATTCCACAACGGTGAAACGAAAAAAACGAAAGATTATTTTATATGGAACTGTTTTAAATATGCGGCCTGCCCAGGCGATAATTGATTCATTTTACGTAATACATCAGTTTCTGGCAACAGGAAAAAACAAAACCGGACGATAGCAATTGTGTTTTTCTGTGATTTCGGATTCGGTTCTAACCTACCTATAGTGAATGTTTATGTTTTCAGTTAGGAAATTGGGAATTCAAGTCCCCAAAATGTGATTCACTGGCACGTGCTAAATAATATTTACTACGAAGCATCATCCTGATAGATTGCTAAATGTTTTTGTTGAAATATAAACCGTGAAGAATGACTCGGCGGCGCCAGTCACTTCGCAGCTCAATGGGTTTGTTTGTTTAGAACAATAAAAATAGGTGAATCAAGAACGTTCTCGGAAAAGCAAAACAAATACGCATGTGACGATTTGAACTGTTTATTGGGGAACTGAGACGAGCGGGAAAATTTATATTGCGACGAAGTATTTTTT
This sequence comes from Sabethes cyaneus, assembly GCF_943734655.1. NCBI lineage: Eukaryota > Metazoa > Arthropoda > Insecta > Diptera > Culicidae > Sabethes > Sabethes cyaneus. Next base: position 187,223,771 of record NC_071355.1, read on the forward strand.
TCTGTGTTCTCTATTTAAAAATATGCAATTCGTATTTTGTTTTGTTTTGATGTAATTTTCAAAAGCCTTAAAAAATAATTTGAAGGTTTCGTATTAGGTATTACAAAATTATTTTATACTGGTTATGTTTGCTATTTTTACTTTTGATTAAATAAATGGTTAAGTAGTGTGTTTTAAATGAGAACAGTATTATTCATGTTGTAACATTTCTATTTTATGTAGAAAATCTGGTTTGAGATGCTTAGAGGAGCTTGCGAAATATGGGATTATAGATATTACAAACTTCGCAATTCGCAATTACAAACACGCGCGTGCCAGGCGTTAATTCAAACGAGCTAGCGAGCGAGTGAGCGAACGCGCTTCAACGGCACATTACACTGGAATTGCGCACTGCTATCACCAGTTGGGATTTCTGATCAAAAAGTATGCTTATTTTATCGATACATGCAGCAAAAATGGTTCCGTTATTTCTTGATGTTTAAATCGATATTCTACATTTATTAGTTTTACTAGTTTCCATCATACGTAATGCACACACATTTTAACACTTCATCAAATTTTCGAAGCCTATCTAAAACATTATTTTTGAAATGCAGTTATCTCTGTTTTCGAATATTTGTTGCAAAGTAATAACTTGAATCTTTGGAACAAGATGAAACCGCATCCGGCCGTACAATGAAGCATTTACAGCAACATAAATTTTGAAATAATAGAAGACTATTCTCGAGTATCATTACACAATTGTAGAATTTAAGAAGATATGGTAAATAATATTTCTTAGTACCTAATTCATAGCAACCAAAATGAAACAAAGATAATATCAAACTGAAAAGCCAAATTCAAATCTGTTGTTAAGTGAAAGCAAAACACCATGCGTCTACATTGCATTATCGCAACTTTATTTCTTTCAATAATTCTCGCGCAACATGTGAAAAGGGTCTATGTGCAAATGCGAGATTCTCTTCGAGTCTCCTTACTTACATATTTATCACGTTTCATGCAAAATTAATCCGTTCAAGCGCATGTGTGATGCAAATAAGTCTCAGTTTTCGAATCCCAACCCCGCAGAAATTTCAACTCAGAAGAAATGAACTCTTTACACTACCAAAGTTTCATTGAATTCTGAAAGGTTGCTGCCAACCCCATAGACGAGTTGGCGTGAAATCCGTCATAAAAATGCTGCGTTTGCGTTAATGTGTTTTTCTACAGAACAGAACAAAAACTTCTATAACTTACTTCAGGCAATAGATATCAACTATCTAGTAGCTTTAATGATGCAGTCATTTTACGTCCCAAAAGTCAGCCTAACACAGTTTCTAAATTGGTTTTCAAATAAAAATGTTAGAACAAAAAAACTGATTTTTTAAGACCCATCCTGACACAATCTAGAAAAGTCGTTATACAGTTGGATTTCGAATTTGGCATGGTTCGATTTTGGCAACAAAAGTATTCGTTTTTGGCAACACAAAATAAATATTTCACTTCCAAAAATATGCTTAAATATCAATCAGTTTCCGCATACATGCTTTAAATAACGAAAAAATAATGCCCTGAGTATTTTCTTGAAAAAAAGTTATGTGTTTTCGAACAATAATATTTTTATTACCGTAGGACTACGTTTTACCGCAGGGTGTCAGTAGCTTATTTAGTACCGGACGGATAGCTCTTGTCGAACTTTTTCAACATAAAATGGTTGCAACCGTTGATTAATGATATTTAGTTAACTTCTAAAGCATTTACATTTTTTATATTTTTCATATCGAAAAAGGGTCTCGATTTTGGCACGATTTCGTTTTTGGCAACATAGGCGACACGCATTTGTTGCCAAATTCGAAATCCTACTGTATAGCGATACACAGACAAGATACAATTTTTGTTTCATCAGCAAAGTTTCTGCAAAATAAATTGTATACTCCTTCTATAGCAGAAAATATTGCTCTATATCACAAGAATAAATAGTTAAAAATTGTATAACGAGCGAACCACCCTAGTGACTAGTTATACCAAAAGATAGCTCTCTTTTTGTAAACAAAATCTGCTGAATACATAATAATCGATAGAGCAAATAGTTTTCGAGATATTGATTTTGACGTAGGACTACGTCTTTCAGGAAGGTAGCTGGTACAGGGGGTAATTCCAAAAAATCTTTCTCGAAAAGTGGTCAGGTTTTGAATGCAATAGCTTAGTGATGCTTCGGCTTATAATTTAGTGAATTTTCAATAGATTTCCAAGATATTTACACCAATTGATCGGAAAATCGATTCGGAAAATATAGAAAATATAGATAACTATTGATTTTCAATGCGCGTCATTGAAAACTTGAATTATTTTCATATTTTTGCCTTCTCTCGTCAGTGCTTCCCTAGTACGGATGACAGAAATATATACGATATGAGCTAGGGGTTAAGCTTCCTTATGATTGTATTTAATTTACGCCCTATAGACTTACTTATGTGTCCATGTCCGCCGGTCCGGCAGAACAAAGGGATGAAATCAGAGATCTCCACTGCTGACGGTTACCCGCCATGGCTTTTACCTGTCGCCAGGACAGGTTCTCGTCTACAGCCCGGATGTCGTTGGCTAAGCTCCGTCGCCATGAGCCTCTGGGTCTGCCTCTTCTACGCTGTCCTTGTGGATTCCAGTCGAGTGCTTCTCTGCAAACCTCGTTCGCTCCTTTCCTCAAGGTGTGTACGATCCACTTCCACCTACGTTCACGAATTTCTGTGGCTATCGGCCATTGATGACACCGACGATGGAGTTCCTCATTGGATATCCAATTATCAGGCCACCAGGCACATCATTCGTGCCACCGCAGGCACCGGTTAATGAATACCTGCAGTTTTTGCGTTGTCTCCGCTGAGACGCACCACGTTTCGCAGGCATACAGCAGTACGGATTTAACGTTTGAATTAAAGTTTTCGTACGTAGAGTGATCTGGTTTGAGCACCAAATGTTTCGCAGACCTCAAAGGCACCCCTGGCCTTCCTGATCCGTGTGGCTATATCAGTCTTGGTACCACCATCGGGCGTTGTTTGGCTACCAAGATATTGAAAGGCGTCTACCTGCTCAACTTGTTGTCCCGCTACTGTGAAGTTGGTGGAATTGTCAGTGTTCACTACCATAGACTTAGTTTTCACTACATTGACTGTGCGACCTGCTGCCTGGGAGCTCTCGGAGGGGTCGTCTAACTTGCTCTGCATATCGTTTCGGCGTTGTGCGAGCAAGACAATGTCGTCGGCTATAGGCCGTCTAGGCCGTCGGCCCTATAGAATCCGATCGAAAATTGTAGAGCTTCAGCTGTTGCTGCTTCCCCGGATAGGGTAACGAAGACATCCAAATTCACCGAGCGAGACGCCAATAAACCGAAGAATCTATCGACTCATCCGCCAGTGAACGATATGGTTTTGGCTGCTATGCCTTTTACTGCGCATCGTCAGTCGGTCAGCGGCTTTCGTTGGCGACACATCGGCAAGCAGCTAGCTTGCGACACATCGGACAGGCAGCTTTCGAGTCACATCCGTGGCATAATTTTAAAGGTTTTATTTGAAACATTGTTTGCCTCACGGTGCACATCGTCGTCAGTTAGTCGTGTTCATCGGCTGCTAAGGAAAGGAAAGTATGCTGAGCGTGTTGGAGCTTGAGCACTCGTCTCGCTGCCGTAATGGAATATCTGGCTGCTGAAGTTCTGGAATTGGCAGGAAATATGCTGCACGCGACAACAAAATGACCAGAATTATGTCACGTCACCTGGAATTGGCCACCTTGACTGGTATTTCATCGTGACTCATGACCATACACGGACTTCTTCGTCGATCGCATAGCTGCTGAGGCTTTCCGGCTGGTCCGTTGCAACAAGCCGTTCCTGGTTAGCGGTTTGTGGTATTTCAATTTACCGAAAAGAGAATTACTTTAGGTGCGTTAGTGCAAGTTTATTGCAAGCTAGAGTTATGATAATCAAACTATCGATCCCGCGAACGACCAACAAATTTTCTGCAGCTTGTAAATGCTTTTTAATCAGTGTTCTTCTTTTGTAAACCGCAAAAAAGTATTGCGCAAATTTTTCAGCTTTTTGAAAACTCGCGCCTGCCGTTTACCAGAGGAAAAGCACTATTCAACGTAGAAACAGTTCATGAAAATTTATTAACTGTTTGGTTTAGTGTGACTTCGATTCGTTTTAATAAAATAGATTCAATCAATTCATGGATATAACTCCAAAATCGGTTGAGGATTGAGCATATACAATGTTACTACTTTGATAAACATTGGGTATGTAGATTGTATACATGTAGAATTGTATTATTACATACATGGATACATCCTGCTATCGCTACAAAGAGATTACGTAGTCCTACGTCACCTATGCGGTCGTGTCTTGTGCACAACCTCTCAGATTTTTTGTTGTTTGTCTTGAATTTTTGCTTTTTCGGAAAGTTTCTGAAATCAGACAACAACCCTTTGCGGAAGGCACATTTTTTTAAATTTTGCGGAAAGTTTTTATTGCGAAACAACTGCTACTCCTAGAACGTACGTATTTGAGAATTGTAATACGAAGTGTAACTATTCAGTTAACGTTCCCCAACTTTTACACATTGTAGGTTGAATAAACGATTCTAGTTAGAAGTTTTAGCCAGAACGTCAAACTTCAAAGATTCGAACTACAAAACAGACCTTACAGTTGAATAGTAAAATAATCGAAAACGGTACGGGTCACGAAACTCTCATGCGGTTTTGAAAATAAACCCAAGTTATTTATTAGCTCTAGGTTTATTTTTACGCTAGATGGGGAAGCACATTGAGATACTGACGGTAAGCATCTAACTCGAGCACCAATCCTTTAATTGGTCACACTAGTTCAATGCAGTGGGAATGCATTTTAATTACCGTAAACATTTTTACATCTTTAGCATAATAAGACCGACAGCCAGGTGGCAGAAGAACTGACCACTAAAAAGAATCTTTTCAAAAAACAAGAAAAGAACAGTGGTCCAAGATTGCTCCCCTGCAGTACGCCAGAGATATTGCAGAATAAGTCGCAAAACTCGGACACGAGCTTTACACTTCACTCAGGCAACGGAGTATTAGGTACCAGCTCGAAAGGGGGGACGCCTGATGGTCCAAATTTTTCTGAAAAGTTACACATATTTTGAATAAAATCTAAGCACTTTTAAATATATTTTTCCCGTGGAATTACTGCAGAATCATGTTAGTATCACGTTTAAACAAAAAGCCCGAACACAAACATTCGCTGAAGTAGTTTTCTGCTGGCTGACAATGCATCGATGTTAATAAGCCTCAATAAGTGAATAAAAGTGGATCTTTATAACACAAATTGCCGATAAATTCAATAATTGGAACAACGTACGACACTCGTTCCAATTTTATCGCACATCTGTTTTTCTTGTCCTAACCCCTGTTTTTCTGCAACGCGCATTTGACAGTCCATTTCTCTGTGGTGTTGCGTTTTGGCTTTTTGTTTATCAAGGCAAGCGGTGAGCAATGTGATATATACAGGTGTGGCAATGTTGGTTAAGTGGTATTAGTGCAATGAAGCAATTTCATCATGGTGTGGGTAAAATCGTAAATCGACCAATCACGATGAAGCGTGACGTCAAACTACAAAAACAAACCCCATTGTCCGACGCGGGTTGTTTTTGTAGTTTGACGTCGTTTTCTGATTTTTCGCTACTAATACCATCAAATGTCTTCATCTGCCACACCTTTTTAAACCTCATTGAGCGGTGAGAGCCATAGTTTTCGTATCCCGATTTTCCCCATTTTTCGCCGTTTATTGCAAGGTTTCCAAGTCCGTAATGGATACTACGATAATCCTAAAGTATGTATATGTAAGCGGTTGTGTTCACAAATAAAACAACAATAATACCAATAATATACCAATAATAATACCAATAATACCAATGTAATAATAAGGAAAAATCAAAACAAAAGCTATGCAATAATTGAGCGTAAGGTGTGCAATGATAAGTTTTGAAGGCTATTTTAGTTCAGAATTTTGACCTGAAATCGGGATTGAAACTAGAACCAAATTAAACTTACTTAGTGATATAATTAAACCGACTTGAAATTGATATTGAATTGGATACAAAATTGGACTTAAATTTGGGCCAATTTACATTTGATGTCTAAGCTTAAGTGCTGTCTAAGTCTAAGTGCTGTCCCAAGTCCTCTTTCATCGACTATCGCCAATAGCCAATAGATTTGTGGGAAGTTACCAGACCGGCTTCATGGAGGGTCGGTCTACAATAGACCAAATCTTCACCCTGCGGCAAATCCTCCAGAAGTGCCGCGAATTCTGAGTCCCCACGCACCACCCGTTCATCGATTTCAAAGCCGCATATGATAGCGTAAACCGACAAGAGCTATGGAAAATTTTGGACGAAAACGGCTTTCCGGGTAAGCTTACTAGACTTATCATGGCTACGATGGATGGGATCCAGTGCAGTGTGAGAATCTCGGGTGGATTGTCGAACCAATTCGAATCTCGCAGGGGACTTCGACAAGGAGATGGTCTTTCCTGCCTGCTATTCAACATTGCGCTTGAAGGTGGTATAAGGCGTGCGGCGATCGAAATGCGGGGCACGATTTTCAATAAATCCAGTCAATTTATCTGCTTTGCCGACGACGCGGATGCTGTCGGCAGAGCATTTGAGGCAGTGGAAGATCAGTACACCAGACTGAAACGCGAAGCAGAGAAGATTTGATTGAAGATAAATACGTCTAAAACGAAGTATATGCTGGCGGGCGGGAACGAGCGCGACAGGGTTCGCTTGGGCAGTACCGTGGTAATCGACGGCGATGAGTTCGAGGTAGTCGACGAGTTCGTATACCTTGGCTCGCTTGCAACGGGCACGAAACGTGGACACTACTAGAAGAGGACCTACGTGCACTCGGAGTTTTCGAACGGCGAGTGCTAAGAACCATCTTTGGCGGAGTGCAAGAGAACGGTGTATGGAGGCGAAGGATGAACCACGAGCTCGCGCGTCTTTACGGCGAACCAAGTATCCAAAAAGTGGTTAAAGCTGGACGGATACGTTGGGCAGGACATGTTGTTGAATGCCGGACAACTATCCTGCAAAAATGGTTTTCGCCTCAAATCCGGTAGGAACAAGACGAAGAGGGGCACAGCGAGCGAGGTGGCAAGACCAGATGGAGCGACATCAGGCGAGCACTGGGTGCCCGCGGAACTGGAGATCAGTTGACATGGACCGAAACAGATGGAGAAATTATACTGCGCAGACCTTGTCATAAGACGTTAGGCCAATTAAGTAAGTAAGTAAGTAAGTAAGTAAGTAAGTAAGTAAGTAAGTAAGTAAGTAAGTAAGTAAGTAAGTAAGTAAGTAAGTAAGTAAGTAAGTAAGTAAGTAAGTAAGTAAGTAAGTAAGTAAGTAAGTAAGTAAGTAAGTAAGTAAGTAAGTAAGTAAGTAAGTAAGTAAGTAAGTAAGTCTAAGCTTAAATTAAACTAGAAGTTGATATTTGAATTGCATTCAAAATTACACTTGAACTTTGACTTCAAATTCGAGTTTCAATCAGATGTGAAAAAGGACCTAAAATGGAACATGAAATTGACTTGAAATCGGATTTAAATTGGGCTTGAGATTAAATTTTAAATCGCACTTGAAATTGACCTTGAAATTGGGACTAAACTTGGACGTGAAAATTGAAGCGACACAGAATGACAGAGAGATTACCCGAAGATAATTCAAAAAGATAGGAAAATATCATTCAAATCAATACCAACATTTCGCAAAACTAGCACAAAAATAACATAACAAATATACAAAAAATGTCATAGAAATAACTCAGAGGAGACACACAAAAATGAAATCAAAAATGACTGGAAAATGTTAAAAAATGCCAGTGGAATTCAAAACGTTACGAAATGGAGACAAAAATGATAAAAAGTAGTGCAAAAACGATATCAAAAACCCGATTTAATCCACCTAGTGGTGAAAGGAATCTTTGTTATACCGTCTTATTTGTCATTTAAAATGGGAATTTCGAGCTCAAATAGCAAATCGGCTTGTCTCGATTATTGTGATTGGAATTAAGTTTTGCTGATATGTTGGATACCACGCAAGGATTCGTTTTCCATTAAACATATTTGTTTTTTTGCCAGGAGTGACTTTTTAGTAGGACCTATTTAGAAAAGAGATTTTTTTTTAAATGAAACCTAAAACCACTTATTTAATCAAAATGGGATCAAAGTAAAAATTGTGGATGTATTTGCAGAAAAAATTACACTGAAAGAAGAAAACTTCGCAAAATCATGACAAAAATGGTAATTTTCTCAAAATATCCCCTCCTATATAGCCTTTTTTTCTTAAAGATTGCTTAAATTATGCCCTGAAATTTGACAAAGAGCTATTTATGGATTCTCTTTCTGATATTTTATAATGTTCCGCTCCTAAAGAGGGGGGGGTCTCAATAAACCATAGAAAAAATTATTGTCTCCAAAAACACCCACATGCCACATTTGGTTCCAATTGCTTGATTAGTTCACGAGTTAAGCAAAAATTTGCGTTGCATTTGTTTGGGAGACCCCGCCTGTTAGGGGAGGGGGAAGGGGTCTCTAACTATCATAGGAACCTTCTCCGGCCCCAAAGATCCCTGAATGCAAATTTTCACGCCGGTCGGTACAGTAGTTTTCTATTCTATAAGGAACATACAGACAGACAGAAATCCATTTTTATATATAAGATGTTATCTCTGTGCCTTTTTGCACCGTTTTGGTACCATTTTTATATCTTTTGAATCGTCTTCGTGTAATCTCTGTGTCATTCTTGTTTTATTTTTATATCATTTCGAATAATTTTTATATCTTCTTTGAAGCATGCTTATATCGTTTTTTGTCAATTTGATTTTTAATATTTGTGTTATTCTTGTGTCATTTGTGTACCATTTTGGTATCATATGCTGGTGCTGTTATAGTATCGTGTCTGTACCATTTTGATAATGAAATGATATAATGTTTTAATCTTTTTTAAACAGGGCGTAAATCAAAATGCCGTATTTGAAAGTATTTAGAAATTACGCAGCAAAAAAATTAAATAAACTTAGTTTTGTATTATTTATGATATTTTTTGTAGAAATTGTTGACACAGTATTTTGTACATTTTTTGTTCGCATATCAATCCAGTATATTTTCCCAGTCGAATATCCATTTGATTCCCTTTATAGTAAAAAACCTCACTCCAAAATATCCTACACGGTCAACTTCTAATAGTTCTACAATTTACGTTCAAACCCGGTTCCGATTCTAAAACGAATTGCACACTTCCGAGCACATGCTTCTAATTGCACCGTGTATAGGACCTGATGATGTCGAGGTATGTTACTACATACCGTGGTTTAATTTCATAATATGTACAAAACAAAACACGGTCGGACTGGCGTCAACCGTTGATCCCGTCTGGCTGTCCTTGCTCGGTTCTACACGACGACGATGGTGATAGCAACAGCTCGTAAAGCTAAACGTTACGACATCGAATCTAAACACAAGTGCCTATCGTAATCATAAAAAATGAACTTCGTAGAACAACAACGCGAGGCACTACAACGGGATCGAAGAACCGGGAAGGCCGCGGGCATCACTGGCACGGACGGCAGCGGAGGGAGATAGGAATCTCCGCTCCGTGGGCGTGACGTAAGCCTTTGCCGAGTGTGTGCAGATTCCCCGTAGTATTTCCTCATTGAGGCAACTGTACTAGTACCTATATGCAGCCTTGAATTAATGAAAAGAAGTACGTAAGAATAGATGATTATATTATGAACGGCTATAGAGCTCGTCGCATCGGAATGAACCAACTACCATCGCATCGTGTGGAGCTGTTATTGCAAAGGATCATTACTTCGTACCACTTACGTCTCGTTGATAAGGGACTCCGTGAGTTGATCAACACCAACTCTTTGGCTTGGGATGATCTACAAATTTGTTTGTCAATGAATTTTTTATTGAAAAAGAACAACTTACAGCAGTTTTTAGAGTTTTCTAGAAAATATTCATTGATGGATTTATTTTTTCGACTATAAAGAACACCCCTAGGATGAAGCCCCTATTACCTATATGGAGACGGTTGTCCCAGTAACGTGATAAGAAGCTATTGCCTTCGCGGAAGAAAATAAATAGATGATGCCAGCCGAACCAGAGCAGTAGGGAAGAAAGAGATGACAAATGGGAGCGTGACCGAGTGGAGGCCAGACTCGATTAGCTAGTCGACTAGACGACCATCCCTTCCTGTGCGCTGTGGAGGCTTTGGCCGTTGTTGCTCAGTACGGGCAGGCAGGCAGGCAGCGTATGTTTACTAATGAAATTTACCGCACTTTACTGGCGTGTGTTTATTGGAAGGAACTAACAACGTGACGGACGACCCCGTAGGTATTGGCTAATAATTGTTGTTAATAGTATTCTCAGGAATAATTCATATTTGCGAGTCCATATCGCTGCTCGTTAACTCCTTGCACAATTGCTTACAGTTGCTTTGTCATTTTGAGTTCTGTTGTAGTCTTATTATTTCCTGACTGTCTCCTAGATACTGAATTTAATCTTAAATATGCTAGAATCGTTAGTTTTTTTCTTGCATTTTACTGCTAAAAACTAACACTTCTAATAACATGTTGTTTAAGGACTACACTAAAAAGAATAAATAATAATAAATGATCAAGCTAGTAACGTGGTGAAATCCAACGTAAAACAAAAGAGCCTCAATTATTTATCGCTTAGCAATCGCGTATCGCGAAAAGTCACCCGGTTTTTAATTATTCCACCCCGCTATCAATGACGTATCACTGATTTACAGGAAATTCATCGAACACACAAGAGATGATAAAGCAAAAATGCTTGCTTCCACGCGCCTTCCGAAAAAAACTCCGACGACCTTCATTTATTAGTTGCATAAGCCGCACGTAACCTAAATTCGACGCGATAAGAAATGTGTAGCCTAATCGAGCGAATATTAGAACGCATATTTTTCCCCCATACAAAAACAAAACAACATTTGTTATCTACGCAGAAAAATTAGGCGGAGAAAACGAATGCAGAAATACCACGCCACCGTCAATATCGCAAGGATTCCATTTCATACCGATAGATATGAGTCCACTTTCCTGTCAACAAGTTGTTTATACCGAATGTTAAATTTCATATCGGCACTTGACACTCATGTTTTTTTTTCTGCAAACTACAAACCATAATTTTAAACAGTAGTGGTGGGAAATTTAGTGGAATAAACAAGAATCGGGCCAGAATGCGAAATTTCTCACCCTAATCATGATCGTGAAGACGCAATTTTCGATATCAACAACAATGATAGGCACCTACGACGACGATGGCGATGTCAAAACGCAATAAGTTGAAATCGTGCATCCAGCCAAACAACTCATCATTCATTTCATCAGCGGAAGATGACGCAATCGGTATCCCGTCAGTCCACTGTATGTCGGTACAACTGAAAGTGGCTTGCGGTTCTGATGACGTGTTGGGACATGTTCAACCCGGGAGCAGTGTTTAGTGATGATTGAGACTGAATCGATCGAGAGCGACTGAAATATCAGCTATTATTTATTTTTGTTAAATTATAGTCACTTTAACAGCGTTAAAAGCAGGAACCCTTGTTATGATATTACATAAAGACTCCAAACTTGAGCATTAATGTTTTGAACGTGTGAACCATTTAAGGCATTTAATAAGCTAAATTTATCATTTTATTGTTGATCAATTGACTTGTAATACTCAAAAAGGATATTCGAGCAACTTCATGAAAAAAGTAAACTATTGAGAGATAGGAGTACTCGATTTTGTTCGAAACTTGTGTATGTGCATGTTTCTCTTCACGAAACTTAAGACCCATGTTACTCTACTGGATGAAGTACTCCACGCAAGAATAGAGCATAATAATGTTTTTCACCTGCAGCAACTTTTCTCGGAAAACAGCTCTGTCACTTCAGCGTTTAACATGAGCGGGCGCAAATTGCCAAAGTATTCGGCTTACAAATCGCTTCGTCGTTGGGCTTACTAAAGACGATTGAAATTTAACTGCGGTTTTGACGGACCTGACCATCTGCTCCCACGGTCCACCCATATGGAGAGCAGCTGAATGATTTTAAAAATTCATTTATACAAGAATTGAGTTATACGGTAGTCTTTGGGAAATAGTCGTCTTTGGGGAATAGTCATCTTATCTAGAACTATTTAAAGTATTTAATGATTCTCTAGCGCAAAATTTTCATCTAGAAAGGCTATAATACCGGAGGGTATTTTTGGCCCATTAAACGGTAGCCTAAACAATATTCAGGAAATACGTTGGAACTATATTTATTCGAGACAAGATTTTCATACCAATTGGTAGAATAACTTACTTACTTACTTATGTGTCCATGTCCGCCGGTCCGGCAGAACAAAGGGATGAAATCAGAGATCTCCACTGCTGACGGTTACCCGCCATGGCTTTTACCTGTCGCCAGGACAGGTTCTCGTCTACAGCCCGGATGTCGTTGGCTAAGCTCCGTCGCCATGAGCCTCTGGGTCTGCCTCTTCTACGCTGTCCTTGTGGATTCCAGTCGAGTGCTGCTCTGCAAACCTCGTTCGCTCCTTTCCTCAAGGTGTGTCCGATCCACTTCCACCTACGCTCACGAATTTCTGTGGCTATCGGCCGTTGATGACACCGACGATGGAGTTCCTCATTGGATATCCAATTATCAGGCCACCAGGCACGAATAATATATCGCAGGCACCGGTTAATGAATACCTGCAGTTTTTGCGTTGTCTCCGCTGAGACGCACCACGTTTAGCAGGCATACAGCAGTACGGATTTAACGTTTGAATTAAAGATTCGGGTTTTCGTACGTAGAGTGATCTGGTTTGAGCGCCAAATGTTTCGCAGACCTGCAAAGGCACCCCTGGCCTTCCTGATCCGTGTGGCTATATCAGTCTTGGTACCACCATCGGGCGTTGTTTGGCTACCAAGATATTGGAAGATGGCTACCTGCTCAACTTGTTGTCCCGCTACTGTAAAGTTGATGGAATTGTCAGTGTTCACTACCATAGACTTAGTTTTCGTTACATTGGCTGTGAGACCTGCTGCCTGGGAGCTCTCGGAGAGGTCGTCTAACTTGCTCTGCATATCGTTTCGCCGTTGTGCGAGCAAGACAATGTCGTCGGCTTGGTCGAGGTCATTTAGCTGCTCCATCGTTAGAGGATTCCAAGGCAATCCTCGATTTGGTCTACTGTCAATTGCTCCAACTAATATCTCATCCATAACGATGAGAAACAGAAGCGGTGATAAAATGCAGCCCTGTCTCACGCCAGCAGTAACCCTTATGGGGTCGGACAAGACGCCATCGTGCAAAACCTTGCACGCGAACGCCTCGTACTGAGCCTCGATGAGATGGACTAGCTTATCTGGAACTCCTCTACGCCTAAGTGCGCCCCAGATGTTTTCGTGATTGAGCCGATCGAACGCCTTTTCGAAGTCAACGAACACCAGCAGAAGAGAGTCCTGGAATTCGTTGATCTGCTCCAATATAATGCGGAGCATTGTGATATGGTCTACACATAATCGGCCAGCACGGAATCCAGCTTGCTGCCGCCGGAGAGTAGCGTCGATCTTCTCCTGGTTCCGGTTGAGGATTACCTTACAGAGTACTTTGAGAGTAATACAGAGCAAGGTGATGCCACGCCAGTTACCGCATTCCGTTAGGTCTCCTTTCTTAGGGACTTTGACCAATATGCCCTGCATCCAGTCCACCGGAAAAGTTGCGGTTTCCCAAATATTGCTGAAAAGCTGATGCATCATCTGGGCTGACAAAGATGGGTCAGCTTTGAGCATTTCGGCTGAAATACGATCTATCCCTGGCGCTCTATTGGATTTCATACTCTTGATGGCTGCTACAATTTCATCCAGCGATGGCGCCTCCGAGTTCACGCGATTTATTCGACGAACTGTAGGCGTCGTGCGCTGCTGGTTTTGTTGGTCTCTGACATTTGAAACTCGGAAGAGTTGTTCAAAATGTTCAGTCCATCGCTTAAGCTGTTCTGTACGGTCAGTCAATAGCTGACCAGCTCTGTCCTTTAGCGGCATCTTTGTATTCATCCTGACACCACTAAGGCGGCGAGAAATATCGTACAACAAACGGATATCACCATTGGCGGCTGCGGTTTCTCCTTGTTCGGCTAGGGAGTTAGTCCAGGCTCTCTTGTCCCGCCTACAAGCACGTTTAACAGCCCTCTCCAGTTCGGCGTATCGTTGACGGGCAGCTGTCTTAGCCGATCTGGTCCGCGCTCGCTCAATGCCGGCTTTCGCCTCTCTCCGCTCGTCGATCTTCCTCCAAGTTTCATCCGAAATCCACTCCCTCCGCCCACTGCGCGCTTTGCCGAGGGTTTCATCACTGGTCGTGATGAAGGCGTTCTTGATGCCGGTCCATTGCTCTTCGACGGTTCCACCAGATGGCAACTCCGAGGCTCGAGATTCAAGTTGTTCAACAAAGGCCCTTTTCACCTCAGGATTCTTCAATCGGCAGACGTCGTAGCGGCACCCAACTTTCTCCTCCCGTCGTTGGACACGTGCGACGCGCAGGCGTATCTCAGCGATAACAAGATGGTGGTCGGATGCAATGTCAGCGCTGCGTTTGTTGCGTACATCAAGAAGGCTCCTTCTCCATTTCCGGCTGATGCAGATGTGACGTGACTTTATGTACTGGTCTATGGGGGAAGAGCGATCCACCAATGACCATGTCGTTATTACCACAGAATTCTGTAAACAGCTCCCCGTTTTCGCTCATCTCTCCTAGGCCATGGCGTCCCATGACGCGTTCAAGGTCCGCGTTGTTTGAGCCAATCTTCGCGTTGAAGTCGCCCATGTGAATTTGGATGTCCCCCTTCGGGATTTTCTCAACCACGCTGTTCAGCTGGCTGTAAAAGCTCTTTTTCTCCTGCAGGTCGGCAGCATCTGTTGGCGCATAGCACTGGATTGCCGTAAGGTTCCTAACCCGTGTTCTAAATCTGGCAACGATTATTCGCTCATTTATTGGTTCCCACTTCATCAGGGCCGCATGTGCCCCTGGGCTCAGTAGGAATCCAACTCCTCTTTCTCGAGTAGCATTTTCACCTCGTATGCCAGAGTAGAGCAAGACTTGCCAGGATGATGTCCTGTGTTCGCCAGTACCCGGCCAGCGGACCTCGCTCAGTCCCAGGATTTCAAGCTTGGTAGAATAACATATACTGAATATCTGAGTACATTTTGGTTTTAATAAAACGTTAATAAATTTGAGTTACACTCGCCAGAAATGATGAAGTTGCTGTGAAAATAGTCACAGGCTCGTTTTTTATTGTGGTATCTGTGTTATTTAAATATCCAGCAGGCCGGAAGGCGCCTGTATGGTACAAACCATGACAGTTATAAAGTAATTCTCCGAATGACTCAATGATTGGTACTGCGCGGACGCCCGCGGGGTGCGGGCTCTGCCTCGGAGTCTATGGCCTCTTCCTGGTTCTCTGCTAAAAATAGTTTTGGCTACTTTTTCATCGGGCATTCTGGCCACGTGTCCAGCCCGCCGCAGCCTGCACATTGCACTACCTTCACTATATCAGCATATTTGTATACTTGGTATAGCTCATGATTCGTGCGTCTGCGCCACAGTCCATTTTCCATATTGCCGCCAAGTATAGATCGCAGAATTTTACGCTCAAAAGCCCCAAGCACTCGCCGATCAGCTTCCTTTAGCGTCCATGATTCGTGTCCGTTCTGTAGAGCGCCAGTTTTGTGCGAATTTGCAAACTACGGGACTTCAGCTGGCTACGTAATCCGTAGAAAGCCCGATTCGTGGCTGCAACTTGTCGTTTCACTTCGCGGCTTACATCGTTGTCACATGTCACGAGTGTACCAAGGTATATAAATTCCTCGACTACTTTACATCGTTCTCCATCTAACTCCACCTCGGCACCAACACCACTTGGACTCCAACGTTCCCTACCAGCAACCATGTACTTCGGTTTGGCGGTGTTAATGGTAAGTCCCAATCTCGCCGCTTCCCTTTTAAAGGGCCTGAAGGCCTCTTCCACTGCTTTACGGTTGATTCCGATGAAGTCGAAGTCATCCACAAAACCAAGAAGCATGTGAGATTTCGTGATGATAGTTCCATTCCTTACCACGTTTGTCCTTCGTAATGCCCTTCGACTCAATGATTGGTACTGCGCGGACGCCTACCGTAATTTGTTAGTTGCGCAATTAACAATAAAGCTGGGTTTTGGTATATTGTTGGGGTTTATCAAAGGCTTATCATCTACAAAAAACCAGCTGTATCTATTTTAAGGAACCTGGGTACTTGCGATGAGCAAACAGCACCACCTAAGAGCCTTTTCGGTAGATTGCTGTACTTCAACAGCAGAACAAAAGAGAGTCAGATGGTACCGTGTTGGTGTTGCCTACATACCGGCTCAATGAAGATGACTAGTTTGGTAGTGACAACAGCTTGCTTCTGGCGCTAGTATACATTAAATTGTCCATCTACACTAGCACTAGAAGCAAGTGGTTGTCACTCAAAAACTAACTATTTCAACATGATAGAAGAGTTTCAGGCGCATCTGCCTCGCATATTTGTAGTAGTGTAAATGGAGCACCAGCATGTTTTTAGACTGAAATTAAAAACAAAATGCTGCAAATTGATAGTGAATGAAAGTTTATTTATATTTTCATGTCAGAGGGGAGTTTTTGTGTTCTTCCGTGATAATTAGAAGTATAATTGTTCTGTGATACCGTATTAACAGCTGTTTGATTTCTAGAATAAGTAAACGTGAACATAATTGTTTGTTTTCCAAACCATCATCGAGAGCGGATACACGTAAGCAATCGCTTCTATTTTTTTGGCCTAATTACGTGCTAGGAGGAGAGAAACAATGGTTTTGATGTTTATTGAATAAAAATTAGCAAATTAACCCTATCCTTGTAGTATCTTCCTTAAGATGCGTGCACACCTCTTTGACAGCTTTACGGTTTACACCGATGATATCGCCGTTTTCCGCAAACCTTAGGAGTCTGCGAGATGTCGTGAAAATGGTACCGCACGTCTGCCCTTCGTATAGCACTATTCAATGTAATGTTGAACAGCAAATTCGATAGCCCTTGTCACCTTGCTACAAACCATCTAACGTTACAAACGAGTGCGATACCTCACCCGCTATTCTGACACTTGACTTAACCATCTAAGACGGCACATATCAACCTAATTAGTTTTGTTGGAAAACCAGGTCCTAGCATAGTCCGTCCCAGCTCGCTTTGTTTAACTGAATCGTACGCCGCCTTGAAATCCACTGCATATAAACATATGATGAGTCTGCAAATTGAATTCTCCAAATTTATCGAGTGTCAGTCGTAAGGCGAACGTTAGGTCCACCGTGGGACGTCCTTTTCGAAAATCGGTTTCTTACATAAAGGTGACCAAGGTTTCCTGCAATGGCTTGAAATGATATACAAAATAGCAAGAAACAAGCAAGCAGACACGAAAGAACAAGTTGGGACGAGACAGAATCTAATTTCACAGTATCAAAATGCCGAGCTTTTAAGATCGTTTCCAGAGCAAAAAATCTGTGCTGTCCAGAGCAAACAAACGAATAGTGATACAGCGGTATTTCGAATTTGGCATGGCTCGATTTTGGCAGCAAAAGTATCCGTTTTTGGCAATACAATATATTTCACTTCCAAAAGTATGCCTCAATATCAGTCAGTTTCCGCAATGACGAAAAAATGATGCCCTCAGTGTGTTCATGAAAAAAAATTTGCGGTTATAGAAGATTTCGAACAATAGTAAATTTATTGCCCTAGGACTACGTTTTACCGCAAGTCAAAATCTTATTTCTAGCGAACGGACTCTAGCTCTTGGTGGACATTTTAAACACAAAATGGTTGCAATCATTAATTAACAATATTTAGTCGAATTCTAACGCATTTACAGTCAATTGTTGACGTAGGATTACGTCTTACGGCAAGTTTTGAGATAGGGTGTCATTCCAAAAAATCGAAAAATGCGAGCGTCACGAAAAATGAAAGGTTTTGAGCGCTAATAGCTCAGCGGTTTTCCGATCGATTTTCAATATTCTTACACCAATCGATCGGAAAATCTTCTAAGAATTGACCCAAATGAAGAAAAGTATGGATTCTTGATGTTGAACTATTGAAAAATTGAAAATAATGAACCTATGTTTTACCAGAATTCTCGCTTCGTGATTGGTTGGAAGATTCTTTACGATGATCTAAACGTATACCAATTTGATATCTGTGCTTGGGAAGTAAGCCAAAACAAATGACAAAGTTTCCTCATTTGAACAAGATTTCTTAACACCGCGGTTCAACCTAGACCATTTTGATGTCCTTGCTTGGGAAGTACGCCAGAGAGAGTAACAAAGCCCACTCGTGCCAACAGATTTCTTACGAACGCGATTAAACCTAGTCCAATTTGATGTCTGTGTTAGGGAAGTGTGCCAGAAAAAATGACACAAGTTCGTTGTCCCAATAGATCGCAAATTCTTTACTGCGAGACGACTAAACCTGGGCGAACTTGATATCTGTGTTGGAAAAATGTGCTACAGCTGTAGTGTTCGGTTATAATACGACTCTGTATGAATACGCACGTTTGCCGTTTCATTAGAAGTGTAGTGGAAAGATGTGCTGTTGATAAAATAGGATTGAATTGGTAAAATCCCTTCAACGTGGGAAACCATGGATAATAAAAACAATCTTTAATTTCAGTAAGCAAGAAAGGTTTGTGTTCTTGATTTTGTTAAATTGTTTTCAAATGCACAATCTTTTAAGAATTGAACGTATGCAATATTACTACTTTGATAAACGTTACATACAACGCATGTGGCATGTATATATGTTGCATATAGCATGTATACATGAAGAATCGAATGATTACAAGCATGAATACATGCCACTATCACTACAAAGAGACTTACGTAGTCCTGCGTCATCTATATATGCGGTCGTGTCTTGTACACAGCCCCTCTGATTTTTCATATCAAAAAAGGGTCTCGATTTTGGCTGCATAGGCGACACATATTTGTTGCCAGATTCGAAATCCTACTGTATCGTCTTTCCTCTTTGTCACTTTCGTTTTTCTTTTTTACTGCCGTTTTCTTTTCGTGACTTCTGCGGGGTTGGGATTTGAACCCGGGTCCTCGGCATGAGAGACGTGAATGCTAACCACTACACCGGGATTGACCCCGGTTTTTCCTGTTTTGTTCTGTGTCATTTTCTAATCTTTTTCGACTTCTTTGCGGTTTCGGTTTTCGTTTGTTAGCTCTTTCAAATTCATTTCGTTGTCATTTTTCGTTCGTTTTTTCTCGTTAGTCTATTTCGTTCTTCTTCTTATTATGTGTTACTTTTCCTCCTTTTGTGTTTGTGTTCTTTTATTCCTTTTGTGTTCCGTATTCTTTTTTTTCTCGCCATTTTATTACCTTTTCTTTTCTTTTAGTCCAGTCCGCTGTGGTTCAAAGGTTCATCACTACCTGCGATCCACAAGGCCTGGGAGGAGACGTTGGCTTAAATCCGGTTATAATTGGCTCCAATTATCCAGCTCCAGACTCCAGCTTGAAAAAAAGCAGCGGTACACAACTTCTTAAGCATTGATTCTTACCTAATTTTGCGCTCTTTCCCTTTCACGCCTGGTCCCATTTTCTTTGATCCTATCAACAGTTTTGTTTCAGTACTTTCTTCTACTGTCGTCCACTTTGTTAATTGTAAAAAACTATTGTTAAACTTTCTTTTTTTCCAGCTTTCTCTTCGCTCCTATCGCTTTTATTTTTCCCTTCGCGTTATTCTTTTTTTCCTTTTGATTCTCTTGTTTTCTTTTCCGTATTCTGTCTTTTGTCTCGTATTCCCTCTTTTTCTCTCTGGTTTTTCGTTTTTTCTGTCTGCTGTTTTATCCTTCTTCTTCTTTTCCCGTCCCGGTTTGCACCTTTTCCTGAATCCTGAATTTTTTCTGTTCTGTTTTTCGTCATTTCTTTCACGTCTTGTTTCTGTCTGTCTTGTTTCTTGACGTCTTGTGCTGTTTTTCTCATTTCTTTCACGTCTTGTTTTGTGTCATTTTCCTTTCTCGACTTTTTTCGCTGCCATTTTTTGTCTTTGTCGCCTTTCAACTCCTTTTCTCCCTTTTCTTCTCCTTCTCCCTCCTTCCCATTTTTCTTTCGTTCGTCGTTCGTTCTTTCTCGTGTTATGTCCTACTTTTTCTTCTTTTTTGTCACGTTCTGTTTTTCTCTTCCATTTTATCCCTTTTGTGTCCCGTTTACATTTTTTCTCCCCATTTTGTTATCTTTTCTGTTCACTTTTTCATTTTTCTGTTTTTGTTTTTTCATTCTCATGCTCCCGTATTTTTTTCTTTTCCTTCTTTTCTCCTTTTTTTTTCAAACTTTTCTCTATTTCTGTCCATTTTATCCTCATTTTCTTCGTTTACTAAGGGATTCTTCCCTTCTTCCTCTCAATTTTTTTCTCTTCTATTTTCAATTTTTTCTGTCCAGTCTCCTCGTTTTCGTATTCTTTTCCTACTCCAACTCCTATTCTGTTCCGTTTTTCGTTTTTTTCATACCATGTTTTTTTTTCATTCTCTCTCTCTCTCTGTATCGCGTTTTTCCACTTTCTTGACCCATTTGTCCAGTTTTTGTCAAGTCAAGGTTTCTTTCGTATTTTTATCCGTCGTATTTTTTTCGTATAAAAATTCCTGTCTCGTTTTTTCTTTTTTGCTTCTTTTTCTGGAAAACAGCAGAAGACGGACTGCCTCTAGATCCATCGGTAAACGATTGCCATCGGCCATCGGCTTGAAGGAAGGCCTAGGTGCTACATTCCGTTTTCGAAACTTGACCTACTATTTTTGTTCGGCAAACTTCGCCGTCAGCTGTATATGTAGCTGTAACCCGATCCTATTGATTCCAACAGTCTTTTTTATCAAGTTATCATGGCTCGACCCATGGAACAAATTTTATCTTCCATCCGTGTGGCATTTATACCATGTCCTAAGATAGGCCTACAAAGTAACTCCAGCGCAACGCAACGTGGCCATTCGTGGTAGTATACAGAAGCTATAAACCATAGTGCCGCATCCGCCAACACCAGATGTCCGACCTCAAAGAGGTTGCTATTATGCACTGTTTTAGTGTTATGGGTTATGGGTAGTATTTTGGAATTAAACCTCTCAAAAAGCTTGATTTCGATGACTTTCTTTGCTTCACTATTTTCTTCTACCGTTTGTGAAAAATACCGTTATAAAAAGTAAAAACTTTAAAAATAATTTGCAATGACCTTATTTTAACAAGCTTACAGTAAAGGTACAGTTAAACATTTTAATTGTCATTTCCGGAGTGATTTATGATTATGGCTCAACTAGCAAAATGTATACAATGAGGAATATCATTGTGATATTTTGCAAGTACATTTTCAAGTCGTAATTCAAATAAAAGTGAGAAGAATCGAGTCTAAAAACATAAATTGGTGTAAAATAAAGCTATCATATAGATTCCTAACTATACCGCGTTAAATCTGTGCATTCATGCACAAAATCTAAGTTTTCTAGTTGAACCCCTTGAAGTGAGCCTCAAAGCATTTTGACAATGAGATTCGCTGGTGCTGCTTCGCCTTGTTTTGATTTTTTATGTAGCTTCGCCTGTTTACATGCGCCTGTGTTTTGAAAACAACGTAGTTTCGCTCTTTACTATCGCCTGTTTACAAAACAATTTGCAAATAAGCCTGTTACTTCATAACAAAGCAAAGGGCTAAACTGCAGATTGTCTTTTGTTTTGGTTAAGCACTTATATCGCCCATCACTAAAAACTTTTTTTAAATAATTCTGTCGATTACTACAGAAGAAAGGAATCTTGCCATGGATATTAACGTTCTGTTTAATGCTGATGGAGTAATGAAACGAGTTATTTACATTTTGCTAGTTGAACCTTAATCGTGAATCACTCCGGGTTTTGTTTTTATATAAGTATTCCAATATCAATTGATATGGAAATTACAACCCAATTTTGTAATTTTTGTACTGGAAAATAATTATTTTACTGACTCACTTAGCAAGTCTGGATTGTACCACGAATCAAACCATTATACTAACATATTGATTGTAAAATTCCATCATGGTCGTCATGGTATCAAATGCAACGACAAAAATACTTTACCTCCTTGAGAACAACATGCTTGATTGGTCAAGTAAAAACTCAAAATAATCTGTTCGCAGCTGGCACAGTTTAGTCTTATCATGTCTTGGCAAGATGTCTTAGTTACGAGTCAGAATCAAAATATTTGCGTTTACATAATTGTTAATAATAACTTGCACAATTCATTAGTAATTGGTTTATGGGTTTCCCGTCCGATTTCAAGACAAATTGCGAGTCTTATCAATAAGCTTACTTACACAAAAGATCGCAATTAATAGGAATTATAATCAAATGATAAGTAAATTCTCAAATGTTCTTTCCTTGTTTCGAAGCACTTAGTCCCAACCACGAACACAAACGTGCATGCATACCCAAGAAAGTGCACACGCGTTCGCAAAAAGCAACACCAGCCGCAGTAGTGTGAGACGAGAAGAACGTCTGGCTCTGGTTCGAGAGCGACGGCAAATTATGCCAGGTCAGTAATGGATGGTATCGCACGGTACGAACGATGCAGACGGCGGAAATACTGTCTGAGGGAGTAGTCACTGCCAGGGGCAGTTTACCGCTGATGTGCAGGCAGCCAGCCAGTCAGCCAGCCAGCCAGCCGTCTGTTGACGACCCATCACTTCCTGTTGCACCTCTCCTATCCTGTCGGGTTGCACTGTTCAGAACAGTGCTGCTGCTCGGTCGATAGATGTGGTAGCGCGGTTCTTTGTCTTTCGAGTTCAAACCAATTTCGCTTTCTTTATCTCCCAGCTAGATGGCAGAGGGAGGGACACGGCCGAGCCGTACGTTCCAGCCCGGCCCGGCCGCAGCGAGTTCTCACTCACCTATTTTCAGCCCGAACAAAGAACGTTCCACATTCGAAATGGAAAACACTGGCGTAATATCAACTTGAACTCATTATCGAGGCCGGCCCCGTCAGCCACGGTCTGGTGTAATTTAAGTGTTGCATCCATTCGCGAAAACAACTCTTTAGATAACCAATATTTGAGTTGAATCATCGGTTGGATCACTTCTACTAATCAGGACGATAGAGATAGAATCGTTGAGGCAAAATTTCTAACTAGTCATCATACTCCCTGAAAATTAACTATGATGCACACAAATACCTATACACACACGGGTGCGGAATTCGACCGGCTGCTGCGGTGAGTCATGTCGTCCACCCTGACGTATTTTTTTTTTCTTTTTTACCTCACCGGATACACGTCATTGTTTCGATGACTGCACTTGTTGTTTTGCAGAAAATTATCTCGTTTCATTAATGCGTTTAGATAGTACATTCAATGGTGTTAGCGATGTAATGTAACAGTAACAGGTTGGTTGCATTGATTATCAATGTTTTATTTTTTCGGGCATTTGTAATCCCTCTTACTACTTCGTTACTTTTAAGCTGACAGTTACTCTTAAGGTCAAATTAGGCGTCATCGATTCGGTTAATTTCAAAAGCAGTTTTTTTTTGTTTGAAACAAAAATTCTGTTCATCTATTTATATAAGAGGCTTATGTCTGTACCGAAAACCAGGTCTCTGACAGGACGTCATAAGAGGCTTATCGGTAACTAAAAACAGGTCTCTGACAGGACGTCATGCTTTCGTAGCAATGGGTTGTATTCTCAGTCACCTCACGGGTCGACTGCTGCACTGCTCGATTGCTCAACTTGTTGACTAGACTGCTCGACTGGACTGGTCGATTAGACTGCTCGATTTGATTGCGCAACTGGACTGCTTAACTGAACTGCTCGACTGAACTGTTCGATTCGACTGCTTGACTCAACTGCTTGGTTGGACAGATCGACTTGACTGCTTGACTGAACAGCTCAATTTAACTGCTCGATTTGACTACTTAACTTATCTACTCGATTCGACTGCTTGACACATTTTATTGACTTACTACTCGACCCGACTGCTCGACTTAACTGCACGATTGAACTGCTCGACTTACTCAAGTTACTCTGTCGGCCTATCTTAGGACAGGGCAGAAAATGAAAGTTGAAGTTGAAACTTGTTCCATGGGCCTTGATAAGTTGATAAATAACCACTGATGACTGAGATTTACATTTACACAGATTTACACAATTTTCTGGGGTGAATAAAATTAATAGTGGAATTTAATCGAAAAAAGTATTTTTTTCTTTAATTTCAGGTTTCGTAGCCCACTAAGACGTTCCAAAAATTTCAGTCAAACACTAGTCTGGCAAAAAAACTGGATAAAAGCGCAGCAAAAGTGGAAAAACGAGAGAGAGAGAGAGAGAGAGAGAGAGAGAGGGCAAACTGGTATGAAAAAAAAGAAAAACGAAAGAAAAAACGGGAGCGAACAAGGAGGAACACAAGACAAATGTAAATAAAAGACGATAAACGGAAGTGAAAATATGAAAGATTAAAGAAAAGAAGAAAGAATCATGCGAAAAACGAAAATGAGTATAAACTGGACACAATAAAAGAAAAAGTTAGACAATTTTTTGGAGACAGAGGGGACAGAAAAGAAAAAACTACGCGAGCATGAGAATAAAGAAACAAGAACAGAAAAAGAGGTAAAAGGGGATAAAAAGTATACAGTAATGTTCCGATTTTTTCAGCCCCATGTTGAATTTTGGGCTGACAAAATGGGGAAACTGACAAAATCGGGAAATTTTTTTTCGAATTATTTTTTCGAAATTCAAGACATAGGACCTTGCAATATCGTAGACTTCTATTAAAAATTAAATGTTAACCCTCAATTGATCAACTGAAAGCTCAAAGCAATCTAATCAACCGGGCATAGCACACTGGGTCAGAACCTTTTTTGGTGCGCATTAGAATTTTGAGCGGGAAAACTTGGTTTTAAGCTTATGAAACCTTTGAACGAGTTTCTTGAAATTATAAGTTCTATCGTCTAGTGGAATTCGCATTTTGATTAATCCCCATAAAAGTGCAATAACAAATTTATTTTTCTTCCATTTTCAATATACCACATTGATGTGTTCCGTAAAGTTTGAAAGCATATTTTTACAAGAAATTTTGATCAAGACTTCTATCTCTTCTGCAAAGGTAGAAAAATTCTATTTCCAGTATATGGAAAATCGTTAAAATCAGTTTTTCTTTTTTAGCTGTTTTTGTACTTGTTGTATGACTTTTTTTAGTTTTACAAAGTTGTTTAAATAATAAAAATACACAATATTGCTGAATATCGTAAACGTCTATCTTCGCTTGTTTAGGAAAAACTTTTAAAAAGTAAAACTTTTAATATAAAAATACCCTAATTTTGAAAATACCCTAATTTTGATGTATGTAATAATACGATTCTTCATGTATACAAGCTACATACGTAACGCTTATCAAAGTAGAAACATTGTATACATTCAATCCTCAACCGATTTTGTTATATCCATATCCGAGTTATATCCATGAATTGATTGAATCTATTTTAAAAACGAAACCAAGTCAGTAACTAAACCAAATAGTAAATAAATTTTTATGATATGTTTCTACGTTGAATAGTGCTTTTCCTCTGATAATCGGTAGACGGTACGCGCGAGTTTTCAAAAAGCTAATAATTTTGCCCAACTTTTCTGCGGCTTACAAAAGAACACTGATAAAGCATTTACAACCTGCAGACGTTTTGGAAATCGCAGAAAATGTCGCCCGTGACCAGAAAACTTATTTCCGTCATTTGTTGGTCGTCCGCAATGACGAAAAATTCAACTTTTCCCTCGTTGCCTGGTGTTATTATGGTATTAACTGGGCAAGAAAATATAATAAACTCTTCAATCGTTGTGTGGCCCTTGAAAGGGCCGATTGTTTGATTATCATAACTCCAGCTTGCAATAAACTTGCACTAACGCACTTAACGTAATTCTCTGTTCGATAAATTGGAGTACCGATAACCGCTAACCAGGCACGGCTTGTTGCAACGGACCAGCCGTAAAGCTTCAGCAGCTATGCGATCAACGAAGCCGTTCGTGCATGGTCCTGAATCACGATAAAATACCACTCCAAGTGGCCAGCTGCAAGTGACATGGGATGCTTCTGGTCGTTTTGTTGTCGCGTGCAGCATATTCCTGCCAATTCCAGAACTTCAACAGCCAGGTATTTCATCACGGCAGCGAAACGAGTGCTCCAGCTACAACACACTGCACTGCACACACACTGCAAAAGTACACGAGTCGAGCGTGACTTTCGTTTGCCCTGGCAAACAATGTTGGCAGAAGCTCAGCTAGCGTTTGAATAATGCTTTTTGTCGGCTTACCTCGTGTTATGTACCAGAGCAAGCGACAAGAATCGGCCACACTTATTTTTCATGGTCCTTCATTCTATCATGTACGTTAAATAAAATAGAGCATTTCAATTTCAGTCTGAACAAAAGACCAAAGTTACCAGTGAGCCGTTCGCCTTTTGCTGCCAAAGAAAAATTACGCTATGTATTATTACTGTAGCATTGGTGATGGATAAATTTGTGTTGCTAAAATGCAAAAAATGTTACTAAAACTCTTTCATTTGATTAAATCCATGGTTTCATTTATTTTGACGCTTGACCGAACACATTTACTTGAAGCTGGTATATTTGTTGGCTGCTTCTTACATTCCGAGACGGCCAACTCAACCAGCGTCCAGCAGCAACAAGCGAACAGAAGCGCGAGAGGTGATCGGTTAAAATTATTTGATAAGAAGCGAACAATTAGATCAATCTAAATTAAATAGAATTAAAATCAGTGAGTGAAAATTTCTTAAATCTTCTTGAACATATGTTTCGTTCTTAAAAGAACGGTTTTTCGACGTGATATGCTGAAAATTTAAGCCTTCTTTTCCGTCTTCTTGGGCAGCAACAAAACAGTTTGGATGTTCGGAAAGACACTTCTTATAGCAGTGGTGACACGGGACAGCAAATTTGTTCAACTCTTCGTTGTTGCGGATGGCCAGCTGCAAGTGATGATAATTTTGATCGTTTCGTTGTCGCGAGCAGCATATTTCCTGCCACTTCCAGAACTTCAGCAGCCAGCTATTCCTTCACGGCAGCGAAACGAGTGCTCCAGCTCCAACACCTCGCTTGGTAAATTTGCATGTCTTCGTTGCCTTATCCGTGGGAAGCAGCAACAGCTGAAGCTCAACAATTTTCGATCGGATTCTATAGCGCGTAAATTAAATACAATCATAAGGAATCATAAGGAATTGCTTATATCGTATATATTTCTGTCATCCGTGCTAGGGAAGCACTGACGAAGGAAGGCAAAAATATGAAAATAATTCAAGTTTTCAAAATCAATTCAAAAACAAAAATTTTTCAAATTCAATTTCAAAAACTAAATCAATAGTTTTCAATATTTTCAATATTTTCAATCGATTTTTCGATCAATTGGTGTAAATATCTTGGAAATCTATTGAAAATTGACTGAATTATAAGCCGAAGTGTGAAAACGCGTTTCTACTTTGATGACGTCATTTCCAACAACCAATCACGAAGCGAGAAGTCTGGTAAAACATAGGTTCATTATTTTCAATTTTTCAATAGTTCAACATCAAGAATCCACACTTTTCTTTATTTGGTTTAATTCTTCCAATCGATTGGTGTAAGAATATTGAAAATCGATTGGAAAACCGCTGAGCTATTAGCGCTCAAAACCTTTCATTTTTCGTGACGCCCGCATTTTTCGATTTTTGGGAATGACACCCTATCTCAAAACTTGCCGTAAGACGTAGTCCTACGTCAAAATGAAAACGAAACGCAAAAGGGATTAGATTTAAGAGAAACACAGAACGTGTCAGCAAAGGAGGAAAAGTAGGACATAATAAGGGAAAAAGCGCAACAGACGAACAAAAACAGACGAAAAATGGAACCGAAAAAAGGCCAAAAAGGGGTAGAAATAACAATGAACCAGACGGTCTTTTTTCATCCGTTTTTCAACGTTTTCAAACCGGTCTTTTCCGGTTTGAAAACGTTGAAAACGGATGAAAAAAGACGAAAAATACAATAGAGGTAATTCAAGACTCAGAAAAATGGTGAGTCACGAGACAAGAAAAAAGAGAAAAGAAAAACAGCAGACAAAAATAAGGAAAGACGATAGAAAAAAGAGGGAATACAAGACACGTTGCAGAAAAGAAGAAAATCCAAAAGGAAAAAAAAGAATAACACGAAAGGCGAAAGGAAAGCGATAGGAGAAACGAGAAAACGGGAGAAAGAGAGCAAACGGGATACAAAAGGAGAAATATGGGACCAGAAACGCGAAAATAAGACATACAAAGAAGGAAACAAAAGCAGGAAAAACGACCTGAAGACGAAGTAAAAATGGAAGAGAAAAAGGAAAACCAAAGAGAAAATGGAAAAAAGGAAACCAAAAACAGAATAAAAATACGAAAAAATGAGGCATCTAAATGGGGAATTCCAACAAGCGACGGAGAAAAAAATGCTTGGAAAAATTATCTAAGTATTGCCACTAGAGAGAACCTGGCCAAATACCGACGAGCTAGGAACCAGTTGACCACGATCCTGAGGAGAAAAAAGCGCCAAAAGGAGGACAGAGATCGTGAAAAATTAGAGCAACTATTCCGACCTAATGACACGCGCAAGTTTTATGAGAAGGTGAACCAAACTCGGAAGGGCTACACACCGAAACCTGACATGTGTAGGGACGAGGGAGGGAATCTAATAACAAACGAGCGCGAGGTGGTCGACAGGTGGAAGCAGTTCTTCGATGATCACCTTAATGGCGAAGTCGCAGAAGGAGGCGGAACGGAAATTAACCTAGGAGCGCCCATGGAAGATAGTAATGTCCTAGCACCTGATCTCCCAGAAGTCAAACGAGAAATCGGGCTGCTGAAGACCAATAAAGCCGCTGGAAAGGAACGCCTACCGGCAGAGCTTTATAATCATGGCGGAGAAACGCTAGCAAAAGTTCTACACTGGGTTATTTCGAGGATTTGGGAGGAGGAAATGCTACCGGAGGAATGGATGGAAAGAGTGGTTTGTCCCATCTACAAAAAGGGTGATCGGCTAGACTGCTGCAACTATCGTGGTATTACGCTGGTAAACGCCGCCTACAAGGTACTCTTCCAGATCCTGTTACGCCGGCGGTCACCGATAGCACAAGGTTTCGTAGGGAATTATCAAACGGGTTTCATGGGGCTCGCGCAACTACGGACCAAATTTTTACTATCCGACAGGTCTTGCAGAAATGTCGGGAGTAACGTGCCCACGCATCACATCTTTATTGATTTCAAAGCAGCATATGATACAGTCGATCGAGACAGGCTATGGCAGATAATGCACGAATACGGTTTTCCGGACAAAAAGACGCGACTGATCAGAGCTACATTGGATCGAGTGATGTGTTTCGTACGCTCTCGTCTCTGGGACACTCTCGAGTTCCTTCGAGACGCGGCGAGGGTTGAGACAAGGTGACGATTTATCCTGCATGCTGTTCAACATCGCTCTTGAGGGGGTGATCCGACGAGCGGGCATCGAAACGAGAGGCACGATTTTTACCAAGAGTAGCCAACTTCTAGGCTTTGCAAATGACTTCGATATCATTGCCAGGAATTTTGCGACGGCGGAGGCAACCTGCGCCAGACTGAAAGCGGAGTCTAGGAGAATTAGGCTAAAAATAAATGCGTCGAAGACCAAATACATGAAAGGAAGAGGCTCAAAGGAAACAAACGCGCGCCTCCCACGGACGGTAGCCGTTGACGGCGACGAACTAGAAGTGGTAGAGGAGTTCGTGTATTTGGGATCGCTGGTGACCGCGGACAACAACACTAGTAAGGAGATCCAGCGGCGCATCCAAGCGGGAAATTGGGCCTACTTTGCCCTTCGTAAAACGCTACGATCAGGAAGCATACGCCGCCGCACGAAGCTAACAATGTACAAAACCATTATTAGACCGGTAGTTCTTTATGGACTTGAAGCCGTGACGCTGCTTACGGAGGACACACGCGCCCTTGCCGTGTTTGAGCGGAAAGTGCTGCGGACGATATTTGGCGGAGTACAAACTGAAAGCGGAGAGTGGCGGAGGCGTATGAATCACGAGCTACAGGCACTGCTTGGGGAGACTCCCATCGTACATCTAGAGAAAGTCAGCAGGCTACGGTGGGCCGGACACGTCGTAAGGATGCCGGACGACAGTGCGTCGAAAATAGCCCTCTTCAACAACCCCACCGGCACCACGAACAGGGGGGCCCAACGTGCACGATGGCTCGACCAGGTCGAAAGCGATTTGCGACTTCTGAGACGACTAGGAAATTGGCGACGAGTGGCCCAAGACCGAGTTGAATGGAGACGAGTGCTTGAAACAGCACGAGCCACCCCGGCTCTATGCTGCTGAAGAAGAAGAAGAAGAAGAAGAAGAAGAAGAAGAAGAAGAAGAAGAAGAAGAGGCATCTAAAAGTAGCAAATGCAACAGACAAATACGGAGAACGAGAAAGAACGGAAATAAAAAAATAGAAAGCAAGAAGCAAAGAAAAAGGAAAAAAATGAAGACATGAAGTGACAGAAAACGGGCAAGAAAATAACAAAAAACGGGTAGAAAGCATAATGAAAAACAGGACTTAAAATAAAAAAAATGGAACGGGAGACGAAGAAAACCGGAACAATGAAACAAGAAATACGGGACAGAAAAAAGGAAAACGAGAGAAAAGAAGAAAAACGGATTGAAATTGAGAGTATAAACCAAGGAACGTTACAAAATAGGAGAAAACATGGAACAAAAAGTGGTAACACGGGTCTCGGAAAGAGAAAAAATAGAATAGAAAATAGGTAAAACGTGTGAGAGAATTAGACGAAAAATGCCAGTTTTAATTTCAAATGAAACTTTGTGTGTAGTTTTTTCTTTCGTTTTTCTAACGACGTGTAGCAAACGGTTTAACTTTTCTGTTGGGGAAGAATAAATGCTTAGTGCGAAAAATGCAGATTCAGGCAACTGATTCAGTTTGCATAAATCTACATTTTTCGCATTAAGCATTTATTCTTCCCCAACAGAAAACTTTGTGTATAGTTTCGTGTTCATGTTCGGTTTGAAGTGAAATTTCAAGTTCAACTTAGTCCTTAGTCAGGTCTAATTTAATTCCCATTTTAGGTTGAATTTTAAATCAAATTTTATCTTTAACTCTGATTTCAACTCCAATTTCAAATACAATTTAAACTCTCATCTTAAGTTCAAATTCGATCTTGAATTCAAGTCCAATTTCAATTCTAATGTCAACTTACATTTCAAACCTAATTCCAAGTCTAATAAAATTTTCAATCCGATTTTAAATTATAACTTCAAATTCTTTATTAAGGCCGAATTTATGTCTAATGCCAAGCAGAACTTCCAGTCATTACTCCAAAGTTGAGTCTAATTTCAAATCCAGTATTCAGTCCAATTTTTAGTTTAATTTGAACTAAAGCTTCAAGCCCAAACTAGTCCGAATTCAGATCTAATTTAAATTCCTATTTTAAGCCCGATTTCAAGTCGAATTCCAACTTCACTTTCTAGTCCAGTTTCAAGTCCGATTTCAATTCCAATTTTAACTTTAATTTTAAACCCAGTTACGTTCGAAACTCCGAAGTTTTCCACCGAATCGGCCGGTATTTTTGTGATAAGTAATAACAGATACGCTAAACGCCTACGATGACTTCGTGTTACCAGATCAAAAACGTTCTTGTGAAAGGTCGGGTGCCCCATCTTTTGCTTATGTCTGGGCACGCTAGTGTAAATGTGGGACACTTTCTGGGACACACTTCGTGATCCGGGACAAGTCATCCAAATCCGCGACTGTGCGGCGTAATCCGGGACATCTGATCAGTTTACGTTAACACATACATTTTGATCAGAACTCAGAACACAGCTTCTGAATGAGTTTGATCAGAATGTATCTTTCATTCTGTTTGATAACAGTGCAGGAGTGCTAAATAAAGCATGGATCATCACATAAATACATTACCAGTAAAAGCTCCATTTTGACATTGGGATTTCAAAATTCTGTAAAATACCCAGCCTTGATTCAATTAGTTTGAGTACGCAGCGTGAATCAGAACGTCGTAAACAAATTACTCATTTTTATTTAAAAATAACAAGTCATTTCGAATTAATTTGATTGGGCTTGGGTTTGAAATTGCGTTTTATCTTGAGAACTTGATTTTTCGTTCTATTAGAAAAAAAACTTCCAATTTTCTAATCAACAGCATAATGGACTGTCCTTATTGTAGAGATCAGAAAAAAGAAAACTCAGCTTTCAAAAGATCCCATTCCTTGCCCCGTACATGAGACCGTACGACGGATCACGGCACGCTAGTACCTATATTCCGGTAATGTTCTGCGTGTGTCTCTCTCTTTCTGTGTTGACGACAGCAACAACGGAATGATTTTCCCAGACAGATTGGGATGGGAGAGATTGCACTTTTTCCCGGTTCGCTTCCTCGCAGCATAATCGGTTTTCGGTTTCATACACCAGGCAGCAGAGAGTCCTACTACTATACGTACTGCGTGACTATGCGCCTATATGCGCCGCTGCTGTGCAAAAAAGGGAAAACCGTGACGGTGTACGGAAAAAGTGCGGTAGGTAATGTGGGGAATGTGAGACGGTTTTTAGCACACACATAGTAGTTTTACGCAGCACAAAACTAACGACCAGCGCAAGCAAGGAGCGCGAGGGTGGCTCACCGTGGGTGGAAAGCGCCAACTAAAGTGAGAGTACAGAATGCGGGAGGTAAAGCGAAATGCAGTATCCATCCATCCGTCCGTTCGTTCCTTCGTTCGTCCGTAATCGTAGTCGTTGTATTGTGTAGGTCTAAATTCTCTGTTGCGTCAATTTCCACAGCCGTTGTGGGTCACGGCGGCATGCATGGATTGCAGCACTGAGGGCAGTGGAGTAAAGGACGACCCGGGGGGTGCGAACGAGACCACAAGAGAGTCCAATACATGGCTGGCCTGGCTGACTGGCTGGCTGGTTGACTGGCTGGGAAGTATTACTTCACTCCCCTCGCTCGCTCGCTCGCTGGTTCGTTCGTTCGCTCGTTCGTTCGCTCGTTCGCTCGCTTGCCAATGCCGGCGCGGCGGAAGAGGCATCAGCAGCAAGCGGACCTCCGCTGTGTATTACGCTGTTTGGCTGCGCTCTCGTTTGTCTGCCGCGCGCACCAACACCAACGCCCGGAGCTGGGGGGAATAACAGCGCGAGTTCGACACTTCATGGTACCTTCCTGGGAGCGCTTCGAGCTAGTCTTACATACACTCGCTTCGAGAGAACACGCGAATCGCTAGAGTTCCGCTTCGAACGTCTGAAACGTTTAAGGAAATCTCGGTCAAGACAAGTGCGCGCGTTTTGTAATCCAAGTTCGCGGAGAACAGTTTATTTGTGTTGTTTGTTTTATTTTGGGTAAAGTTAAGGTCGTTTATGACCTCGAAAAAATAACAGTTGACGAGCGTGAAAAACAAAAAATTTGTTAGTGAAAATAAACAGTGGGGAGTTTAGTGCTTTGAACTTGATTTGAACAAAAAAAAAGACGCTAAGGAGGAGACCGATAGCAAAAAGGATTACAACATCAAACAAACAGTACCGGAGAAGTGCAGCAGCAGCAGCAGCAGAAGCAGCAGCACCAGCAGTAGTAGACTTCGGCATCGGAGGCCTTTGTCCTCCCAGAAAATCCCGTCCAGACAGACTGTTAAACAGTGAGTGTTGTTCTTGTTCAACCCTCTTTTTGGTTCTTTTCTCCTCATCGTCGTCGTCCTCGTCCAGAGCGGTGGCAGCGACGGCGACGACGACGACGACGACGGACGACGGACGGCAGGCGGCAAGCATATGCGAAGTGTGTTGTTCTGTCTGCCTGTATATGTGTGTATATTTTTGGAGAGTTCTTTGAACCGGCGGACAGCCAGACAACAAAGGCAGTTAAATTGTGGTGCATGCAGTTTCCATTGAGGATTCTTTGACCCCTCATCTCCGGCGGCGGTGTGGTGCGCAAATAGCGCCGCTCCAGGACCTCGTTTGCGAAATGATTGCGTTGCGATCGGTTTTTGATCGTTTGGTATCAAGCGTTTGCAAACAAACGAAAAAAAAAACAACGGGCTAGACGATAGTGTGTGCTATTTATGAATGATGTATCCTTGACCTTGCTCTTGCTCTATGATGAACTTTCTAGGTGTGAGATTTGAAATGACGCGAACTTGTTGTGCAAGCGTTATTGCAAAACAGACCAATTATTAGTTAGTCAGCGTCCTCAGAACAGCCAGTGACTCAGTGTTTGTTCCACCGAATTTTCTGAGACGTCATTTTCCGTGCAAATCTATTCCGCATTAGTTCGGGTCTATGGCCACGGGTTGAGATGTGCAGTACCGCGTGTTTCGTGTGAAGAACTGGGGGAAACCTCGTGCGGTATGCGTTGTTACCTAACATTGCCACAGAACAGTGATTAGATGCCTAAGTCGGCGATGCGAAGATAAGCGAAAGTAGGACGTTCCTGAAATGCCACCGTCAGGGAAAACCGCGGAGCAGGTGCCACAGAGAGGGTGCTCACGCGTGTTTTGCCGCGCGCTCTCTTAGCTACTGTAATAACAGAATAACAGCGAAATTGCGCCGATGCTCCGCCGACCACCGCTCTGCTACCAGTCGCGACAGCCAGCGTTCATCACGATAAAGACGATGATGATGTTGATGATGGTGATGACGATGACGGGCGGTGACGTAACGGAACCGATGAGGGCACGCGGCTCCGTCCTCGTGGTGCACGTTTTTTGTTGTTGTTGTCGTTGCCCGCGACGAGCCGAGCTCGTCGAGGGTTCTAAATTCCGTCGAGAAGCGAAGAACGGTTGGACGGTGTTTTGCGTCGAAATTGCAAACCGTAGTAGAGTGAAGGACGGTTGAACCATTTTCGGAGTGATCCACCTAATGAATAATTCCGGCTAATTGCTGTTATTGACGATTCGCCAGAACCGGAGTGTATTCGTTCGCAAGCTCATCGGTACCGTTGGGTTTTTTTTTTGGTTCGAGGCGACAGTTTCTGATAAACTTTATTTTGCCACCTAGAGAAGCGCGAGTCAGAACCGTTCCTGTGTGTTTGTGTCTGTGTGTATGTGATGTATGTTCGTGTAGGCAGCGTGATGTGAGGACATGATTGCGAGCAGGTGCAGATGAATAATACCGCACTGGGCGAACGAAGGTGGCGCGTGGCGGTAGAATGTGCGCATTGACACAAGGATGATGAAATAGTTTCGCGAGCACAAAGCCTTGAGCTTGTTCGAGCGGATTCGTAAATAAGTGAACATGTGAATGTTCGTTCTATCGATGTGTGCTAGCTGGTTGGGAAAGCTGTTCACAGGCCGATCGGTGCACGTTAAGGTTCGCTGACTGATTGGGCAATTTACTACACGTGTAATGTGATATACACAAATAAGCTCGACACGGTGAAGCTCGTCCTTTCCGTTCTAACGGCGACACGAGCCATGCCCCGATTTGCTGGTTGCGCATTGAGTGGAATTTTAAATGTTTACGTGCCGCTCCATGTCGTAATCGAACGGTTCAAATTATGCCACGCAATAGAATGCTGCTTCTTCGTTCGATGAATAAACACGGCTAGCCGACCTTGACAGGGCAATGCCTACGGAAGTGGTTCCACTTCGGGCGTGATGATCTAATAAAAATGAACGCTAAGTAGTACAGTAGACGGACTGGAAAAGTTAGCTCACAGACGAGTAAATTCAGCGGAAAAGTTTTCCAAAATTTAGCAACACTTTGAAAAATTATTTGTTGGATCAAATTTTTAAGGAATTTTTATGTTTGATGCATTTTGAAATGAAATATTCTCAAGTGATTCCGGGTCAAAATAAGGGTATTTTTATAGTAAAAGTTCTATAGTTTCTAAACAAGAAAAGATAGCGGTATACTATGTTCAGCAATATTGTGTATTTTTACTATTTGTTCAATTTTGTTAAACAGGAAAAAGTCATACAACTACTACAAAAAGAGCTAAAATAGAAAAACTAATTTTAACGATTTTTCATTTATGAGAAATAGCATTTTTCTATCTTTGCTGAAGAGTCTTCAGCAAAATTTCTCGTAATAATATGCTGTAAAACTTTGCAGAACACATCAATGTGTTATATTGAAACTGAAGAAAAATATTTTTTTTATTGCACTTTTAGGGAGATTAATCAAAATTTGAATTCCGCTGGACGATAGAACTTTTAATTTTAAGAAACTCTTCCAAAGGTTCCATAAACCTAAAATCAAGTTTTCCCGCTCAAAACTAATGCGCACCAAAAAAGGTTCTGCGCCAGTGTGCTGTGCCCGATTCATTGAGCTTTAGGTTTACCAATTGAGGGTTAAAATTTAATTTTTAGTAGAAGTCTTCGATATTGCAAGGTCTTAAGTCTTGAATTTTGAAAAAAAAATCGAAAAAAAATTCCCGATTTTGTCAGTTTCCCCATTTTGTCAGCTCAAAATTCAATATGGGGCTGACAAAATCGGCACATTACTGTATCTCCGATTAGGAGCTTCTGAAGATTTCGTCTGCTGGCTTTAAACATCCTTGACGAACAGTAGCCTTTCAGTAAAGCTAGGCTCTACTGAGCCCTGCAATCTCTGCAATAAGTCTGGTGTTCCACTGGGAAGTAATTTAGGACCGATACTTTTCCTCATCTAATTCAAGGACGTGTGCTTTGTAATTCTAACGGGATGTAAACTGCTGCTATACGTGGATGACTTAAAAAATTGCCTAGCCGTAAGCTCCATAGAGGACTGCAAGCAGCTACAAAATTTTGTTGATCGTATTGTCAACTAATGTTGTATGAACAATCTCGCTATAAGTGTCTCCAAATACTCTGTCATCACGATTACTAGAAGCAAAACTCCAATTGCAGAGTCGAAAGGTCTCTGCTATAAGTTGAGTTCGTGTTAAAGACATTGGAGTTGATTTCGGTTAATTCTTGATATGGCCTCTGTGTTCCGGAGCCCATATGCACACCTGCGGATATCTAGAATCGCGGCGCTACAGGGACGCATTAAGATTTCTTCCATGGCCGGATCCGGCAAATCTTCCACCGTATGAAGCAGGTGCAAACTATTAAACATTGACACTCTAGTGAAAAGAAGAGATGTTTCGAGAGCCGCATTTGCTGCTAAACTTCTAAAGGGGGAATTTGATACAAGTAATATGGCGTATTTTAATTTCTGTTTGCCCTCTGTTTGATTTTACGTGTTCATCTGACTAATTTAAACAAATAATCCGTGATTGTGACATATTAGGTTAAGCTATCCCAGTGATCCTAGGGTAGTGTTTTGGGACCACTGCTATATTCTTTATTTTTTTCGACGGTTTAATCTGGCTACTCAACCAAGAAGCATGGTTTTTTTTCACCGATAGAAGATAGAATGGGATGGATTCTTATGGGCGTTATTTAAAGTTAGATGCGACTTTTACATATTTACATAAACTAAGTGCACAAGAAAACAATTGTGGCTGGAGAAATGGTGTGTCATCTGCTGTTATTATACTAAATACCAAATCCATTTTGACTACAAAACTTTTGAAGCCAAGCTGCGTGGGATGGAATTAATGCGGTACCTTGAGTAGTTACATTCAGGGAAAACTAACAGTAATGTCACATATACAAGCTCTGGCTGATGAAGTTAATTAAGCCACTGCGGATTATTTTTAAAATTGATGTCACACCCTCCCCCCTTTTTGAAAATAGCTTTATAGAGCGACAGGCAAAAAAATCCTTGAGTCAATTTTTTTTGTATAAAATCAATAGTCTGTAGGTTCTGTAGCATACAGAACTCAAAAAATGTGGGTACGAAACAGAAGTGGAATTTCTAACAATGTAATGACCGAAAAGCGATAAAAAAATTCTTTCAATTTTATCTCTCTTTTGGTAGGTTATTGGCATACAAAATGATAACGTATATATGTAAAGCAAGAACAGATTTGCTTACTTACTTGATAGGAAAAACCAACACTCTTTGCAGAAAAAGCAGCTGCAATAGGCTTTTATTTGCTCATCTTTACAGTAAACGAACAGCGGAATTTGCTTCTCACAGTGACCCAGCGACTATGAGTTTTTTACAGCCATTTTCTCCACCCATAAATAATTCTAAATACAGTAATGATTCGATTTGGTCTCCACCATGATGAATTTAGGGGCGACAAGGTAGGTCACCTTAGTCAACTTAGGGGAGGAAGGACCAACCCATCGCTTATAATAAGGTAAAACAACCTGCGATCCACTTAGATTGCTTAAAATAGGTTTCCTAAACTCATCTCAGCTGACAAATGGAAAATATAGAGGCACGATATTTTTTATCGCCTTTGGTGCTCAACATATAAATACCAATATTTTTAATATATTTGTAATTACGAAAAATTTAAGTTTTTGAGCGACCACAGGCGCTATAACCTAGGTTTTTACCAAGGGTGAGTAAGTAAATGTGCTTGTTCCATCCCCGAGGGTCCGGAGTATCAATTAATCTTTACTACCCAAATACTTCCAACGAAAATCAAAGCTTAATTATTAATCAGAAGCGGCTGGTACGAGACGTTCTCGTTTCTTCTTCCTCTGTAGATTCAGAAATGTATCTATGTATGAATAATTTATTCACACAAGATTCATTTGAATGAATCGTCTCTGCGCCAATACATACTCGGATGTTTCGCAAATGTCAATACAGACAAGAAAATAATTTGAAATATTTCTATGATTAGAAATATTTAAAATTATCTACAGGAATCCTTTATTGTGGCTGTAATGGTACTAATAAGAATAAGAATAAGAATTACGAAAAATTTAAGCTTCATTCAGGCTCATTAAATGCACTAGTTGGTGACATTAATTTGAAGACATGAGCCATTTTTTCACGCGACTAGTCTTGCGGCATGTTTTTAGTTCTCACGCACCGTGAAGAAATGCCAAAACAACGAAAGCATCTTTTGTTTTTCGTGTCATACACACTTCTGTACGATACAGACTCGTCCTCACTAGTAAGTCATAAAACACATGCGTTTTTGGTATTCTCTTTTGATGTTGCACACGTAAGTACCCAACAAACATTTTTGTTTAATAGTAGCTTATTCAACCGTTGTATAGCTAATTACCGAACGCTTGATACGCTGTTATACGACAAAAATATTTGTTGGGTACAACATTACAGCTTTTCCTCAAACAACGCGGTTTTAAATAAGAACATTCCCAATAAGGACGGTTTCGAATAATTCGACTAAGTAAATTAATTTTATATTTCTACTGCTGGTACTGATAAAAATAGTAAGTTGACGTCTGAGAAAAATGAAAAAACAATCAACATGTATGGGTCAGTGCTATGTACCGTACTTAAAATTAAATTAAAACCGATTTCTACAGCATCTACTATTAGCAGATTTTAAAAGTAGTTATCAACCTAAAAATCATGCAGAAATGAAACAATTTTCAATACACAAATGTAAAGGCTGGGTGAAAATCGCATCAATAATTATACCTAATTCGCTATCGCTTGTCTATACTGTTACAAGTACAATTGTTAGCAAAAAGCGGCGAATGCGTATCATTTCTATACCTACTATGACATTTTGTGTGACTGATCACCACGCATAACAAAATGTTTGCTTATTATCTGGTACGTATTCGAGTCAGTTTCGACGCTTTCAAAACATAGACACTGTTGACACAGAGACAGTACGGAGTGGTTATATTGGTTAACAGTTTGACATGGCGTTACATGCTGGTGTGCAGAAAAACGTCAACCGTTTCAGTCCCTGGCTTCAATTTGATCATTTTTGGAGAGTTTTTTAAGGTACAATTTGTTTGATACCTACTAAAACCACAATAAAAAATCGGTTCTGTGATTCAAAAATCATGATTTTAAGAAAAAGAAGTTCAAATGCAAAAATGGTGGTTATTAGGAGTACCCTGATTGAAAAGAGGACGTTCTAAATGTAATAAAAAAATAACTTTGTGATTACACCTTATGAAAACGTATGATGTTTTGGTTTTACTTGCAATGGAATGGATGTATTCGGTAAAAAGAAACCAGAAATATCTGATTCCTTGCGGCAAATATCCCTTTATTTGCCGGTAAAAACAAAACACCAAGCAATACTATTGCATTATCACAAGTATAAACCGTACCCCAAAAACAAAAATAGTCGTTCTATGAATTTTTAATATGCTGAGTAACACAGTTTCCTCTCTCTATGAAAAAAATATAGGGGACCTTTTTGGTCCATGAAAACCATGAAAACACAAAAAAGCGAACATTTTGTTTGCTTTTCATTTGATACTAAATCATTCAAATCGGTTCGAATTACATGTAGCTGGTAGATGATATAAATTTCGAGACACTTGACATTTTTTTCTTATGACCAGTCACGCGACATGTTTCTACTATACACCAACCAGGAGAAAATGTCATGAAAGCAATGACATTTTTTGTTCTCTATGTCGTTCGCACTGCGGTGCGGTAGGCTGCCGGATGGCTTCGTCTACGGTAGGTCTTCAGCGTTCAAACGAACGCCTCTTGAAAAAGAACCACGGTTGTTCGAACGCACCCGAAGGTGACACGAAGTTTGGTTCGTGGATCGTAATCTGCTGAACTGTCAACTTAGCGAACAATCCGAACAAGCGAACCGTGAACCATGAACCGCTGATTCGAATCGGTTCACAGCTGAAAATGAACGGTTCAGAGCCGTTTTGCCCATCACTATTTGTAACCATTAATTTTGTTTCAAAGATGTTATATCTAATGGAAGCCGCCGACCAAACATTAATTTTGCACACTTTTAAAGAAAATACTCTATAACTCTGCACTTGATGAAGTAACAAATCTCATTTCTTCACCAAGGCTGCATGTTTTTACATTTTCCGCAACATTGCCCAAGAAATCATGTATCTATCTTCTAACACAAAAGTGTTTTCTTTTTGTGGATAGGGAAGACACACTTAAAACGTTCGGTAAAATTTTACCGAACTCTGAACAGGTGCCAATCGACATTTCCTGATCGTTAGTAATGTTTGGCATCATAAAAAAATTTTACCGAACGTTCGGCTGTGCTAAATTTTGCCGAACTCGGTACTTTTTTTTAAGTGTGTATGATTTATTGGAAGAAAATTTCCGATATATTGACTAAACGTGTTGTGTAAGGGTAGGTGGAAATAATGGTCACAGTGGTCAAATCTTCCGACAAAAAAGGGTAGGTGGGTCTCGAACCCACAACTCTCTATTGCCGGTCAAGTGGGATTTCATTACACCGCCGAGCCACTCTTCTATTAGGAAAGTTTATTCGGAATCTAGTTTTAATGCGCTCTTCCAAATTTATCATTCTTCACACACTTACTCAGCGAGGGTATTGTTTTTGTGTGGCTGCCTTTGATTCTGCCGCACAGATGATAGATGGTTATCTACTCGGTAAGTGCGGTAGAAACGGCAGTCAGTTGCCATTATCACTAGCGTTACTAGTAGCGTAGTGTTACACCAGTGTTTCTTGTTATATTACTCCATTTTGGACATGACATAAACTTTTCTCTTTTGAAAAGAGAGCACATGTATACTAAAAAGCAAATGGATACTAAAAATGACATTTAACTTACTCGCTCACTCAATTAGCAAAAGGACCCGGTGGTCAGTATAAGGCTACTAAGGTATTGTCTCTATTTAACTTGATCCATAGGGCTACTTCGGACGACTGAACCGATTTCCATTATTGTGATACCAAAAAGTAAGGTTTACGTAAGGTATTATATGTGAGTAGAAGTCAGTAGAAGTGATATAAACCAACTAACATAGTGCTAACAAACAGTTAAATT
Organism: Sabethes cyaneus; assembly: GCF_943734655.1. Lineage (NCBI taxonomy): Eukaryota > Metazoa > Arthropoda > Insecta > Diptera > Culicidae > Sabethes > Sabethes cyaneus. The sequence goes on from NC_071355.1 coordinate 187,265,667, forward strand.
ATGTTTGGAAGACGTGTCAATTATTGTCTCAAATAAAAAGTAAGATGGTATAATAAAGGTTCCTTTCACCACCAGGTGGATGAAATCCAATCCTCTATAATCTACAACTTAAATTTTTTAGAGCATTATCACCTCAATTATATAAATAGTTACGCAAAAATCAGAATAGAGCTCTCACTTGGACTTTTTGCCTTTCTAGTATATAAATATATAGTATAAAGGTATAGGAATCACTCGGAAAACCGAAAATCGAAAGAGAGCCCAGCGGGCCGAATGTCAGGTACCATTAGACTCTTTTTATTTAGAAACAAATTATAGCCCTGTTATTGGATGATTCCCAGGGTCACAATTCGCACAGTTTACACGGAAAGAAATCCGATTCCGATACCATGAATGAAATCATGAACTTTGAATTTCTGTCAAATCATGACTGAACTGCCATATCAAGCAGCACAAAATCATGAATAATTGTTCAAGATTTTATGTTGCGTTATACTGCAAGAAACTCATGATATCATGAGTATTTTCATAAAGTCATGAGTCATTCTGCTCATTTTGGAGATTGAATTTCTATCCGTGTATATTTATATATGCGATACTTTTTAGACTAGTAAGAAAACGATTAAACAGGCACCCCTCTAAAGGAATAAAACAACCTTGGTCCAAAGATTTTAAACTCGCTTCAATTGGAAAAGTTCAATTGAAAAGTGTCTATAGCAAGAAAGAGGTGCGTTTTTCTGATTGGGCACCACGTAACGTAAGTGTTGCTAAAAACTGAAAAGTTTTCAGTTTCTATGGTTGTTCTTATTGTTTATCATCCGCCATTAAGGGAAGAGTGTGGTCCGGGGATTAAAAAAGAGCATTCTAGTTACTTTTTCTTTAAGCAACAAGCTTTAACTCTCACGGTCTTACATCATTGCATTTCTCTGGTTGTGATACAATCTTGAACTTTTTACATAATAGAACTCATCATTCCCTGCACAGTTGCAAATGCGACGGAATCAGTATGTTTCTTCCACTTTGAACCCCTTTTTTAGCACTGTTGACTGCCCTGCCGCTTCGTCGAAGTCATTATTTGACAGTTGCCCAAAATTTTTCGATAGGTCGTAACTCCGGACAATTTGAAGAGTTCATCTCTTGTGGCACGACATCGACGTAATTAGCTACATACCACTCTAGCACCACATTAGAGTTGTGACAGCTAACTAAACCCGGCCACTATGCGAATTTATCAGCAAACACGATCTTATACTTTGTAAAAATTTTGATCGGGAAGTTGCTTAAAATCCATTTTCACGTTGGTTTCGTCGTCCATCAAAATATATCCGTTGAATTTCGTCAAAAGTTGCTCGTACAACCGCCCAGCACGCTTATTGGCTACCAAATGCTGCTTCCGAAGTGACGATTCGGATGTTTACAGGCACTGTAAGACCTATAACCTTCTGGAGCGAGGTATTCCGCGTAAGTTCTTTGCCATCTTTCCACACCTAGGTTCCCCTAATAACCCTTCAGAATATTACACACTGTTGATTTAGGCATTTTTAGTTCTTTAGCCAACTTTGAACCAGACTACTCCGGATTTCCCTGGTGTTCGTGCAAATTTTTCTTACGTTGTTTTAGTTCAATTCAGTACTGTTTCCTATCCTGGAGGTATATTTTGGATGAAACTTGCAACAGTTGTTGTTCATAAACGCGTAAACACATTTGTGTCAAACGGTTCCAGTTCCCACCACAAGAGACGTGGCGATGACGTACGAGGGGCGTGCAGAATTTTATTTAGTCAAACTTTTGGCATAGTTCTCCTGCAGTTCAACAAAAGCACTGCAAACGTAGACAATAACAGAAACACAATTGATACGTAATATGTACTTTTATTTTAACTTCTCAATTATCAAATTTCCGCTTCTATCCGCTTTGATCTTCCAGCCACAACTTCGCATAAAATTTGCCCGAAAAAAAAAAACCGTCATGACGACGGCGAATATGATTCATGTCATTCAGCCTGTAAACACCTCATTACCTAGAAATAGTGATCAGCAAATTTGCACACACGCAGCATTACTTGAAACGAGAGATTCACATCTTCCATCCTGTTCGGTCGTGTGTTCTCACCCTAACCGTCGTCAGTCCACCAGGCAGCGCAGTGTTTTGTTTTGTTGTGGTGCCCCGTGTGTGAAACAAAATACCATCACATCGTCAACCAATAATAACAACAACAACAACAACAACAGCGGCAGCAGCAGCAGCGCCGCGATCACGTTTCGTTCGTTCGTTCGTTCCACGGAACAGACTGGAAACAGTGCGAAGAGCAACGACTAACGGCCGGCGGCGGCGACGTCAGGCGCGAGGCTACGATAAAAATCAATAGCCGCCACGTTCCGCACTTTGCTCAAATATTTATGCATACGGTAGTGCCATTAGAGCGGCGATGCACGTTGTCACATGCCGGCTTCACGTGCATCGCTCTTCTGTTGATTACAACAGCGCCGAGCACTACTCCGGCCGCTGGCCGCAATGCCGTGCCACGCCATGCCACCCTTGAAACTGCTCCTCCGCCGACTGCCTGCTGGTTGCCGGTTTTTGAATGACCCTCTCTATAAAGTTTCCACCGGTCAATAAATGCTGCCGTCCGTCGCGCACCTAACGGCGCAGTTAGTGGCAGCACGTTTTCACTAATCAACTGTTTGTGTTTCCCTCTCTTCTCTTTCCCCTGCAGATGTACTAAGACGAACTATGATGGTTGCGGAATTTGTAACACGACAACAGAACGGTTCGCCAATCAACGGTGAAATACCCGGTCAGAATCATAACAACTCCAACATGCCCGGTTAGTTCGATGTGCAACCAACTGACAGAAGCGAGCTCGTTTACTAATGATCTGTCTCTATCTCTCCCCCTTTCCTTTCCGATTGCAGCACACAGTGCCTTGCTAATGGGTAGCGACTCTACCGGACGCGGAAGTCCCGTCAGTCCGGGATCCGACTACAACGGTAACGGATATGATCTGGCATCACATCTACAGCGCAAGGAACTATTTTCCCAGCGCAAACAGCGTGAATTCATCCCAGACAACAAAAAAGACGACAGCTACTGGGATCGGAGACGCCGCAACAACGAAGCGGCCAAGCGTTCCCGCGAAAAGCGTCGTTTCAACGATATGGTTCTGGAACAGCGTGTCGTTGAACTAACTAAGGAAAACCATGTGCTGAAGGCACAACTGGATGCAATCAAAAATAAATACAACATTTGCGGGGAGAACTTGGTTAGCGTTGACCAGATAATGGCAACCCTGCCAACCAACGAACAGGTGCTGAGTTCGACAAAGCGCGTTAAAATCAACAGCACCGCACCGATTGCATTCCCGCTGGCAAGGACTCCGGTACCTCAGCCTTCACTGACACCACAACCCGTACCGGTACAGATACCACAGCATCATCATCAGTCTCACGCACCTCAGCAGGTTCTGCAGCAGCAGCAGCAGCAGCAACAACAACAACAACAGCAACAGCAACACCCAGCCCAATCGCAGCCACCCCAGCAACAATCACAGCAAGCCGCAGTCATTCACCCCAATCCGAACATCGAATCTCCCCCTCCGCCACAGTCCATCGCTTCGCAGCTGCAGCAGATCACCATTCAGCACACAAACTCACACTACAATCACCACCACTCGCCTGCCGCCATCTACCGCGGCGAGTACGAGCCCGTACTGACCAACGGTAGCAGTCGGTGCGATAGTAATAAGCGTGACACCGCCATCCGGAGTCCCCTTGCCAGAGTCGACCTGCTGGAGCGTGATGAACATCGCAATGACTCGCTGGTCGACCAGCGAGACCGAGACCGTGATCGTGAACGTGAACACGATCGCGACGACGTTCCTGCTCTACCGGTTCCTACCTTCGGCTCGACCAACTCGCACATCGGTGGACCGCACATCTCGCACCATCCGTACGCTGGTCCCTACTCGATCCCGAACTATCCGGTAAGCTATGCCGGCAACCTCTATCCGTCGCCACCGCGAGAGATCAACGCCCTGCTTACCGCCAACGTACTCAACCTCAGCCGCCGGGCTCCGTCGCCTTACGAAACCTCCAACGGAACGGGCTCGAACAGCAGTCACAGTAGTTCCGGCGACGATGAGCACGAACGCGAACAGATTCACGACCACAACAACAGTCTACCAGTGAAACTGAGGCACAAATCACATCTGGGCGACAAGGACGCAGCCACCGCCCTGCTTGCCCTGCAAAACATCAAACAAGAACCCCAGTTGCGAGCCTCTTCACCGTGGGACGATGGTGATGGTTCCTCCGACGAGCGCGACTCCGGTATCTCTACGGAGTGGCCAACCAAGGCGGAACAGAAAATGATGGTCCCCCTGCCATCGTCACCTCCGTCCATTTCGGTATCACCAATCGCATCGAATGCAGCCATCGCCGGTCCGGCCGGGAACATCATCGGCGGAAAGATCACCTCGATCCCGGCGTCCGTCGTCATCAGCAAGAAGGCCGAGGAAAACATCCATCTCCAGTCGAAATTGGCCCGGCTGGAGTCGGAAGTGGCCACTATCAAGAACATGATGATTTCCAACACTACTGGCAGCGGATTTGGTGTCACAGCCGCGGCTCAATGACGGAGACGGAACGCCTGGAACCGGGAGATTTAAGTACGGTGATATGCCGTACGTAGCTCACAATTGTGATGATGAACCTTTTTCGAAGAAAGAAACAAACGTGCAGGTGCGAAAGGAGAAAGGGAGAGCAAAAAGAGAAAAGAAAGCACGCCTTTCAGCAGTAAGATATGGTGGAATGTGTTTTTTATATAAGCAAGAAGAGAATATTTATTACTAATTATTAAGCAGAAAGATAGCATTTTCGTCAGTTGTTATTTGTGTTAAGTAAGCATGATCTGCTTAAGCAAAAGCTGGACTGACCGATAATGGCGAAGTGAACTGATAAGGCAGCTGTATGCGGGAAAGGAACAGAGTGCGCAAGGAATAATAGTAGTCCATGTACGATAACCTAGTTTTTAACGGAGCTGTTTGAAGCGACACAAAGAAGAGCCAAGCAGTTAAAAGCCAGCCTTTATCTTCAGGGAAGATTGTGTAGCACAGAGCAAAACAATCCGTAGAAGTAGCAGCTTCAAGCAGCTGTTGGAAAGGTTTTGTATAGCACCAGATTTATTAAAACTGGTAGGCACCAAGTTTCGGAAATGTGATATATTTTTTTTGTTTGCTGTATCAGTTTGAGAAAAACACCTTTCGTTTGAGGCTACTTTCTTTAAACAATGAACTCACTCGAACGGAAGGTGGATTTTAATTTATTTATCGTCCTGTAAGTACCACAGTTATTTAGCCTGTAAGTGATAACAGAAGAAATTTGTGAAATTTCCACTTGTACTGTTATATCTTTGATGCCATCACCGGGATATAAAACTAGGTGATAGTGCAGGGCCTTCACTGGCGGCCAATCCTATGAAAGATCGACTGCGTACGCCGTGCGTAGTGCCGCGGTATTAGCGAGTTTTTTTACCTTTGTATGAAGCATAAACATCAAATTGATTAATCGAGTAAATTACTTTCCACACAAAGTTTAGCCGACTTTCAGAACTGATCTTAAAAACACTACTTACGAAATAACTAATTCTGTACTACTCACTATGCAGTAGCTATTATTCGGTAGTTTTAAAATTGTCATTTTAAATTGTAATTAAGAGAAGATATGAAAACATCAAGTGTATAATTTGTATCAAATTTATGTATTTAAATATATATATTTTTAAAAAACATCATCGTGAGTTTTTTGTTACCTCATCGTAATTTATTATTCCGAAAACTAAATTGCAGCAAAAAGAAAAAGTCCCGAAAATCTATGCATGTAATGATGACATTGGTTTTTTTTGCAGGGTGTATAATTATTTGTGATTCAGAAATCAAAATTTTATCTATAGAGGACGCCAGATTTTTTTAATTTTTCTACGACTGGATCACTTCCTTTGCCATGGATAAATCACTCTTCAACAAACTGACTTGCACTAGTGTGACATAAATAAAAGGTGCTCCACCCAGCCTTTCAAAATATGTTTTGGCCTCAAAAATCGAGCAATAGTAGGATGGCGAATTTATTAGTACTTAACACAAAAATACCAACCAATTAGATTGAAAACTCCGGACTTTCGGGTGCAATTGGATTCAAAATCCAGTTGATATTGGGCTTGAACTTGGACATGAAACATAAAGCATTAAACTAGACTTGAAATTGGGCTTAAAATTGGCCATGCAATTGGACATTAATCAGACCTTGACCTTGGACATTAAATAGGACTTGAATTTAGACATGGACACGACATTGATACGAAGTTTTACTTAAAATTAGGATTGACATGTTTCGTTTTACTCTCTCACACGTTTTGCCTCTTTTCTGTTCCTATTTTTCTCTTTTCCTGTTGTGTTGTTCCACTTTTTGTTTCGTTTTACCTTCTTTTCTGTACCGTTATCTTGATTTCTGTTCTCTTTTTTTTTCTTTTCTATCCTGTGTTTTCTGATCATTGTTCAGTTTTTCTTCGTTTTTTTTTGTCCCATAATTTTTTCATTTTCAGTATTGTTTCTCACTTATTTTAAATAATTTTCATACCCGTTTTCCGTTTTTTCTTTTCCCTTTTACCTTTTATCGATTTCAGTTGTATTTTCCCAGACTTTTCCTTTTTTCGTCTTCGTCGCTTCCGTTTTTACACTTTTGGCTCCATTGTTCTACTTTTCTGATGCGTTGATTCTCTTTTTTGGCTCACTTTTTCTCTTTTGCTCTCCGGTTTTCCTTTTTTATTTCCCATTTTTCATCTCTTCCTGTCTTCAGTTCTGCTTTTTTGCTTGACCAGTTTTTACTGTTTATGTTTTCTTTTATTCTGTCTCATTTTCTCTTCTTATTCCAATTTCCCATTCTCCAATTCAATTTGTTCAATTTTTCTCCTTTTATATTTCATTTGACGTCTTTTTCCCGCTTCCCTCGTTTCCTCTATCGGTTTTCTTCTTCCCCTTGCGTTATTCGTCTTTTTCTTTTTGACTTCTCTTGTTTTCTGGTTCATTTTCCCTTTCTTGTCTCGTATTGCCTCTTTATCCAACCCGCTTTCTCATTATTCTGTTAAGTTTTTGTTTCGTTTCAGGACTTTCTCGTTTGTTTGTCACATTATTCCTCCTTTTCTCTCCCGTTTACTTTTTTCAGCCAACTGTTTCCTTTTTCTCTTCTTTTCATATCTCGTTGTTCGCCCTTGTCAGTCTTTTAATCTGTTCCGTCAACTCCTTTTCTATTTTTTAATTTGCGCCTGCTCCGTTCTTCTTCTTATTATGTCCTGCTTTTGCTCCTTTTCTGTAGCATTCTCTATTTCATCTCATGCCATTTGTCTTCCGATTTCATTTTTTCCTTTCCATTTTTTGTTCTATTTCTGTACCCCTGCTCTTCCCTGCTCCTGTAATGTGGCCAATTTTCGATTCGCACTAATTTGGTAGGATTTGGTCTGATTTGGATTAGACCTGGACAATTTTCAATTAGAATCAGACTAATTTGAGTGGGACTCGGACAAATTTAGATAGGAAATATTCGGATTTGGATCGGGTTTGGTTTGATTTCGATTGGATTTAGATGATTTTGGTCGCATTTGGGCAAATATGGTCGGTTTAGAATGGGTTTGAACTGATTTGAATTGAATTTGGAGGATCGGATTTGAACCAATTTAAATCGAGCCTGAACATTTTTTTATTGGATACGCACTAGTTTGGTCGATTTTGGATCGAAACTGATTTGGAGATATTTTGGACTAATTTCGATTGAATTTGAATGATTCTGGTTGGCTTTGGACTAATTTTAATGAGATTTGGATTAAATTAAATAGGATATGGATTAATTTAGATCGGATTTGGACTGATTTGAATTGGATTTGGATTAATTTCTTCTTGATTTGTATTAGATTTCGACCCATTTCCTATTCCCATTTTGATAAATTTTTCTCCTTTTAAATTCCATTTGACCTTTTTTTCCCGTTTCTCACGTTTTGTTCTCTCCCGCTATTCTCTTTTTCTTTTTGATTTTTCTTTTTTCTGTCCCATTTTACCTTTCTTGTCTCGTATTCCCTCTATTTCCTTTCCGTTTTTTCATTATTCTGTCAAGTTTTTTTCATTTTATTTCGGGACTTTCCCGTCTGTTTGTTTCGTTATTCCTCCTTTTCTCTCTCATTTATTTTTTTTGCCCACTGTTTTCTTCTTTTTCTATCCCGTTTTTCGTAATTCTCGATCTTTCAATCTGTTCCGTTAACTCCTTTTCTATTACTTAATTTGCGTCTGTTCCGTTCTTTCTCTTATTATGTCCTACTTTTGCTCCTTTTCTGTCACATTGTTTTTCATTTTATTCCGTTTGCCTTCCGTTTTCATTTTTTTTTCTCCATGTTTTGTCCTTTTTCTGTACTCTTTTCTCAATTTTCCTGCACCCGGAATTAGGAAAATTTTCGATTCGCACTAATTTGGTCGAATTTGGATTAAATTTAAACAATTTTCGATTAGAATCGGACTAATTTAAATGGGATTTGGACAAATTTAGGATGGAAATAGACTGATTTGTGTCGGGTCTGGGTTAATTTTCATTGGATTTGAATGGTTTTGGTCGGATTTGAATTAGGCCATTGCAAATTATTTTTAAAGTTTTTGTCACCATCCCCTTGGCTTCAAAAATCGGGGGGCAAAAAAATAATATGTATGAAATATTTTTTTTTAATTTTTTTTTTATAAAATCAATTGCCGATGGGCTCTGCGGCCTAAAAAACTCGAAAAATGAGGGTACGAGTGGAGTTAACGCTTCTAACACGGAACAGAAACGGAAATTAGAACAATGGAATTTCCGAAAATCGGCAGAAATTTTTTTCTATGATTTTTGTTTTCCTTTTTGTAGGATTTTGCTTAGAAAATGATAACGTGTATGTGAAAAGATAGAATTGATTTGGTTTTCACTTCAAGTAAAAATGCTTAAAATGCATTTTTTTGCCCGATCGCTTTATTTTTTTCGCCCCCCCTCCCCCCTTCAGTGGCCCTACTTCGGAAGGACAAAAACTTTAAAAAATATTTTCAATGGCCTTAATGGAGATTTGGACAAATTTGGATTGGGTGCGAACTGATTTGTATCGGATTTGGACTAATTTAGATTGAATTTGAACTAGTTTGGACCTGATAAAAATTGATTCGGATAGCATTTGGATGCTTTGCTTCCAAATTGGAGGATTTGCTTTGAATTATTTCGATTGGGTTAGGATTGATTTAGGTCAGATTTGGACCAATCTACCGTATGGTCGCCATCTACCGCTCATTTAAAAACGATTCTAAGTTAGTTTGTTCATAGCAAATCTAAATTGAGGTCCATCGAAAACCAATTTGCGTCATAAGATAGAGAAAACTATTGTGTTTACAAGAAAAATTGACTTGGTTTCTAAATATTTAAAAATAGTGACTTTTTTTTAAAGTAATGCAATCCCGTGACCCCTTTTACCGCTCACTTGAAATATAATGATCCATTCACCGCCCATATGGGTGCCATTTACCGCTCATATGTTTTACTGTTACCAAATAAATAAAACCCGCGTTTTGACCCTTGTTTTGGGGTTGGCATTTATAGCAGAATAGAACGTTAATATAAATACTGTTGACTTATTTCACGTTATTTGGTAGAATAGTTTCTAAATAACCAAAGCAACAAGTTCGCTTGAGCTAATAATTAATTTAGTCATTTGCACTCGGTCTTAATAAAGACGCGATCATAATGTCGTTTTTCGCTCCTCACTATAAAGATTATTTATTTTGGAAATGAACTTCTACGAACATAGTGGAAATTTTTGTTTAATTCGTATCATTAAACATACAAAAATACTGCTTGTCAATAGTTTTTACAATAATGAACCATTTTAAAAAGATGTAAGCATTTTTTGTTTGAAATGAGCGGTAAATAGAGCTGAGCGGTGAATGGCGACCTTATGGTACTTGATTCTACTTATATTTGATTTTGACAATTTGCGGTTGGTTTCGGACTAATTTGATCGAACTTGTGCTGCTTTGGAGTAGCTTTGGATTACTTTTGATTTGATTCAGAAGATTTTGGTCGGATTTGAATTGATTTGGATTGGATTTGGACTAAATTGGATCAAATTTGCACTGAACTGGAGTAGTTTTGGACCAATTTCGAATTAATCTGCATGATTTTATTTGAAATTGGACAAATTTGGTCGGATTAGATTGGTTTTAGACTAATTTGGATTGGATTTGAACAAATTTTGACTGGATTTGGAGGGTTTAGTCGGATGTGAATTAATGGAGAGTTGGTAAATTTGTTGGGTGCGGATTGATTTGTAGTGGATTTGAACTAATTTGTATTAGATTTGAACTAGTTTGGGTCAGATATGAATTGATACAGCTTAGATTGCCTGATTTGAACCGGATTTGAACTAATTTGGATGGGAGTTGAATAAAATTAGATTGAATTTGGACTAAATTGGATCGAAATTCCACTTATCTGGAATTGCTTTGGACCTTTTCCATTTTTATATAATTTGTTCGAAACAGATTGGGTTTGAACTCATTTGAATTGGATTTAGACTGATGAGGACCAGATTTGAACCAATTTACATTGAGTTTAGACATTTTTCGATTGGAAACGGACTAATTTGGTCGATTTTGAACTTATTTGGATCGAAAATGCATTGATTCGGAGTTGATTTGGACTGATTTCGATTGAATTTGGACGATTTTGGTAGGATTTGGACTAATTTTAATGGGATTCGGACCAAATTAGATAGGATTTGGGTTGATTTAGATCGGATTTGAACCAATTTGGATTGGATTTGATTAATTTTTACTCTATTTGTATTGGATTGCGACATTTTTCAGTTATATTTGGACTAATTTGGTCGGACTTATGTTGCTTTGGACTAACTCTGGATTAATTTTGATTTGATTTCGAAGATTTTGATCGGATTTGAACTAATTTGGATTGGATTTGGACTAATTTGGATCATATCAGCACTGAAATGGAGTAATTTTGGACCAATTTAGATTTAATATGCATGATTTTATTTGGATTTTGACTAATTTGGTCAGATTAGATTGGTTTTGGACTGATTCGGATTGGATTTGAACAAACTTCGATTGGATTTGGAGTAGTATCGATTAGATTTTGATCAGATTTGGATAATTTGGTTGAAATTGAGTTAGTTTGGTCGAATTAGACTGGTTTTGGACTAATTTTATCTGAATTTAACAAATCTGGATTGTATTTGGATGATTTTTTGTTGTGATTGACTAATATAGTCGAATTTAGACTTGTTTTGATTTGGACCGATTTAGATTTAATTTAGTCTAATTTATATTGGGTTTGCGAATTTGGTTTTTTTCGGCTGGACAGTCAATTGGCAAAGCAAAAGAAAAGATAAAGTGTCGTTTTGCTTTGCCAATTGACTGTCCACCCGAAAAAAAAAAAAATAAATTCGTGAATCTTCAACAGTCGATAGCTCCAAATTTATAATTATATTGGATTTAGACATGGCATTTGGGCATACTCTCAAGTACTTTTTTTACACGGTTTTTTTTTCGCTTATTAAGAACAGGACAACTTAGGGACCATTCACTTATTTCTCAATACATTTGGGAGAGGCCCGACAACCGTGACGTAGCGTAGTCCCTAAGTTGCACCGTTCTTGAGTAGTCTGAAAAACAAACTGTGTAAAAAAAGACTTTAGTGTATTTTGGTCGGACATGAACCAATTTCTATTGGATCTGGTCCTTGAAGTTGTATTCTGAATTGAGCTTAAAACTTTGACTTAAAATTGGATTTGAAATAAGTGTTGAAATTGGGCAAGGAATTAGAATTCAGTTTGGATTTGAAATATAGCTTAAATTGGGTTCGAACTTGAAATTGAGTTTATAGCTGGACTTGAAACTGAAACTATTTTTATGCAAATAATTTGCTTATCGCAAAAACAGTGGCAGATTAAATTAGAAACTTTGAACTTCTGAGCTACAGAAATTATTTGGCTTTGCATTAAATTTTAAAGGGAAGATAAGGCACGTACTTGTCATTTACTGACAGCTGCGTCAATACCAAAATTTAAAAAAAATCATAGATTTCCTACAAACAATTCTGGCGAATGACGAAAAAATCAGCGAAAGCTATTTACAGTCACCCTCCGAATAAGGCATTCCGGGGTTATGTGGAGAATATCTCTTTAACATTAGAACCCTTCCTTGCAGGTGGACAGAAGTCAACATGTATTTCAAGCAAAACGATTTCAAATGATTTTTGAAATAGAAAAAATCAATTATTTTTTTAATCAGAGCATTCCGCGAGCGCGTTGTACACTTCTACGAATTGCAGAAAGATCTCGACAAAAAGTATACGATACAACATTTTAGAAGCGAACATGTTGCGGCTTCAAATATTTACCATATTCTAAGATCCCCAAAAATCTCAGTGTCGCCCAATCGCTCAACATCTCCGGTATTTTAAGGTCCTTGGTGTATAAAAATAACTGGAGAGCCGTGAATTACAAACAGTTTATTGGTAGAATCAAGAGATGCATTCGTAAAGTTGACATGACGAACGTACAACGCTCCTGTTCCGACATCAAACGGAAGCTTCACCGAACAGCCGACTGCGGACCATTTTCAAATGTATGTATGTATGTATGTAATGCGGGGGGGGGGGAGGGGGGTATCCACCATCAGTTCAAGGTCCTGCCAGTGTAGGTGGGTAGACTTACACTAGATCCAAATTTGATTGTCAAATGAATTTCACATCAAAGCTGTTGTAGAAGGACCAAAAGGGATTGGGCGGACCCATAAGCAGAGACACTTGTGCGCATTCCGGGTTTATAAGAATTTCTTTCCAGCATTAGGATCTTTCCATGTAACAATTAATTTCGCTACACCAGCTTAAACCCACGTGATGGTTTGTTTGTTCGAAAAGTGCAACATAAATATTGTTTCAGACCTTCAGGAGTTTCCTCCTAGTGATTCTGGTTGACTCCTCACTCCATCCTCCAGTCTTCCACTCATATGTTGCCTCTGTATTCATGAATTTATCATTTAATGCATATAATGAATTTATCATATGATATATAATGAAATGAAATTAATATGGATAAAAATAGAACGAGCTCACCAGCAGTCCTTTGCATCAGATATAGTATATCAGATGCCATCATTTGAGTTTCCATCAATCCTACATGTACAACAACCCAACAACATCCATGTACATTATTAGCAAGTTTTACGGTCAATATTTCCATTGAAGGTTTTTGTAGGTTTTTGAAGAGCTAGGACGAAACAAACAATTAGAATATATGTTGGGGCTTACCTATCAACGGGGCTGGGTAGATCAGCCGTCTGCCCAAAATTACGATTTTGATATTAGCTTAGCTACTCAATCGTATGGAAAGAGCATTACCGGGTATGACCACGTGGAGGTTCTAGATAGGAACTTGGGTTGGCTAGAGCTACCCGCCGATTGCGGACCATTTTCAAATGTTCATTAATTTTTTTTAACAATGGATAATGTATCTTAAGCTTCAGTAAGTCAAATCTTACACCACAATAGATCATAGAACTGGTCGCAGTGGTCCAAGGTCCCCAACAAGGAAAAAAAAGTCAAATCTTCTTCAAAAATCTCTGTCTTTTTTTTTAACACCTTGAGAAAAACCGTTTGAGTTACTCCAATTTATTATTTTCTCAATGTCTATATTGTTAACTTTATTTACGAGATTATCCGTTTCATTACTTTTTGAAAATCATCTGCATATAGCTGAAATTTATAGTATAGCGGGTTGCTCTAGGAATCGTTAATGAACATCAAGAACAAAAGCGGTTCAAAAATTGCCACTTGTGGGACTCCGTTTATTACGCTATAAGATGATTAATAACACACTTTTTAAGTGAGAATGAATGCTTCAGGCAGTTTTAACAGACAGGTTTCCTATTTGACCTACGGTTTCGAGCTAGCTTAATCTATACCTACCTATACCTATCAAATAAGAGCAGATGCTTTTTAATTGTATTTTTCAAAATAAGGAAATATGGAAACTAACCTATTTTCACTATCGTTCAAGCTGTCTCGTTTCGTTATTCATAAGCTGTACGATGATAGCCAGCGTCAGTTCATTTACCTCAATCGATATTTACACCTTCACAACCTTTCATCACCTCTGATCAATCGTGATAGAGCTAGAACGATAATCGTAATTTAGTAGGCAGGTAGGTACTTGTGACTGCGCAGCCTGCTCTTCGATATGTATCTCTTCCCGACGACGTAATGATAACACAATTACGCAGCGCAGAGGTCAACAGCCGACCTTCGCTGGGGTGCTGCGCTGTTCGAAATAAGGCAATCGGAATGATCCGCTAGCTAACAATAGCCTGTAGCGAATCACTGTCAGCGAAGTATTCGCATCCATGTCGTAAAATATTATTAAAGCCATTTCATGAACTGGCATCGAAATACCGTCGTCACAATTTTCTTTGGATAAATTACACTTAACAACACGCCATAATCAGTGTCAAACAGCGTGTAACACTTTCTGCTACCTACCGAGCTATGCTGAAACGACAAAGAGTCAACCTACATTCGCTATGAATTACTAACTTTGCCATTGAACTGCCACCGAGAAAGTTACTGCAATTGCTTGTTGCAAGAGAAAGGTTGACTTAGCTGACTTAGCCCTTGCCGCAGCGCAGCTTGTGGCAATCGGTCCGGGATCGGCGCAAGCACTTTATGCAGAAGACTTGGTCCAGCTAGGGGGAGGTAAAAACAACCCACGGCATTTTATTAGAAATCTCAATAACTGTGTCAATTCGTGTTCACTGCGAACGGCATGACTTTTGACTGCAGGCTCTGTGTGTACTCAGCTCAGTGTGTTTTTATGCTGAGGAGAAAGTTTAGGACAGAATTGTGCTGGTACCTAACAACACTGCGGCGATGATGATGATGGTGATGGTGATGTTGATGATTTTGCCAATCTATGAGAAAGCAAACGGATTCGGGATTAAGCAAAACCAAGATCTATTGACAACAAATGACGCACTCTGTATTCGAGGCGATGGTTGGTAGGTAATTGGGACTCAGCCTCGTTGGCCATTTATGGAATACTACTTAAATGAGTGGTTTTTTTCTTGCGTTGGCATCAGCCGAAATAGGTAATAAATCAACGTACCACTGAACGTCTGCAATCTATAATTCCATCCCCTTTCAACAGGCTCGCTTATCCACTTTGTTTGTTATTACCCCGTAGAGAACTTATTATGGCACCACTACGCTCATCTGAAGTGCGGAACAGGAATAAAAATAACTTATCCGTCCCGCCTTTTTCACCGTCGTCGTTGATCACGTTGCAATAGATTCGGTCACATTGCTAGGAAGGTGATACGCGTGACCTACTAAACCGCCTGGAGTCAGCTTCTACTTAGCAGTGCACTGTTTTACTGTTACTAAACGTTAACTGATTGTTAAAACTAGTGGCGGGTGCCTCTGGGAGTGCGAATTATCAAAATCCGTTCTGAATTCGAAGAGCTATCAGCGAAAATTTTGGAATAAAACGCAGCTGCGATTTAGAGTTTTCTACCGTCGCGGAATATTTTGTGCAAGACTTTTACCAACACTAAATACGTCCACAAAAAATAACTATATTCGACGACGCTTGGTTCAAGGGCCCTGAACTTTCGAAATAAGTGATGTCCGAGAAAATCGGAATATTTCGCTTGGAGTTTTCTACGAGTAAAAGCAGCCAGTCAGTGGTTCGATTAGAACGGTATGTTAAAAGACGATCTGTTTTCTGAATCTATTTTTACACATTTTTTCCAAGTACTTCCAAAATCGACATTTGTGTACATTTACAGCCCACTTTTCCCAGATTCTTTACTATCTACTGGAACCTAATCGTCTCCTTTTTATTATCAAAACGTACGGGGATTACGCACCAAAACATCGCAGTTGCGACTGGTGCTAAATAGTTGGGATTACGATGCACTCGTTTTCACGGAAATATGGCAATACGCTCATATTTCTAGCGCATATAGCAGCGAATACCATTTCCCAAGTCACTGTTTTCCGCTAAATGATTTTGATGGCCTTGAACAAACCGCAATCTGTGTTCGCTCTTATCACTGCTCGATATATATTGTGGCTATTCATCTTCCACCAAACTCAACTCCTGAACTATATTTTGCGTGCGGCAAGGGTATACAGCACATTGTTGATCGTTTCGCCGATTGTCATATCATTAGGACATTTCAACCTTTCAAGCTTGCGTTAGCGGTTTGACAACAGCTAACGTTACCCAGTACGTTTTTGGGACGTCGGCAGGAAACTCAAATCGAATAACTGCATTACGAACAATATGAACCTCTATGAAACTGAAACTCACACTAACAGCGAAGTAGCTAATCGTTTTGCGGATTTCTTTGAAAGTGTTGAACCGTTGCAACATAGCAACGGCTTCGATCATACACCATCCTATGATTTCAATCACCCCGTTAAACAGCTCTCCACGCAAAATAATCGAAAAGCATCCATACTACATTCCTACGATACTTTTAAAAATTTGTGCTGTTGGCCTTGCGTTACTGATTTCGTTAATTTTCAATCGCTTATTGCGAGAGAGATTATTTCCGTCTGCGGAGAAGTCGGCTCACATTGTCCCGATCCTTAAATCTGGCAATCGGAAGTGCGTCATGAACTATCGGGGTATTTCTATACTCAGCTGCCTCAGTAAAGTGTTAGAGAAGCTAACATTTGAACCGTGTGCTGTTCACGCCAATCATTTCCGAGACTCAGCATGGATTCTTGAAATCAACAACTACAACTAAAAGTTAGCACATGTTGGTTTCCCGGTGTGGCTCGTGGAATGGCTGTCCTCTTACCTGAGATGAGCATATGAGTTGGTGAATTCTACACAATCAGTTGCCTTGTGTACCGCAAGGCGGCGTGTTTGGTCATCTGAACTTCAATATGTTTATACAAATGAAACACAAATTTCCTCAAAACTCGAGAACTAATCAAGCAAATGAAACGAAATTTGGCATGTGGAGGTTTCAGAAGGCAGGATTTTTGACGTAGGACTACGTCTTTGTTTACTATCTGGGACTGGGTAGCACTTTGTGAAAATGAAAATAGAAGTGTAACGTTGGAATGAAAGATTTCAAATGCTTGTTACGGAAAATAAAAGCAGATTCGGTCGGGATTTAAAAAACTAAAAGAGCAAGCGATTTTTTTTGCTGCATCTCAAGGGGAGCAGGATAAACAGAACCATTTTTTGAAATGCTGAACAATGTTACCACCTAGTCAGGGCTCGAACCGAAAGTTAGTCATGCAACCTCATTAGAATTGTTATTGGAGGTATGCTTTTTTTTATAGTCTTTTCGTTGTCATTTCTGTCTTTCTGTCATTTTTTGTCACTTCTTAGGGGTTTTTCGGCAACTTTTCATCACACGTTTGTTGTCTTTCGCCCTTTTCTCATCGTCTTTTCGCCTACTGTCGTCACTTTTCGTCATCTTTCTGTCATCTTTTCGTTCTGTTTTCGTCGCATATTCATTGTCTTTATGTTGTGTATATTGTTGTTGACTGAAGTTTTTTGGAGCGTCTTAGTAGAATACGAAACCTAAAAATAGAAAATAAGAAAACTTATCCAATTTAATTCTACTACGTGTATTTTATTCACGACAGATATGTATTTCGCCTACGACTTGCAGGCTTCCTCAGTGTCTGTTTTCGAACTTCGAAACAGACACTGAGGAAGCCTGCAAGTCGTAGGCGAAATACGTATCTATCGTGAATAAAATACACATAGTAGAATTAAATTGGATAAGTTTTCTTATTTTCTATTTTTAGGTTTTCGAACTTCGAAGTTCGAAAACAGACACTGAGGAAGCCTGCAAGTCGTAGGCGAAATACGTATCTGTCGTGAATAAAATACACATAGTAGAATTAAATTGGATAAGTTTTCCTATTTTCTATTTTTAGGTATATTGTTGTTGTTTTTTCGTCTTTCTTTTGTTGTCCTTTCGTCATTTTATTGTTGTCGTTTCGTCGCCTTTCCACCGTCTTTTAGGATATTTTTAGGATACTTCGTCGTTTTGTTTTGTTTTTCTGACGTTTTTAAACGCCTTTTTGCCGCTGTTTGTCGGTTTATGTCACTGTTTGGACCCACTTTTTATCGAATAGTCATTCCATCATCTTTTTATCAACTTGTCATATACCGTCATATGTCTTTTTCTTGTCTTTATACCGTCTCTTCGTTTTTGTCTTCCCCGTGTCACAGTCATCTTTTCAACGCCTTTTTATTGTGTTTTCTGAGGGTCTTAATGTTCAACTGTTTTAAACTATCGCTTAAAAAGGTAAAACTAATGCAAATAGGGCAAGGATTCCAACTACTTGATTACACAGAACAACCTGATTCACTTGACAACGCTAAAGGATTTTCGGTACCAATACAAAATTTTATTTTTCCAGCCATCTTTTCTTCTTCTTTTTGTTTTTCTCAGGCAGTGTATCGTTTACAAACCTGAAAAGTTATAAAAGTCTTTGCCAAGTTACTACCAACAAAACAAAAAAATCAGAGGGGTTGTGTACAAGACACGACCACATATATAGGTGACGCAGGACTACGTAAGTCTCTTTGTAGTGATAGTAGCATGTATTCATGCTTGTAATCATTCGATTCTTCATGTATACATGCTATATGCAACATATATGCATGCTACATGCGTTGTATGTAACATTTATCAAAGTAGTAACATTGCATACGTTCAATTCTCAAAAGATTGTGCATTTGAAAACAATTTAACAAAATCAAGAACACAAGCTATTGCTTTCCTGCTACCTTATTGAACTTAAAGAATGTTTTATTACCCATGGTTCCCCACGTTGAAGGGATTTTACCAATTCAATCCTATTTTATGAACAGCACATCTTTTCAATACACTTCTAATGAAACGGTAAGCATGCGTATTCACGGGAAACTAGCAGTCATTGACTTTTCGTCGGAAAGCCCAATTTCGGAAGCAGGTTTTCGGCCCAAAAGCGGGATTGTGTTTATAAAAATGTATATACTGCATTCTTCTTGCCAATCTGAACACAGCGAATATATTTTCATAAACCGAATTTTTGTTTCAAACAAAAAAACTGCTTTCGAAATTGGCAGAATCGATGATGACTAACTTCACCTTCATACAGAGTCGTATTATAACCGAACACTACAGCTGTAACACATTTTACCAACACAGATATCAAATTCGCCGAGGTTTAATCGTCTCGCAGTAAAGAATTTGCGATCTGTTGGGACAGTGAACTTGTCATTTTTTCTGGCACACTTCCCTAACACAGACATCAAATTGGACTAGGTTTAATCGCGTTCGTAAGAAATCTTGGCACGAGGGGGCTTTGTCACTCTTTCTGGCGTACTTCCCAAGCAAGGACATCAAAATGGTCTAGGTTTAACCGCGGTGTTAAGAAATCTTGTTGAAATGAGGAAACTTGGTCACTTATTTTGGCTTACTTCCCAAGCACAGATATCAAATTGGTATAGGTTTAGATCATCGCAAAGAATCTTCCAACCAATCACGAAGCGAGAATTCTGGTAAAACATAAATTCATTATTTTCAATTTTTCAATAGTTCAACATCAAGAATCCATACTTTTCTCCTTTTGGGTCAATTCTTCGTGACGCTCGCACTTTTCGATTTTTTGGAATGACACCCTATCTCAAAACTTGCCGTAAGACGTAGTCCTACGTCAAAAAAATTGTTCGAATACGTTGTGTAGTGTCTGAGAAAAAGGTACATAAAATTTGAAAAACGTGGTTTTTCAGGAGCGGCGTTTTATTCCGCCGAAAGTGGTTCCACGCCGCACTATATGATCGTTTTACGGCCACTACCCGTGATCGGATCATTTTCAAATTTAGAATCAAAATAAGCGGAAAAGACGGCAGAATCAAAATCTAAATTAAAAAAAATGATTTTTTCAAAATTTTCAGTCGTATATGTCCCCTTAACAAGCCAGTCATCGTATGTTCGAATCTCGACTAGGCGTTGCCGCTACAGAGTTAAGAGGATCTTTTCACTAGCCCCGTAATTTTCCTATACTCTATTAACCGGCTGCGAAGTCTGTCGATAAAGAAGGGTCAAGTTCTGAAGGGCGTATATACCCAGGGCTTTACTTTGCAAAGCCCGAGTGGAAAAACGTTTGTTCCATTACAGGACTGAACTGTGAAATCCTGGAACGCTTTTCGGCTACACCAATCGCCTACACTAACGCTTTTCGGCTACACTATTAAGGCTACAGCACTGTCCATAGAATTATTAAGCGAATAGATACAAGAAATGCGACATAAATGTATGCGTGAATTCAAGGAATCTCACGCCAGGAAATTCAACCGAATTGCCAATTTGGAAGATTGCTAACAACAATAAAATAATTCAAAAACAAAACAGTTTTTGATACTATTAGATAAATTAGTACTGTTTGTGTTTCCAAATCAACGATATTCTGATATAAGTAGGTTGAAGTTTTCAAAAAGGTTCTTTGCTTTATTTTCTCTTTTGCCTCTTTCGACATACCTACTTGTGAATACAACATGACATAAACAACGAAATAATAATTTGCAATATCACGTGTGGAATAACCAACAAAAGCTTGTTTTGTTTTTATCATTGATTGAAAATTTGCTCAAAAAGACATTATTGATGGTAGAGATTAACCACATTTGCAAAGTAATGAAAATTGAAAGATTGATATTTATCCAAAAGAGCTGGTGCAGATAGAAAACTGATGTTATGTCCGAAATTCGAAGACTAGTTTACGTGACAATCAGAATAAATTATATCATTGTACGACAATTATCTTTTGTACTATTGACTTGGCTCTCTAATCATCTTCAAGAAGATATTAGAAAACACTGCATAGTAGAAAAAGGCCAAACAGGGTATAATTAAACTGAAATTATTTGAGTTCGAGAAAAAAACGATTTTTTATTTTCACATACGTTTGAGATAAAATTTCAATTTCTCAGAAACGGCCAAGTTTGATTTCTTCCGTTTGCCCTTTTTTGAGATATTCTATTCTGAAAAAAAAAACTAAAAAAACACAGGAAAATGTTAGAAGTCGTTATTCGACCCCTTTGTCTCTCAGCCTCCTGTACATCTCTTATTGTAACGAAAATTCGCATAATGCCAAAAGCAAAACCCTTTTCCTTCATTTGAAAATGTGTACCCTTTGTCAGCTCTCCTCTTCTGTTGTGCCACAGCCTCTTGAAAATTTGTCTTCTTTTCGGTAAACCCTACAAAGCAAGACAAAGCCTATTTTATGTTTTCCCTACTCCCTACTTCCCTAGTCCCTACAAATTGAGACCAAGCCATTTTTACGTTTTAGAACCTCCATCTTATCTATGGCCACCCTATTCCCCCCTTTCAGAAATCCCTTCTTGTCGTCTAGCCACTTGTATAACTGTTATCGTTCTAAATGCAAAAGAAACGCGCCTCTTTATCCATTTGAACTTTCCTCTCCTTTTGTATCTCCTCGCCTCTCTCTTTCGTCAACCCCTGCTCTGATTCTTCAATGTCAAAATAAAAGTGTCATGCAATTTGATGAAGAATGGCTCAGACGTTCCGAAGTTATGGTGGAACCCCCTTGTTGGCACTCCCCTCTATACCTCCTTCCCCTTCTTGTCACCTAGTCATTTGCACAATCGGTCTAAATGCAACAGAAACGCCTGTCCTTTTACTTATTCATCCCTCAAAGATTCATCATTCAAAGAGGTGAACTCCTTTTAGACTATATATCATCAAATGATATAGATATATGCAATAAAGGGGAAGAGCCAACTTTTGTAAACGCAATAAGGCAAGAAGTACTTGACTTAACACTATGCAGTCCAACGATGACTGATAAAATAAAAAATTGGCACGTATCGGATGAAGATCTTTGTCCGATCACAAGCAAATCATGTTTGATTACGAAGCTAATCAGCAACTTAAGGAAATTATAAGAGATCCCAGGAAAACAAACTGGGATCAGTATAATTTGAAACTGAAGGTTGGAGTCAAGAACTTGAAAGGCTGCTCAAGGACATGTAAAGAACTTGAGGACAACTCAAAACAACTTTCAAACCTGATCCAACAAGCTTATCACGAAAGCTGTCCTGCAAAGGAACGCTCTACGAATAGAGATGTACCTTGGTGGAACAAAACTTTGGAGAAATTTAGAAAGAAAACTCGGAAATTATTTAACCGGGCAAAAAGAACACAACAGTGGGAGGAGTATAAACAAACTCTCACTGCCTATAATAGGGAAATACGAAGATCAAAGAGGATTCACTGGAGGCACACATGTGAAAACATTGAAAATACTCTAGCAACTGCTAGATTGCAGAAAATCCTCGCTAAAGGTCATTCTAATGGGTTAGGTACTTTGAAAAAAGAGGATGGCTCTTTTACTAACTCAACTAAGGAAACATTAGAGTTAATGATGAGAACACATTTTCCCTGTTCAATCATTAATACATGCGGAGACCAAAGTGCACCGGCATTGAGAACTGTAAATCCTGAAACCAGGACAGACATTCTCGAAATAGCGAGTGAAATGACTGGGTTAGATAGAAACAGGAATGATGCTTGTACTTTGGCCAAAAAAATTTTTACAAGAGCAAGGTTGAATGGGCGATTGACACTTTTGAACCCTTCAAATCACCGGGTAGGGATGGAATTTTTCCTGTACTACTACAGAAGGGCAAGGCGTTTTTAACACCTATTCTAACAAACCTTTTTCAATCAAGCCTGATACTAGGTCATATACCAGCAGTATGGCGACAAGTACGGGTCACGTTCATTCCGAAGGCTAATAAGAAGGATAAGACTTCACCAAAATCCTTCAGGCCGATAAGCTTATCGTCCGTTGTGTTAAAAACAATGGAAAAAATAATTGATGAGCATATAAAATCATCATATTTAGCCAAAGATCCTTTGAGCGAATATCAATTCGCATATCAAGAAGGCAAATCTTCAATAACAGCAGTACAAACTGTTGTAAAAAAACTAGAAAAGTCTTTTGAAGCGAAAGAAATTTCACTAGGTGCCTTCCTTGACATAGAAGGCGCATTTGATAATTCATCTCATAATTCAATGATTACGGCTATGACGAAACGTGGTTTCGATATATCCATTATCGACTGGATTAGCGAAATGTTATCAAAAAGGGAGATATCAGCAAGCCTTGGAAGCTCATCTATAAGCATTAGAGCAGTAAAAGGTTGCCCACAAGGAGGTGTAATATCACCTCTACTGTGGTCTTTAATAGTTGATGATCTTCTTCAAAAGTTGACGGCGCTAGGCTTTGAAATAATTGGCTTCGCAGATGATATAGTCATAATTGTTCGAGGAAAATTTGATTCTATTATCGCTGACCGAATGCAAATGGCTTTAAATTTGATTTCATCATGGTGTGATAGGCAGGGTCTCAGCATAAATGCCAATAAAACTATTATCATACCATTTACGAGAAGGAAAAAATTTACATTAAATAACATCAGATTGAAAGGAACACTTTTAAAACTTTCAGACACTGTTAAATATCTTGGAGTATTTCTTGACAGAAAACTCAATTGGAACACACATCTAGAGCAAGCAGTAAACAAAGCAACAAATGCTCTATGGATATGTAAAAGAACGTTTGGTAAGCAATGGGGACTGAAACCGCAGATGATCCATTGGATCTATTCGGCCATTGTCAGACCCAGGATTACCTATGCTTCGTTGGTCTGGTGGCCAAAAACGAAAGAGAAAACTACCCAAACAAAGCTGGAAAAACTTCAAAGGCTAGCCACTCTCTCAATAACAGGTGCAATGAGAAGTACACCTTCGAAGGCATTGGATGCTTTACTCTATATACTTCCATTGCATCAGTTTATACAATTAGAAGCTGAAAAAAGTGCTCTGAGGATCAAAAGATCAAAGAACCTTTTTGAAGGGGACTTAACAGGTCATCTCAGTATTCTAAAAACTATTAGTATAAATCCTCTTGTAACCAGTAATGAAGATTGGATGGAGAAAAAATACAACTTCAACCGAATATTTCGTGTATTTGAGCCTAGACGTGATTCCTGGGAAGATGGTGGTCCCGATATTCGTCCAGGCTCGACAGTTTTCTATACAGATGGTTCAAAAATGGACAATCAAGTGGGAGCGGGAGTCACTGGCCCAGGAATAGACATGTCAATTTCTATGGGCAGATGGCCAACTGTATTCCAAGCTGAAATACAAGCAATTCTAGAATGTACGACTGTGTGCTTGCGCAGGAACTATAAACATTCAAATATATGCATCATGTCCGACAGCCAAGCAGCTCTAAACGCTCTAAAGTCGGCGACATGCACATCAAAACTTGTCTGGGAATGTATTCAATCACTCCAAAAATTGTCTCGTCGTAACCAAGTCAACTTGTACTGGGTCCCAGGTCACTGTGGAATTGATGGAAATGAGAGAGCTGATGCACTAGCAAGACTCGGATCATCTCATCAATTTGTAGGACCTGAGCCCTTCTGTTGCTTATCTGCTTCTGCTTTAAAAATGGAGCTAAAAGCATGTGAATGTACGAAAGTGGAATCAAATTGGAATAACACTTTCAATGCTAGGCAGTCGAAACGTTTCATCTCTCCAAACGTTTCAATTACTCGCAAAATACTGGAGCTTTCGAAGAAAGATCTAAGCATTTATACTGGTCTTATAACAGGACATTGTCCGAGCCGCTATCATCTGAAACTAATGGGAAAACTTCATGATGATATATGTCGCTTCTGCGGCATAGAAAAAGAAGACTCGGAACACCTGTTATGCCGATGTCCGGCAATTCTCAATAAAAGATTAAGGTTCTTCGAAAGAGGGCTGTTAGAACCCTCTGATATTTGGAGAACAACTCCCAGCGCAGTAGTGCACTTCATCCGAAGTGCATCACCGGGCTGGACAAATGCTATTAGTCAAACAATGACAATCACTTCTGCTAGTGGTGCGTCATTTTGACAACATAGCTATAATAAAACGGGGAATATATCACAATAGATCAAACAAATGGTCGCAGTGATAAAAATACCCAACATGGAAAAAAAAAAAATTCATCCCTTGATAGAGACCACCTCCTTTTTGCCAACCCCAGTTCGGATTCCCTTTTGTCTAGGAACATGTGTAACAAGTTTGGTGGAGATCGGTCAAGGCGTTCTGAAGATATGGCGGAACATACAAGCATACATGAAATTAAAGAAAACTTTATCACGATTGGATTCCACTATTAATTTTTTTCACGACAGATACGTATTTCGCCTACGGCTGGCAGGCTTCATTAGTGTCTGTTTTCGAACTGATGAAGCCTGCAAATCATTGGCGAAATACAGATCTGTCGTGAATAAAGTTTACATAAATTAAAATTATTTAACTGTGTTTTGCGAAAGTTTGGTACCCTACCTTCTATCAAGGTTTGGGTACACCACTGTCCGTTAAAAGAGTTTGCATAAAACCTCGCAAACTGTACCAACCTTGTAAAATATTAGAAAAAGTGTTCGTACAGCGTGTCATTGTTATTAATTTGCACACGCCTAGTCTGCTGGTAAATCACGGTATCGTGCGTGGCCGATAAATAGATGTCTGCTCTATGGTAGCAAGTATATGGAAAGGAGTTTAACCGCTTATCCGTCCATGCACTTCGCGACTAGCGAACGTGTACACACTAGGTTAAGGGCGTAGTGCCGTGAGCCTAGACGAAGAAAAACTTCACTGCCACGTTCATGATCACGATCACGGTCGCCAGATGATGCGGCTCCAAGGGACCGAACCAAACCACGCTCCGTTGCTGCTGCTGGCCGCTCGTGGTGATGGTAATTCATTTTGTAACGCTTGGTTCGCATTGTCGTCGTCGTCATCGTCATCGTCGTCGCACCACTCGATTCGGCCGGGTTGATGGTGGCATGACGGTGGTTGCGGTACGCGGCATGCTTTTGGAATCGCGCAACCAACCGTGGAGAACGAAACTCGTAGGTACGGGCGAAATGGGAATGAGCCAGCCGATACGAAATGCGCGAGCGTGATCCAAAGCGAGTGAAAGAAGAAAGTATGTAGGTCAGCTTTATTATTTTATAAAGCAGAAAAACAGGCACATCTACCACTCCGGTATGGCAAAAGTGATCGGATGGAAAAAGAGAGTTGTGTAGTCATACAAAATTCTTGTTTTACAATGGTGAAAGTTTCGATCGGTTGGTCGGTCGGTCGGCAGCAGCCGCAGCAGCGAGCGAAGCACCCTGCGCTGCAACTCTCGGATGCATTTGATTTGTTGTCGCTTGTTTGATGCAACTTCTTGCAAACCGTATCTGATTAGGTCGAGCAATTAACCAACGAAGCGTGGTTACGTTCACCATTTGATGAAATTCTCTTTTTTATTAAATAAAAAATTGCATCATTTCAATGGTCCTTGTTTCGCTTAATTTTGGTTTTCAAAATGTGAGCTCAAATCAATAATGCAGTTTGCGCAGCTTCGAGTTATTTTGAGAAATTTAGTTAACATTTTATTTTCTGTTAATGTACTGAATAGTTAAACTCAATGTAGAAATGTGATTTTTATCTATAAATATATGACGGTGATTTCTTTTGCTGCTCGAATGAAATAAAAGAGATTTTATACCAACGGAGAAATGTCTACACTAGTGAAATTCCATCCACACATCACGTGATACATTAATCAAACTTACGATTAGCTTGCACCCACCAGCTATAATTCAATTATTATGCGCTCCTTTTCCATCCACAGCAGCGGCGCATCTTGATTATCGCACCTGTTATCGCAGCACGCCTTATTATTTCATTGTTATCCCACATGGGTTGCCCACTCACGTCATAACTTCCTCCACCCTAGAGAAATGATGATCGCATCTTAACATCACAGCACACTATACTGTGAGATGTGAGAGAGAAGAAACCATTAAGTCGAACACAGGTAATAATGGAAATGGGTGAAATGGAACGCGTGCTTGCACTGAAGGTGATTAAAAAATTGAGAAAAAATAGCCAACCGCAGCTGGGATGCTTAATTTTGCGCTAGTTTCTCTGGTGTTTACGAAAATTACATTTCATAAATTTTATTTAAATTCTAATCGAAGACTTTTTATTTTAAAAATCTTGGTTTTGTTTCTTTTGATTTAAATAAATTAACTAAAATTTTGATTTCCTTTAAAATTTTACGTATTCGTTTTGAAAGGTGAAAATAAATGACTAAACATGTCGAAACTAAACACGAATGCCTAATTATTAATATTTATTTAAACAACAACGCTAACTATGTAGTATTCTATACAAACAAGTTCAAAAAAAAATTACCTGCCTCTTAGAATAGTTTCACCCATAAATTTGGTGAAAATACTCAGACTCTTCTGCAAGTGAACAACCTCCGCTTCTGAATACTACTAAACCAAAATACCGGCAGACGAAAATCAAAAGCAAATAAGTTATAACCATAAATTGGAAATGAAGCCCGAAATTGGTGCAAATTTCTACTCATAAGCTGAGTTTAAACACTTTCCTAGGATTCTGAGTAGTTTAATTTTAAAATCCATTTGGGAAAGGTTTACCCAATAACTCGTTGACTTTTCCCATCCTCTTCGTAAACACCGTAACAACAACAAACGGAAAGCGCAAGAAAGCATCTCTCCACTCTCTTGTTGGACCGATAGTCGTGCACGCTACCGCGCACACATTCACCCGCACGCCTTCGTGGCCGGGGGCTTCAAGTTTTCTTTCACTTAACCTATATATCCGTGCGGCTTTCTAACTTGTTTTTATTTTATTTACTCTTTTTTTTGGTAGGTTACCTTCGCTTCTCTATTATCGCACGGTGTTGAAAAATTGAAACAATAAAGAAAGACGATACCAATCTTGCAATGATACTGATTTGGAAATGAGCTTTGCTGCTAACAAGCTTTACACTAATTGCAAGTAAAGTTTTCAGAGAGGTTGAATCGTTTATATAAGACCGCTTTATCATTTGTGTATGCAGAATAATTTTCAATCTGGTTTCGATTACGTTACTACGCTTTACCAACAAAATTCATGTTTCTTGAAAACTATCGTATTGTATAAAAGACGCAATTTACGGTTTAATATTTAGTATTTAATGTTTCTGTCATTGTCCTCACCTTTCATTTCCAGAGTCCATCCGTATTCCTACAGCTTTTGACAGTAACTCCTAAGTAACATTGAAGGTTTTATTACACCATTATGATAGTTTTCGTGACCAGAATTGGTCATAAATGCCGTTATAAGAGTGCAATAAAACTCAAATGGTTGCATGGGCTTCAGCATCTTTGGCTCGAGCAGCACGGCTTACTTCTAGTAGCACACAACCGGGGAGGCTCCTGTCGTATCAAGAATTCCTCTCCCTGTACTCCTTCTGTACTCGGTCCGGGGCTCGACAGTATCTCGACACACGCAAGTCGGTTTAAACTTAGTGGAGCCATCCAGCACGTTGGACCTCTCTATACCTGGTACCGGTGTGGGGTTCTTGAAGAGAACGAATTTTACTGCACAGTCGTCCTACTTTCGTCAGGTGTACGTTGGGAATCTTTACAAGTACATGCCTGCAACTTTTGGTTCATACGACTACGCCACTATCCGCTATCCATTTGTACTCCACCAAAAATAGTCTGCGACACCTTTCGTTCATATATGGCCAATACAGTTCTCTTCCGTAAGCAAAGTTACTGTCTCAAGTCCGTAGAAGCCTACCGGTATGATTAGCGTTTTGTACATCGTCAGCTTTGTGCGGCGGAGTACGCTCCTTGATCGAAACGTCTGACGGAGGGTAAAGTAGGCTCGACTTTCAGCTTGAATGCGGCGTTGAATCTCCTTACTCGTATTATTGTCAGCAGTGACCAGAGTTCCCAAATATATAAACTCTTCAACCAGTTTCACTTCATCGCCGTCAATAGCCTGTCTTTGGGAGGGAAACGTTGTGTTCTATGGAGCGTCTTCCTATCATATATTCGACTTTCGACACATTGGTTTGTAAACTAAGCCTCCAACGGATGCTAGTTTTTAGTCTGGCGTAGATTATCTCCGCCGTCCCGATGTTGTCGATGCCCGATGTCGAGGTCGTCTGCATAGGCTAGGAGTTGATTACGTTTGCTGAAGATCGCTTCTCTCGTTTCGATGCCCACTCGTCGAATCACACCTTCAATAGCGATGTTGAATACCATACAGGACCATTACCACAACCCTTTGCGCGATTCGAAAGGATTCGAGAGTGCTTCCGTAATATAGTAGCGTTAATCAGTCGAGTCAGTTGGTCCGGAAACCGTATTCGTGCATCATCTGCCATAGCTGTTCGCGCTTAACTGTATCGTGTGCTGCCTTACAATCTACGAAAATATAATGCGCGGGCACGTTGAACTTCCGACATTTCTGGAGGATTTGTCGGAAAGTGAAAATTTGATCCGTAGTAGCACGGGCCCTCATACAGTTCGCCTAGTACTTGCCTTGCCATTCGGAATAAACGCCGCGGTAATTACAGCAATTTAACCGATCGCCCTTTTGTAGATGTAACAAAACACAATATCCATTCACTCCTCCGGTTTCTTGGCCATTCTTGTAGAGTCTTGCCGGGTTGCTCCCTTCCGGCGGCTCTATTATTCTTCAATTGAGTGATTTCGGAGTTCGGGATCTGACATGCTTTTAACGTTTGTAGGCATTCCTAGATCAACTGTTGCATCGCCGTTGAGTTGCTCATCGAAGAACTGTTTCCACCTGTCGACCACCTCGCGGTCGTTTTTGACCAGGTTTTCCTTCTCATCCCAACATATCGGGCTTTGATGTGTGTCGCTTACGAGATTGGATTACCTTCTCATCGAACTTACGCATCTCATTAGCCTGGAATAGTTGTTCATGATCTATACACGATCTCTGTCCTTCTTCTGGGACTTTTCCTCCTCAGGATCGATGTCAACTCACTCAGCACTCATCAATACTTGGAAAAATTCTCCCTCGAGGCAATGTTTAGATAGTTATTTCAAACCAACAGTATCGGGCAACTTGAGATTGCCTCACCTAGCTCCGCGCTTGCGGCCTAATTAACGACCGAGCGTATCCTAAAGGGTGTCCCACATCGAATTGCACCACGGAAGAAACGCTGTAGAAAATTACCCGTTGAGTATTTCCTCTTCAAGATTTGGATAGAAGTAGTTTAGAGTGTATTGTTTACAATGTCTTTTTATCGCAGTCAGTTTTTCGAAAATTGGAAAAAATGGCCTTACCCGAAAAGGAACGTCGTGAATTGATTTTGCGGAAGCACCTGGAAAATTCTCAACTATCTTATCGGGACAGCGGAAAACAACTCGTAATCGTGCACTCTACTGTGAATCGTAAGGTTAAACGTTACTACGAAACTCTAAGCATCGATCGGAAGGAGAATGGATGTTCTATTAGAGATCAGGATCACAAGCGAATCAGGATCACAGACGAAGCCTCATTGTCTCATTATGGATGATGAGATCTACGTCAACGTGGATTTCCGGCAGCTTCCGAGGCTACTGTTCTTCCAGACCAAATTAGGAATCAGAAACTACATGTTGTAAACTAGACTGTAAACGAGCAGATCTACCTCAAGTAGTGTCTGCAGAAGCGTCTGCTTCCTCTGTTGAAGCAACACGAGGGCCTTACAATCTTCTGGTCGGTCCTAGCCTCGTGCCACTATTCAAAGGATGTGGTATGAAGCCAACGGAATCACTTCTCTATTAGAACAGTTGTTATAAAGCAGCTGTGGCAACTGATTTAGAACCAATTTCAGTCGCAAATAAGTTTATTCAACTAGAAGTGCCAAAAGTGTGCTGCTTGGATTTAGTACCCAAGGACATAAACCCCTCAACGCACCGGAACTAAGGCCCGTTGAAAAATACTAGGCTATTATGAAGCAGACACTACGGAAGTATCCCAAGAAGCGTTGGCGTAGCTAGGTAATTTCCCTGGAGGGGGCCTAGGGGGTGCCTTCCAAAAAAAATTTCATTATGATCCAGTTACGTCGACTGTCATCGATAGCACAGGGTTTTGCAGGGAAATACCAGACGGGCTTCATGAGAGCCCGCGCAATTACGGACCAGATGTTTACCATCCGACAGATCTTGCAGAAATATCGGGAGTACAACGTGCCCTTGCACACATCTGTATTAATTTCAAAGCAGCTTATGATGCACTCGATCGAGGCTAGCTATGACAGATAATGCACGAACACGGTTTTCCCGATAAATCAGAGGATTGGGAGGATCTTGGAGGATTGGATTAAACATAAGTGCGTCGAAGCCCAAATACATGAAAGAAAGAGGCTCAATAAATCAAACACGTGCCTCACACGGACGGTGACTGTTCACAGCGACGCTTGCCGGAAGCGGAAGGAACTGCGGACAATATTTGGCGGAGTACAAACTGAAAGCGGAGAGTGGCAGAGACGAATAAATCACGAACTACAGAAACTGTTTGGAGAGATTCCCATTGTCGTCTGGTGAAAGTCAGTAGGCTACCGTGGACCGGACATGTCGTAAAGATACCGGACGACAGTGCGACGAAAACCGCTCTTTTCAACAGCTACACCAGCACCAGGAACAGGGAGGCTTAACGTGCGAAGATGGCTCGACCAAGTCGAAAGTGATTTGAGACTTCTGAGACTGGGAAATTGGCGACGAATGGCCCAAGATCGAGTTGAATGGAGACGACTGTTTATAACAGCATGAGCCGGGCTGGCTACCATGCTACTGACGATGACAACAACTACGCATTTGCAATACCTAGTAGAAAAGGAAAACATCAACGCAGCGGGAATATATACACTGAATTTTTTCCGCTTTTTAAATTACAATGGGTAAAATTTCTGGAGGGGGCCTGCAGAATTCTGGAGGGGGCCTGGTACCCCAGGCACCACCTCTAGCTACGCCAATACCAAGAAGGTTAAATCTAAGGAAGATATGGAGAAACAGTGGGTTTCCGTACAGAAGAAGCTGCAGCCAGATGTTGTACAGAACCTTATACGTGGAGTTAAGCGTAAGGTGCGAGCGTACGGTTTTGGTATTCAAGTAGAATAAACTAAATACGCCAAACGCTTACTAATGGGTTATGTTTTATTGTCCGAATAAAACGAATTGTGTAGAATCGGTCTACTGTGTCATTTTCTACAGTGTTCTTTCCGTGACACAATTTGATGTGCGACACCCTTTATCTCGAACATCACCAACATACGCGCCCTTACTTACTTACTTAATCAGCTCCAGGCCATGGTTTCCTTTGCTGTACGAAGAAGTCGTCTACATTCCACTCGGTCCATGACCGCAATTCGCCAGCCACGTAGTCTGCGTAGGGTCCGCAGGTCGCCTTCCACTTGATCGATCCATCTTGCTCGCTGCGCACCCCGCCGTCTCGTTCCAGTCGGATCGTTATTGAGAACTTTTTTTAACCGGGCTGTCGACCGACATCCTCACGACATGCCCAGTCCATCGCAGGCGACCGATTTTTGTGGTGTGAGCGATGGGTGGTTCCCTAGCAGCTGATGCAGTTCATGGTTCGTTCGCCTCCTCCACGTTCCGTCTTCCATTTGCACTCCGCCGTAGATGGTGCGCAACACCTTCCGTTCGAAAACACTAAGGGCACGTTGGTCCTGCACGAGCATAGTCCATGCCTCATGACCGTAAAGGACTACCGATCTAATCAGCGTCTTGTAGATTGTTAACTGCGTGCGGTACCGAATTTTGTTCGATCGCAGCGTCCTACGGAGTTCAAAGTAGGCACGATTTTCTGCCATAATGCGTCTTTGTATTTCTCTGCTGGTGTCGTTGTCTGCGGTAATCTGTGAGCCCAGATACGAACTCTTCTACCACCTCGATTTCATCACCGTCTATGAATCCGGGGAGGGAGGTCAGCATTCACTTCTCTAGAACCTTTTCCTTTCATGTATTTTGTTTTCGATGCATTAATGACAAGTCCAATCCGTTTGGCTTCAGCTTTCAGTCCGATGTACGTTTCCGCCATCTTCTCAAAGGTACGTGTAATGATGTCAACGTCGTCAGCGAAACCAAGAAGCTGCACGGACTTCGTGAATATCGTGCAACTCGTGTCTATCCCC
The DNA here is from genome assembly GCF_943734655.1 of Sabethes cyaneus. Classification (NCBI taxonomy): domain Eukaryota; kingdom Metazoa; phylum Arthropoda; class Insecta; order Diptera; family Culicidae; genus Sabethes; species Sabethes cyaneus. The sequence continues at coordinate 187,298,864 of NC_071355.1, forward strand.
GCTCTTCTTATCACACCCTCCAAAGTGATGTTGAATAGCAAACATAAAGGCCCATCACCTTACCGTAACCTTCTTCGAGATTCAAAAGGACTCGAGACTGCCCCTGATATTCGAACAACACACATTACTCGATCCATTGTCGCCTTGACTAATCGCGTTAGTTTATCCGGAAATCCGTAGTAGTGCATAATCTGCCATAGCTGATCTCGATTGATCGTGTCATATGCCGATTTGAAGTCGATGAATAAATGATGCGTGGGCACGTTGTATTCGCGACATTTCAGCAACACTTGCCGAAGCGAAAATCTGATCCGTGGTGGCACGGGCACCCATGAATCCCGCTTGATATTGCCCCACGAACTCCTTTGCAAATGGTGATACGAAATCTCACATGCTTCTTGGTTTTGCGAATGACGTCGATATCATCGGAATTAACCGTAGAGCAGTGGAAGAGGTCTACACCTTCCTTTAGGCCTTTTAAACGGGAAGCCGCGAGATTGGGACTTACTATTAACACCGTCAGAAACGAAGTACATTGTTGCTGGTAGGGAACGTGAGATCGTCCAAATGGTGAAGCTTGAAGAGGAACGATATGAAGTAGTTGAAGAATTCATATACTTTGGTGCGCTCGTAAAATGTGACAACGACGCAAACCGCGAAGTAAAACGACGAATTGCATCCGTGAATCGAGCGTTCTACGGATACGAATGACGGACACGAATCATGGATGCTAAAGGAAGCTGACCGACGAGTGCTTGGGGTTTTCGAGCGTGAAAATCCACAAGGACAACGTAGTATAGATGCAAACCCAGAGGCTCGTGGCGACGAAGCTTAGCCAACGGCATCCGGGTTGTTGACGAGAACCTGACCTGGCGATAACTGAAAATCATGGCAGGTAACCGTCGGCAGTGGGGATCTCCGATTTCATCCCTGTGTTCTGCCGGACCGGCCGACATGGACTAGTAAGTATTAATAAGTCAACCTAAGAATGAGGTTGATCTAAAATATGAGAATTTACGAATAAGGAAAAATGGCTCAAACAATTACTAGTAGTTTGTGGAAATCTGGAAATTAATTCGCTCAGTTAGCTTCGAGGTACGATTCTAGACTAACAAGCAAGTTGTCGCTGTTCAAAACTTGGCTGAGCGATACTGCTAGAGTTAGTCGGATCGTTGCACTAGCTCCGTAATTGTCCTGTACTCTAATAACGGCTGCGAAGTCTGTCGAGAAAGAAGGTTTAAGTCTTAAATGCGTTTATACAAGGGTTTGCTTAACTTTTTGTGGAAATATTTTGAGACTCTATTTTTCCAAATGATATTTTTCCTAGATAAAAAATATTATCACACAAAAATGTTTGCTCTACGTTACTTGGTTCAAGAATCATAGTGAGTAGTAAGAAGTAAATCATATTGATTTGAAAGCCCCCATGGACGTTTTCATTAAACAGTATCTTAGGGGTATAAAATGCTTAAAAGCAATCCCTTAAAATTGCTGTGTTTACCGGTCGTGTTATTTTGATCCTGCTACACCATAATTTAAGGGATGTAGGTTCAACGCATTATTCGATTATAATTCCCTCACATTTTCTAAATTGCCCATTACAAGCCGAACGCATGATAATTCCCTCCGAACCATTCATATAAACAATCTGATTGCGTATCGAGTTCCATAATTATAGAGCCGCTAATCAAAACAAGTCACACAACGGCAAAAGCGACCGGCCGCCGATGAACTTGAACCCGCCGTATCGAGTTTAAGTTGCGCGGTTCATCGTAACCCCCTTCCACAGTCAGTGTGGCATCGGGGCGACCGGCCTAACGAGCACGCAGCAGCATATACGACAACGGAACGGCAAACGCTTCCTACATCACTCGCCCCTCTCTGTCTCTCTCTCTCTGCAGTTTATGTCTACTTAATCAACCGCTGATGATCGCCAGTGATCGGCTGGACGGACGGCAAAAGCGCGTCGTCAATTCGTCACCACAAGCCCCGCGCTATCGTATCACTCGGCTGTCTCACGCACGCTGCGCGGTTCTCCTCAACAAAGTTCAGCGTTTCGATCGTGCGCGGAATCTGAAAAAGGCTTCTCCCTCGTAGGGGTAGCTGCGGCGCCATCGCCGGGATTACTAAACCGGCCGGACCGTTTGCGCAGGATAGTTCGCATCATCACAACGATCGCTCGCTGGCTGGTGTCAACGATCGTTCATTTTCCGCGTACGTAACCTCGAACTTATAAAATATGGCCGCTGACACTTGCTTACTTAGCAGCATCGATGACGATTTCGATTGTTTGCAATAGTATTCGTGACGCTTTGGTAGTTGGTCACAACCAACCGTCAGCCCCAGCCCCCTGCTGTTCGTGTATTGTATGTAAACTTTTTGAACTGGCTGCGTTCTACAGCGGGGTTTCTCTCGTGAGCACCTCTAGCGGCCCGCGCGGGCCAAATGGCACCAAATGCTGACTGACTGACATTACCGGGGCACAGGGGCAGTAGAGAAAGGTAGGTATGCCTGACCCAAATTTGGCACTGTTTCGGTTTTTGTACACGACGGAAACTCGCGCTTTATTTCCATTATTATTGCCGTGTCCCACTTTTGAGTGGGACACACCGCACCACCGTCCGTGAGACTGCGGGGTGTTCCGTGGGTTCCGAGGTAATTTTTACTGCCACCCACGCCGACGATTGTTTTCTGCTGCTTTCTACCGTGTGGAATGAAATTCTGTTATGGTTTCATTAGTGCATGTTGACACGTAAATTCCCGAACCGGTCGTAATCAATCCATTACAAAAAGCAAATTTGTTTCAACTCTGGTTGAAGGAGGTTTACAAATTTTTGGCACGATTTTTGTACTGTCGATCTTTTCACTAGCAGTTTATTGAACTTCCAAAAAGGTTCATTTTTCATTTTCAGCAACATACAATAAATTATTGACATAACCTGATGATAGAGATAAACTGTTGTAAGTTGTTTGAAAAATATCAAAATGCAACTCAACTTTTCTATTGGAAAGTCATCAGTCAGCCAGATTGCATTGCTTAATTGGGTCAGCTCACCCGACAGCTCCCACACAGCTTTGTAACGTGCAATCAATTCAAGCCCCAGTAAAGCTAGATCCGATCGGGATTGCCCTGCAGCGTCCTGCGTCGATCGAGCAATTTCGTGTTATGAAGCAACAATTTACCCTCTTTCATCCATCTCGCAGCTGTTCAAGACTGGATACAGCCCGGGCGTGGTAACCTAGAAATGGTGACATTGTATGTTAAAGCATGTCTCGCTTTCAGCTTCCCCCTGTAGCCATCCAGTCGATATGGATCCATCAATAGCTTACTTTCAACTCAGCATCTTCAGGCAGTACCAAGTTTTGATCTAATCATATGCGAAACTATAGCGTTCATTTCTAGGGAGAACTTAGGGAGACATTATTTAGGGTATGAAATGGGGAAGGCAAATGAGGAGCGTCCAATATAGCTCTAGCCATCCCAAGCCCCTACCTAGCGCCTCCACGTGGTCATACCTGGTAATGCTCTATTGAGTAGCCAAGCTAGGAGGTGCGTTGCTGGGTGGTTCCCGGCTGCCTGGTCTCAAAACCGCGGTTTTGGGCAGACGGCGGAGCCACACGGCCTAGCTAACAGGTAAGCCTAATAAGTTATTTTAATTATTTTTTTCGTTTTAGCTTATGAAACTATATAGTAAAAACCTTGGCCAAAACGAGTTTTAATACTGCACATGGATACCAGAATGAAAAATTAATTTAACTATTAGAAGCATTTATGGAACCTCAAGGCGCTACTCTATTCCATACGCAGGACTGCTGGTGAGATTGTTCTATTTTTACCATATATATCCCACTTCATCTTAATATCATATTATTAACAGTATTATTATTGATATCATAAATGTGGAAGGCTGGATGACGGAGTGGATTGCCAACCTGAATCCTTAAGGTCTGAAGCAAATATGGCACTTCTCAATTCAAAACAAACAAATCATCACGTGGGTTAAAGTTGGTACAGCGAAATTGATTATTACATGGAAGGATCCTAATGCTGGAAGGCGACTCTTATAACCCCGGAATGCGCACAAGTGCCTCTGCTTGTGGATCCGCCCAATCCCTTTTGGCCCTTCTGTAACAACATTAGTGTGAAATTCATTTGATAATCAAATTTGGATCTACTGTAATTCTACCCACATACATTGGCAAGTCCTTGAAATGATGGTGGCTTTCCCCTACTACTACTACTACTAGAACTTAGGGAGACATTATTTAGACCGTTTTATTTTGTCAGTTTGTCAGTTATGTTGTGTTTTATTTTGAAATTAAACGCAAGTCAATGCATAGAATCAGAGTGGGCAGTGAAAACAACTCTTTTACTGGATGCAAAAATAATATAATTTTATCACCGAAATAACACAGAACAGGCACAAAAAGTAGGGGAATGACGTTGTGGTTGGGCCGCCTTTTTGACATTCGCCCATAACTTCCGTTTCAAAAAGAATGTTTAAAATCTAAATATATCCTTGGAAAGGTCTAAGAATAAGCTAATTTTCTGGAAAATCTTGAACTGATTGCTAAAAAAATAATAAAGTTATAGACATTTACGTGAAGACAAAAAATGTTGTCATACTCGGGCCATATTGTACAGGATGGGCCACCGCTCCTAATCTAAGAAATACGTATTGAAATTCTACAGTCAACCAAAAAAGTATTCGGACAGCAGCGCATAAAATTTTCTTTTAGAAATTTTGCACAGTATTTTTGCAAAGAATGGTAACACATATTTTTTAAAACAATGTTTAACTAAAGCATATTTATATGCACAACAAAAATTCGGGGAAAAGCTTTCCGTTTTGAAGATAGGGTGCATATAGTTTGAATTCCTCAAAAATGCAGCCAAAAAAGTATTCGGACAGTTAACTATTAGTTGAAACAAATGTCCTTTCTCGCTCATCTACTACCTCGTAGGCCCATTTACATTCTTGATGACCTGTTTTAATCTGTTTGGGATAAAATAACAATTTTTCAAATATCCCTCTGTGAATTGCTGACCATTTTTTTACAAGAGCTCGGTTTAAGTTATTGTGATAAGAAATCAAATGATTTCTCATTTAGAAATGAGATTATCTAAAAAGATCTTCAAAAGGGTTCAAATCTAGACTGAATGCTGATGTTTCGGTAGCTCTAGGACAATTATATGGTGCCTACCGCTTACAATTATCGACAGTATGTTTAGATTCAACATCCCGGTACAATATGTATGTACCACACAATTACAATTTTGCTTTAATTTCACCTAAAATTATTCAGATAGTTGAGTTTACATTTAGTTCTATCCAAAAATATATATCTTTGGTGCCTCGGAGCTTTTCAAGCACCCCAACAAGGTACGACATCAACAACCCTTATGCAAGAATAACTAAAAGAGAAGGGTTACAAGAGAAAAATCACTCGTCAGCAAGTAAACAAGCAATGCGGTTAGTGTCATACCTTGTTGGGATGCTTGGAAAGCTCCGAGGCACCAAAGATATATATTTTTGGATAGAACTAAATGTAAACTCAACTATCTGAATAATTTTAGGTGAAATTAAAGCAAAATTGTAATTGTGTGGTACATACATATTGTACCGGGATGTTGAATCTAAACATACTGTCGATAATTGTAAGCGGTAGGCACCATATAATTGTCCTAGAGCTACCGAAACATCAGCATTCAGTCTAGATTTGAACCCTTTTGAACATCTTTTTAGATAATCTCATTTCTAAATGAGAAATCATTCGATTTCTTATCACAATAACTTAAACCGAGCTCTTGTAAAAAAATAGTCAGCAATTCACAGAGGGATATTTGAAAAATTGTTAATTTTATCCCAAACAGATTAAAACAGGTCATCAAGAATGTAAATGGTCCTACGAGGTAGTAGATGAGCGAGAAAGGACATTTGTTTCAACTAATAGTTAACTGTCCGAATACTTTTTTGGCTGCATTTTTGAGGAATTCAAACTATATGCACCCTATCTTCAAAACGGAAAGCTTTTCCCCGAATTTTTGTTGTGCATATAAATATGCTTTAATTAAACATTGTTTTAAAAAATATGTGTTACCATTCTTTGCAAAAATACTGTGCAAAATTACTAAAAGAAAATTTTATGCGCTGCTGTCCGAATACTTTTTTGGTTGACTGTATGTAGAGACATCAAAAGAATGAATTTCGTGAGCAACGGCCCTTATAAGTATAAATATCCTATTTTTAATAACATCTTTGCGAAATTTTTGGTGATCTTGTAAAATCAATATTGCTATAATCGCGTTTCCCGAAGTATACTACCACAAACGTGTGATACTACTGCAATGAAAAACCAACAACAATCTAGGTTTTTATTATACTAATTTTGCTTTATTTCATCACATTTCCCGCGACTGACGTTCTCTAGCGAAAATTGCGCTTCTGTGCTTAAAATTATGGTGGCCCAACCATGACTACACAGGTGGCCCGACCTTTACAATAAGCGCTTTTGTGGCATTTACCCCCTTACCCCCTTACGTCCTAACTGGACGGAATTTTTCAATATCCTTCGAATAGAGCACAACATACTTAATAAATTTTCAATATTTATCCCGATAATTGCATTTCATCATTTCTTGAAGAAAAGTTAACTGCACCTGCAAAACCTACGCAACAAAAACACACAACCCAAGTAACAATTCTAAAGCCACTTGGTTTTACTTGAATTTTATAAAGGTTTTATTGCGGTATTAACCATTGCCTCTAGTTTTATTATGGCATTACACAGCTACAGGGTGCTCCACCTTTTATGTCGGTATGAAAACATTGAATAACTTTAAGAAAAAACAACCGATTTCTGTTAGTAATGCATTTTTATTTAGTTTGGTTCCTTAAAATTTTCTTGGTTTAGTTTTTGAAAACAATATCAATTAAGTGACCACCTTTATTAGAAATTACAAATTGACTCCTTTTTTCCGCGTTTTCCGTTATCTTTTTGAGCATCTCGGGTGTAATAGCGTCGATTTCCGTACGAATATTTGCCGTGAGCTCGTCAATAGTTTGTGACTGGTTGGCGTAAACCTTGCTTTTCAGATAACCCCACAGAAAGAAGTCCGGGGAGATTAAATCAGGTGATCTGGGTGGCCAGTCATATCGCCTCTTTTTGACACCAGACGTCTCGGAAATTTGCGTTGCAGAAATTGAATTGTTGAATTCGCAGTGTGGCATGGTGCACCGTCCTGTTGAAATCAGTACCCTTCTAGACCTTTTTCGCGCATTCGTGGGCAGACAGTTAAGTGAGTTTAAGTGGGTTTTACTGACGCGAAAATGCTGAGCGCGGCGACGATACGAAACTGTTGGATCCTGAGCAACACTCTCCCTCACTGCTTCAACCAGTTCTTTGGAACGTCTTGATCTTTGATGAATGGCGTGTTGACGATCTCCTACTGTCCCGTGCTTAAAAAAATTCGACACGAAACGACGAATAGAATTGTCAGATAGTGCCTTTTTGCCGCGATATTTTTTCCGATATGCACGTTGAGTTAACACAATGGAACGACTATTTTCGAAAAGTGTCACTATTTCAGCGCGTTCTTTCGGTGTGAAGCGATACATGGCGAAAATTGTACTATGGCGTTTCCGAAACATATCTAATGAAAGAAATTGGTTGGTAAATGTGAAAGTTATACAGCGTTTACATACCGACATAAAAGGTGGAGCACCCTGTATAAAACCATAATAAAACAGTAAATAAAGCAAATTTCCTGTTGTTGCTTACACACAAAATAATTCACACGTCCTTTCCACGTGAAAAATCACGTAGATTTCTCTACAGGGAGTTACGTGACTTTCAATTGAACATTATTGGAAAATACAATAATATCTATCTGATTTCCACTTAATTGCACGCAAACTAATGCAAACTACGTGGAATTCATGTAAATAGTACGGGAAAAGCAAGCAACTAAAATGATTTCTGACGTGGTTATCGACTGTATTCAATAATTCTTTAGACTTGGGTTTTATCGGCTCATCAGTCAGAAAAAACAAACGAAATTTAGCTTTGCCCTAACGTTTCAACATTATATTATGTCTTTTTCAAAGAGCTGTAAGGGAAAGGGGTACACGAAATATATGTGGTTTTACATTAATCGGAAACATTTCTTACAAACAAATTTTTCTCAGTGTACTTACATAGCTATTCGTTTTGTCGTATTATTGTTTATATAGGTATCGTCATTGTGCGTCAAATGTATCGTCCTGTTATATGAATTGTCAAAGGTTTCTTAATACATAAACGTATAGTGTAGACGAAAAAAACTCACATGCATATAAATAGAAACAAAAATAAAAACAGAAACGTACACTAACATCACACACTAAACAATTCTGCTCATACCGCCATCACATCATTCACATGCAGCGGTTTGTCCTGCGTTCTGTTTGCTATTGTTGACAATGGTATGAAAGATGCCGGCGTATGTTGTACTAAGGCCTGCGATGTCACTTCTCTTGTTGACTGTGTTGGTGTTTGTCGCTATGTGGCACATCTCGAGAATCGGCAGTGCTGCCATATTCTGGTGCTGGTCGAGTATTTTTGTGTCGTGAAGATTGAAAGTGTGTTTTGTTTTTATACAATGTGCCAACAATGCTGTTTTTTCACTAAGTGTTGTAAATTGTGAATCATCGAAACTAGTATCTGAGCTAATCAATTTTTGTAACGCATTTATGTTTGATTTGTGTCCACTAATTCTAGTTTTTAATTTGTTCGTTGTCATACCTATATACTGTGACTTACAATCATTACAGGGGATGCCATAAATTACATTGCAGTGTTCGTCTTTTGCTATTTTATCTTTTGTTTGTGTATAATATTGTTTAGCTAAGTTTGTGTTTCGTGTGGCTAATTTTACGCTAGAGTAGTCTTTTTTCAGGTATTTGCCTATTTTGTCAGTGAGGTAGGGAATGTATAATATTGACCGGTAAGTAGTATCTGCGTTGTTTTGGTCCGGTTGGTTGACAATATTTTGTCGGGTGTTTCTTCTGTTGATGAGGCGGTTGCGTAGTTTTTTCGGATAATCATTCAGCTCCAAATGTCGGTGCATTATCTCCAATTTCGACGCTTCTGACAGACCGGGAGACAGTTTGTCGACTCTGTTGATGAAGTTGATGGCCATATTTATTTTTTGATGTGGGGGATGCGCTGACAGATAATTTAGGAAACGACCACTCGCAATGGGTTTCTGATACCATTCGGTGGAGATGTGCTGGTCGTCGTGTCTCACTAACAGCATGTCCAAAAAGGGTAACCGGTTGTTCTCCTCAATCTCACAAGTGAATTGGATATTGGGATTGTAACTGTTGAAAGTGTCGACTACATGATCCAGTTTGTCCAGTGGAATGGCTGTAACCAAATCGTCCACATACTTTTTGATGAACGGTAGTTTTACATTCAGTTGTTTTAAAACGCAGTCTAATAGAGTTTCTGTGACAAGGTCCGCTATTGTAGGTGATAGCGGGTTGCCCATAGCTGTACCAAAAGTCTGTTTGTAAAACCGACCGTCGAACTTGAAGAAACTGGCGTCAATGCAGAATTCTACTAGCTCAAGAAACAAATCTAAACAAATGTTTTTGGCGTGTGGTTTAATTTGTTCCCAACCACATATCACGTCATGGCATACTAGGTCTTTCGGAATACAGGTGAACAATGACACTACATCTAGTGAAATCAACGAGTATCCAGGCGGTAGTGTAACACTATTGATAAAATCACAAAATTCGAAGGAATCCTTGATATTGTACGAACTGTCGATTGAATTTTGAATCATTTTTCCCACAAACTTTGAAAGTTCGTAAGACGGGGCAGTCATATTAGGTACCACTGGTCTCAAAGGCAAGCCGGGTTTATGTGCTTTCGGAAGTCCGTAGATTCTTGGGCATGATGCATTTTGTGATTTTAAAGTAGAGGCTGTTTTTCGGTCTATAAGTTTCAGATTGTGTAGCCGCTCGATAAGAGAGTTGGTGTTACGCTGAAAACCTGATGTGGGGTCTCGTGTCAACAGTTTGTATGTCTTGGAATCCTCAAGAAGCGTTGACATCTTTTGCTTATAGTCTGACGCACACATAATTACGGTTTTGTTGCCTTTGTCTGATTGTACCACAATAATGTCTGGATTGGACTTCAAGAATGTTTTGGTTACTCTTTCCGCCCGTTCACATGTTAGAGCAAGCGGTTCCCACTGTTTGCTGCGATTGGATGACTGGTAAAGATGATTTTGTATAATGTTTGCTAATCCACAGCGGTTTCTATTCTGCACATCTATGTCGGAATTTGCCTTCAAGATACATTCTATGTCCGCAATCAGATGAAAATATGGGATTGTGTTCGAAATGGTTTGGGGTAAAGCAAATTTGGGGCCAAGATTTAGTAAGAATTCTGTTTCTGGTGGTAGTATTTTTGTGGTTCCATTGTGGACAGCTTTTGGGTTCCCTTTCGGTATTTGTTTACTTCTACCTTCCATAACGGTTCACCAACACAGTCAACAAGAGAAGTGACATCGCAGGCCTTAGTACAACATACGCCGGCATCTTTCATACCATTGTCAACAATAGCAAACAGAACGCAGGACAAACCGCTGCATGTGAATGATGTGATGGCGGTATGAGCAGAATTGTTTAGTGTGTGATGTTAGTGTACGTTTCTGTTTTTATTTTTGTTTCTATTTATATGCATGTGAGTTTTTTTCGTCTACACTATACGTTTATGTATTAAGAAACCTTTGACAATTCATATAACAGGACGATACATTTGACGCACAATGACGATACCTATATAAACAATAATACGACAAAACGAATAGCTATGTAAGTACACTGAGAAAAATTTGTTTGTAAGAAATGTTTCCGATTAATGTAAAACCACATATATTTCGTGTACCCCTTTCCCTTACAGCTCTTTGAAAAAGACATAATATAATGTTGAAACGTTAGGGCAAAGCTAAATTTCGTTTGTTTTTTCTGACTGATGAGCCGATAAAACCCAAGTCTAAATAAAATGATTTCTCTAGAAATTGAGATTGGCTAACTGAATATATTTATTTTGTTAAGACAACCAGTTTTCGAAAATTGCAAAATTTCGATGGTGCGTTGATTTTATCCACCTATCATATCAATATGCACGATAAACTATAATGCGCATATGCTGCAAACCAACGGAGACTGCTGAAAAAATTTTATTTCTTTAATGGGATATTTTACTATGGTCTCTATAAACCAAATCGATCAGGATGATCTGACAGAAAAACTGTTCTGCTCGACGGACTCATCTAGCATTCTACCAGAGTAAGTTGTCTGCTTTATAGCTTTGTAGCGAAAAGCTTCATTAAATATGCTGTCAAGCAGCGAAAAGTATAATTGGTTTTATTGTGATAGTATAATAAATAATGGAGTGATAAGACTACTTAACCTTATAACCTGATTCTTAAAGAGACAAAAACCTTCTGAAGAGTGGGCCCCTAGATCGAAAAGCAGTTTTATAGAGGGTGTCAGAAAGTGCTAATGGAGCTCATCATTTTATTAGCGGTTTTATGAAATTAGTCATGAAAAACACTGGAGGAATGTAATAAAACTTAAAATTGTTACTTGGAAAGTGTCGAAGAACCACCTTCTCGGTCAGTTGTTTCTACAGTAGACGGAGTAAGAGGTACGATTTGTGTCTAAAAATAACCCAACCAGATACGTCGCTACCTTAATAAGTGGGTTGTGCAGTCTCCTTTTGTCCAGCGCCTCTGTGGTTCAAAGGTGCATGTGTACCAGCTATCCACATGCCCTGGCGGGTGTTGTGGGTTCGAATCCGATTATAATCTTAGATTATAGCTTGGTTCGACTCATGCACCTTCCAGCATTGAACAAAAGGTAGGAGTCACAACGACTACTTGTTAAGCGTAGCTACCAATAACCCCCCCTCACCTTTCCGCCCTTTCCTCTCTATTCCAAAAAAAATTTCATTAATTCCCCTACCGTCCCTTCATCAATTGTGGAATCACCGTTTCAAAAGGTATTAAATTAAACCTCCAAAACCTATTTTCGAATCAAACAGTCGTTGATTCTTCCTTACCTTGGAAATTACTGCATCACGTCACATGCATGAATAATACTCTGTCAACCCCTTTTTCATACAAGATATGTATCAGTTTTGAATAAATTCTTGCAGTACAGTAATGTTCCGATTTTGCTAGCTCCCGATTTTGTCTACCCCAGATTTTATCAGCTTGTTATCCCGATTTTGTCAGCCTATAAATTTTGTTTAACTTTTGTGCTTTTAAACATAATTTATAAGACTTTTCAGCCTGCTTGAAACTATTCTGATTCTTTGGGGAGAGTTTTTGAATAAAATTATGCCTTCTTGCGAGTAATTAGGGGTCAAAATTAGGGTATTTTTATAGTAAAATTTCTCTAGTTCCTAAACAAGCAAAGATAGAGGTATATTATATTCAGCAATGTTGTGTATTTTTATTATTTGTACAACTTTGTAAAACGACAAAAAGTCATATAACAACTACAAAAACAGCTAGAATAGAAAAAGTGATTTTAACGATTTTTCATTTATGAGAAATAGGATTTTTCTATCTTTACTGCAGAGATAGGTTACTGTTCACAGCAAAATTTCTTGTAATAATATGCTGTAAAACTTTGCAGAACACGTCAATGTGTTATATTGAAACTGAAAAAAAAATTTTTAGCGCACTTTTAAGGGGAGTAAACAAAATTTGAATTCCGCTGGGTGATATAATTTTTGATTTTAAGAAACTCTTCCAAAGATTTCACAAACCTAAAACCAAGTTTTCACGCTCAAAACCAATGCGCACCAAAAAAGGTTCTGGACCAGTGTGCTGTGCACGGTTCATTGAGTTTTTGGTTGACCAATTTAGGGGTTAAAATTTAATTTTTAGTAGAAGTCTTCGATATTGCAGAGTCGTCTTGAACTTTGAAAAAATTTTCGAAAAAAAAAATTTCCCGATTTTGTCAGTTTGCCCATTTTGTCAGCCGAAAATTCAACATGGGGCTGACAAAATCGAAACATTACTGTATATGGAAACAACCGGCGAAAGATAGAGTTGGGAACTCATTTTTTATACCTGTTAACTTTCAGGACATCGAATGGGACCAGGTTTGTAGCGGTCCCAAGTAATCTTGTTAAGACGAGAGAACTTTATCACTTTTTATGGCATACTTTTCAAGCACAGCTTTCAAATTAGGCAGAAAGTAAAGAATTTTCGACCTGTTGGGACGGGTCCTTCCCAGTCAGCATTTTCATATGTACAATTAGATTGCAAATAAGAGTTACGTACTGATATGTATCCAACAAAACCGTATTCGACGCGCAAAAGCCGCTTATCCGTACCATTTTGGAGGCGATATACGCACTGTGGAATAATCTTGAGCGATACACTTATATAAGTATTTCAATACGATAAGATCCGATTAAGCGCGACAAGCTTCATACAGCTATACGACTTTGTGCTGAAAATCGTATGTTTGTCAGCTACTAGCATTATAAACGATAGAATATCAACTTGTGCGCACTTTGTTAGGCTTTATTTACGAATCCGAGTTTGTTAAGAGATGTTTAGATAATTTTCGTACATTGATATACGAGTTGGTTCTGGCTGGGTTTTTTCTAAAAGGAAAGTAATCGACATCACATCCAAGTAACAATACTGGTTTTATTACACACTTATGATGGTTCTCATGACCAAAATTGGTCTGGGTCAATAAAACCGCAATAAGAGTACAATAAAACTCAATTTGTTACTTGGGCAGTAAACAGATGGTATATTTAACTGTCATCCCTGCCTGTGAAGCAAAACGAAGAAAATATATGGAGATATTTGACCTTGAAAATTTTCGTTGATTTTCACTACGGTAGTTTTTGTCACCCCCCCCCCCCCCCCCTCTTGGAAAGTTACACGAAAAATCGGGGGGAAAAAAATAATTTGTAGGATATACGTAAAAAATTTTTATGAAATCAGTTGCTTGTGGGCTCTACAGCCTAAAAAACTCGGAAAATGAGTGTATGAGTGAAGTTAAGGCTTCTAACACGAAACAGACATGGAAATGAGCAATGGAATTTCTGAATATCGGCAAAAAATAATTCTTTCATTTTTGTCTTTCCTTTCGTAGGATTTCGCAAAGAGAATAAGGCCATTACAAATATTGTATAAAGTTTTTGTCCTTCCGGTGTTCGGCCACTGAAGGGGGGGCGAAAACAAAACAAAGTGAATTAAAAAAAAACATGGGTTTTAAGCATTTTTATTTAAAGCTGAAACGTAAAATCCGAATCTATTCTTGCTTATAATATATACATTATTATTTTCTATGCAAAAATGGGTATGAAATGGGGAAGGCAAACGAGAAAGCGACCAACATAGCTTTTGCCAGGTCAAGCTCCTACCTAGCGCCTCCACGTGGCCATACCCGGTAATACTCTATTGAGTAGCTAAGCTAGGAGGTGCGATATCGTGTGGTACCCAGATGCAGACGGCTAAGCCACATGGCCATGGTAGCAGGTAAGTATAATATGTTATTTTAATTATTTGTTTCGTTTTAGCTCAAGCACCTCCTATTGTACAATTAAGACTCTAACCGTAACAAGCTTAAATAATGCACATGGATATCGTAAGGAAAAATTAAATTACTTATTGGATATTAGATGATGGAAACTGACGCAATTTTTTTTTCATTCGAAGGATTGATGGTGAGATTGTTCTATTTTTCCCATATATGCTTCATTTAATTTTATTTTTAATATTTTATTCATATCGTATATATTGGGTACAAGAACACCTATAAAGATTGCGTGAGTTTTTACGCATCCTCTTAAAGTAGTTGGTCAACTAACGTACCCATTTCTACAATCGTAAGGACATGGCCAGGTGTATGGTGTAATTACTGGTACATCATATCAGCCACCCATGATGTGTACGGTTGTCTATGCTATGCTATGCTATTATTATTTTCTATGCAAAAATCTACGAAAAAAGACAAAAACGAGGAAAAAACTTTTTGGACTATTTTCGGAAATTCCATTGTTTGAATTTTCATTTCTGTTTCGTGCCAGAAGCGTTAACTCAACTCGTACACTCATTTTTCGAGTTTTTCAAACTGTAGAGTCCACAGACAATTGATTTTATAAAAAAAAAATTTGACTCATATCCGACAAATTATTTTTTTGCCCCCCGATTTTTCAAGCCAAGGGGGGGGGGGGGTGACAAAAAACTTTAAAAATGATTTGCAATGGCCTAATAACGTCTATATGAAAAGCAATATAGATTTGGTTTTCATATTTAAGCTTTAAGTAAAAATGCATATATTTTTTGGTCGAATAAAAAAATCTTTGTTGTCCCACTAAAACGTAAATTTTAGAAAGATAGGTAACTTCCTAGAACACTATGCCTACGTCAAAATAAATAGAAAAATTTAGAGATAAAAAACTGTTTTAAGGGTTTGTCTATAAATAACGCTTCATAGCTGATTTCTATGAAGACCTGTACCCGGAATATGTGAGAAAATAATTTTGTGTTCAATTTTTAAGGGGATTCCTGTCAAACGAAGGATTTTTTATACTTAGGAATACTGCCAAAGGCACCGCATGCGAAAAATCTCGCATTTCAGCGCAATCTCACGCGATCACATATTTCGTTGTTTGGATCACTGTGCAGCCTGGTCCATAAAGGGTTAAAACGCCCGAAACACTCATTTGGCAAACTTAAAAAGAACGAACAAAAAATAATTTTTGGATATAATTGGAGCCATACAGCACAAAAATGACATAACAATACTACAAAAACTATATAAAAATGACAGAAACAGAAGAATAACACAACAAATGACTGCCAATGATGCATCGCACTAAACTTATGCAAATATGCAGAAGCAATATTGTTGTAAACTCTGAAGTTTCGTTGTTAGCCTTATCAGAAGTTGATTTCATATTGAAATGCTATAGCTAAGTGAATAAGAAAGAATATGGAAGCTTAAATGGGTGGTATTAAGATTTAAACTAATGCAACGTTCGGTATAGTTGCTCCGTAATTATGCGTCAGTTAGAGAATCGTCGAACTGAAAACTAAATTTTTATCCGTTGTAAAATAAACCGTTTAGGTATAGAAAAAAACTACTGGTTGGGATGAACCAACCACCGGTTGAAAGCACCATTAAACAGTAAATAAAAACTAAAAAACTACTTTTGAAGATTAGTAATAAACCCGCTTTTTCTAGGGATATGATCATTTTATAAGTATTTTGTAGTGCGTTACTTCCTGAAATCTAAATATAAGGCACGGGAGGGTATTTTCAGCAGGTTTCTAAATTCAACCTATTTGCCTTTTCTTTCGCCAATAAAAATACTTTGCCGACATACATTTTTAATATGTTATAACTATTTTCTCAAGACTGTAAGTAATCTACCTGCTCTTCCACTAGAACTTGTCCATAGGCCGAAAAAATAGATGCAATCGCTTAATGGGCCAAAAATACCCTCCCGTGCCCTATATCCAGATGTTAGAAAAACGGTGTTAAAAACAGAAACAGACATTATGAAAGATAATACCTATTTTAAATCAAATGTTTCAAAAGCCTTAAAAGAATAATCTTCACGACATAGATATGGCTCTGCTACACTTGCCCAAAGCCAAAAGTCACAATGCATTTTACAAAACTTTTCCATTATTAAACAATCCCCAAATCGGCTTACTGCAACAGCATTGTTTGTTAGAAATTGCTTACATAAAGAAAACTTGTAGCAGCAGTGCAGTTACCCTACATCCAATGAAAACAATATCTCTAAAAACAATTATCCCACCATTATTGCATTGAGAGAAAGGTCTACTTTTTCCTCAATGTTAAGGTGATGGTTACGTGTGCCACATTAAATCAGGCAACGAAAATAGCAACTGTGCAGCAAACCAAAAAAATAAATAAAAGAAAAATACACATAACACAACAACAACAGCAGCAGCAGCAGCGTAACAAAAACTGACGAACATAAAAATAAAAGAAAACAAAAACACTACCAGAAAGCCTCCAACCAATTCAACGATCACGGCCACGGCTTACCGCCACATCGCGCGTCGCGCACCGGTATTCCTCGTATCCACCGGCGCCCGCGCCACGCCGACCGTTGCTGCGTTGCGTTGTGTGCCGGCTTGCTGGCAGGCCCAGGCAGCCAGGCAGCAGCGTTAAGGTTACGGCCACGATTATGGATGGTGCTGTGGAAATACCTCTCTCATATCTATGTACCTATCTACTTACTACGGGCTGCAGAGATAAACAAAAAGAAACTAGTTTGGGCTTTTCTTTTCACCGTGCTGCCGTGAAGTGGCTGCACGCTCGTAATCGCTAGAGTGGCTTATGCACTTCAGTATGGATACTTGGATAGGTGTGTGGCAAATGGGTAGGATGATTTATATATTTTGGACAGGCATTACGCGTACTCTATTTTGGACATTCATGGCAAAATCAAATGGAAATGTCCAAAATAGAGTACGCGGAGCGCTTGTCCAAAATACATAAATAACCTTAAGGTGCGTTTAGATTGGCCACATGTGGCATGCAACTTTTTCCAAACTGTTCCCCGATGTTTCCAAGCAACATGGCAACGTATCCCGAACGTTCAGGTGGCAACAGAACCAACATTGACCAACAACTAGCTACATGTCGCATACCGCATGTTGCATTCCACATGTTGCCAAAAAATTGCCCAGTTTAAACGCACCTTTATATGCATGTGTAGATACAAATTATACCGCACTTCTCGCTATACAGTATTCTTTTTTAGAACATAATACTTTTCAAAAATTATAGTAAAATAAATTAATTTCGTAAAGAAAATTTACTACAATGCTAATGGAAGGCCTAATACCGACGCGTATCTGAGGTCAAATCATTACTAGTAATGTTATTTTACTTTTCTTTCCAATACCTAAATTCCTCTAGTAATGTTAAAACTTTTATCACGTTCACCATTGTTGACCATCCCTTGAGCTTTCGAGGTGAGCTCATCACGATTAAGGTGAAATTAGCAGTCATCGATTTTGCCAATTTCAAAAGCAGTTTTTTGGTTTGAGACAAAAATTCTGCTCATGAAAATATATTCGCTGTGTTCAGATTGGCAAGAAGAATGCAGTATTTATATTTTTACAAACAGAACCCCGCTTTTGGGCCCAAAAACTGCTTCCGAAATTGGGCTCTTCGACGAAAAGTCAATGACTGCTAATTTCCCGTTAAGGGAAAATCATCAGTCATTAATTTTTCGTCGGAAAGACCAATTTTGGAAGCAGTGTTTGGGCCCAAAACGGGCCTCCTGTTTTCAGAAATGTATTCACTATATTCTTCCTGCCAAGCTGAACATAGAGAATATACTTTCATGAACAGAAGTTTTTTTTCAAACAAAAAAAACTTTTGAAATTTGCAGAATCAATGACGACTCATTTCTACTTAAGAGGAGTATGGTATGGTCTGACGACTTCCGAAAATCAATTTCTTATTTTTAATTTTCCTGTAGTAAAACATCGTATCGTATCGGTTTTGCATCGGCTTCATCCTTGGCATCCCGAAATTTATCACTTCACCTTTACCACACACAGACCTTTAAGCAGATGACTTTCTGTTTTGTACCAACACTGTCGAATCCGCTAATCGCATCCGCCGAGCAATGTTTGCCATGATTTCCGCTAAAGATAGTGCTTTTGCGGCATGTCGCTACAGGGAAACCTCGATATAAGACAACCTCGTTA
This sequence comes from Sabethes cyaneus, assembly GCF_943734655.1. Taxonomy (NCBI): domain Eukaryota; kingdom Metazoa; phylum Arthropoda; class Insecta; order Diptera; family Culicidae; genus Sabethes; species Sabethes cyaneus. The sequence continues at coordinate 187,317,663 of NC_071355.1, forward strand.
TAAAACAACCTCGATATAGGACAATTCGATATAAGACAAATTCCTTTGACATAGTTGGTAACGACACCAAACCTAATTTTCAATTCCAAAAACGGCGCCATGAAAATGTTTATTATTTCAAAATAATCCTGAAAATTGTCAAAAACTAATAGCTCAAACATTAACAAATTGGTTAAAAAAACTTGAACACGCAAAACAGAGCAAAATTGGCGAATGCAATTTTTTTTGAGAAAATCATGTTTCGATAAAAGACTATTTTGATAAAACATGACTTTTTGAAATAAAAAACTGTCTTATATCGAGGTATTATCTTCTCGACGATCAACCCGTATTCATTATTGAACTCATCTGTAAACTGAGATCCGACACGATGTATACTCTACTCAGATATTTGGTCCACTTGGCCTAGTGGAACCTGTTGTACTTAGTGCCAAGCTCTATATGCAGCACTTATGGGTGCTAAAGGTCGCTCCCGGGAGGATCGTCGTCATCCTTCACATCTTGAACCAGAGGAAGGTCTCACAGTCAATGTATCGAAAACTAAGTTTACTGACTAAGATCACTGACAATCCCAACGACTTTCACAATAGCGAGGTTCAGCAAGTGGAAGCCTTTCAATATCGTGGTAGCCAGATAACGTCCGATGGTGGCACCAAGACTGATATCATCTGATACGGATCAGGCAGGCCAGGAGTGCTTTTGCAAATCGGTGAAATATTTGGCGCTCAAACCAGATCACTCTACATACGAAAATTCGAATTTTCAATACTAACGTTATCCGTTTTGTTGTACAACCGCTAAACGTAATGCGCAAAAACTGCAGGTATTTATTATTCGCTACCTGCGATATATCATTCGCGCTTGGTGACCTGAAAACTGAATATCCAACGAGGAACTCCATCGTCGATGTCATCGACGGCCGACAAAAACATAAATCTGAGAACATAGGTGGAAACAGATCGGAGCGAATGAGATCTGCATCGAAGGATTCGACTGGAATCGGTAAAGACAACGCAGTAGAGGCAGACCCAGAAGCTCATGACGACGCAGCTTTGCGAGCGACCTCCGGGCTGTTGCCGAGAACCTGTCCCGGTGACAGGTGAAAGCTATGGTGGGTAGCCTTTGGCAGTGGAAATCTCTGATTTCATCCCTGTGTTCTGCCGGAATAACGGAATGACGGAAGAAGATGGCTTTCCTCCAGTGGGGTTTTGGCATAATGAAGTCAGGTTCTGCCAAAAATCACACCCTCCGTCGCGTCATACTTCTTGATATAGACGGCTACTTCTGAGAAGTACTTCGGATTACATATCTCCATCTACACATCCACAGAAGTTCACTGCAAGCCTCGAAGCAAAGAATAGCGGCTTGGGCATTCCCCTATTGCTGATCGTCAGCCACAGAATGAGCTTCTTCGGGAACTTGCCTCCTTGGTGGGGGACAATTATAAAGTACCCGGTCCCCTGCCAGTCGTTGTCGTCCAGCGCGAAGTAGGTCTCATCATCCGTTATGACCGCGACGTGATGCTTCGCCAGAAAGATGTTTTTCGCCAGCATCTTCAGCCGCTCCTTCTGGATGATTGCCTGCTGCTTAGACTTGGGCAGCTTCGACGAAAGCTTCACACATAAAAATGTGTTACTTCTTCACTGGCCTGCTGGTTGCTCCGACTATCCGGCCCAAGGCGCCATTGAATCATGAGTTCACCTTGGTCTCGGCCTCCCTCTTCAGCTTCTACTCTATTCTGCGATCGGGCAATAGTATCGGACGGTCGGAACCAGGCCCCCGTTCGACGCTCTCGCCTTTCTGTATGGTACAAATACCAGATCGGCTATATCCGGCGGACACGAAGTGCCTCACGATGTCCAACTTCTTCACTCCGTGGTGAGGCTGACAATACAAACAAAGCATCGAGCGTAGTTGCTTGGCTGCTTTATCCTTGACTGCTGTAAATCAACAGATAACGCTGTCAATTTTTTGCTGTACACAACAGGGTTGACTCGATTGCATAGCTGGATTGATCACTAGGTCGCAGGGTAAAAGCATGGAAAATCGCTGAAATGAGTTCATTTTTTAAATGCATACGTTACATTTAGTTTGAAATTATCCAGGGCGAGCTATCCAGTCGTTGGCGTTCAAATCAAAAGTGGCTACATTGGTCAAGCTACAAACTATCGATTGCATATCTTGAACTGTATTAGCATCCTATTGCCGTCCTGATGAAAGTCTTTTAAAAGCTGATCCTATTTCCTGCATAGTTAATTCGGTTGACTCAAGAAACATTCGCTTTGGCGGAATGGTCCGGAATGCCTATCCTTGAGACCGTGAGCCATGGCAGAAGCTAAATCCAATGTAACCATGATAGCTACAGTCTAGTCTAGCTAGGTTCGAAAATGTTTCCAGGGTATGGTATGGAGATTTTTGTCCAAAAATTTGAAGATTCCATTGCTGTTCATTGCACTTGGAGTTAAAATCAACACTAAACACATTACATCGATAATATTGTGAAGAACCATTTGCTTCTCTGGGGTCAGTCCCGGCGTAGTGGTTAGCATTCACGCCTCTCACGCCGAGGACCCGGGTTCAAATCCCAACCCCGCAGAAGTCACATAAGCTGTTAAAGTGACTATAATCTAACAAAAAAAAATTGCTTCTCATCGTCAAAAAGCATTACAAGAATGCACCATACTGCTTCCAACAAGATGTTGCACCGTCTCATCAGGCGATAGATAGTCTCGACAGGCTTAGCGTGAGGACCATTTTCCGGATTTTATTTCTTCGAAAGAGTCTGCCTCTTCGCCTGACTTGAATTCTTTCGGTTTTTATACATGGGATTACATGCTAGACAAACCACCAAAGGGAGCAGCAAAGGATTGACTGTAGATACTTTCAAGCAACGTTTGGAGAAGGTCTGGGATGAAATGCCTCAGGATATCGTGCGTGCCAGCTTTTCAGCGCTTTTCAATTACGATTGCGACTGGTAACTAGAGGAAAAGGAACAGGATTTGAATTCGATTAATTTAAAACAAATGTTAACGATATAATTTACACGAAATACGCTCAAAACTAAAATTTATGCAAGCGTCTTATTTTTGTGACAATTTACTTTACTGACAGTTTTTACTACTCACCCTGTGACGCTATACAGGGCCTATTTTTAACAGCCTAACAGCCTATTTTTAAAGGTGCACCAACGATCCTCTCAAAATATACCAAAAGTTGCAATACAACGAAACAAATGCTCAACTGGTATGCGCAAAACGAAATTCTCTTGTATTACATCCACTTACGAGCACCGCACTTTTGCGAGCTGTGGGAGACAGCTGTCAAATTAGTCAAGATCTAACTTATTTTGGAAAATTGAAATAACCACGGTAAACTAGTAGAACATGCTCACCCTTTTAACACAAATCGTGATGCATCTGAATTCCCAGCTCCTGGTTTCAGTTATGACCGATACGTTCCATCTGAAAATGTTAATCCAATGATCCTTACTGATCGGAACCAGTTTCCAAGCCATCTCAGAAACCAATCTGAGATCTGAGATATTCCGGGCAACTGTCTAACTAGCACATTGCGAGCTCTTGAGTAGATGGGCACCTGAATACTTTCAGCAGCTTCAAACCAGCGGCTACTGCGAAGGATTACCCTGGTGCCCTCTGGTAAAGCACCAGAGTATATTTAGTATATTACCTTATTTTAACCTAGCTGCCTTATAAACAAATTTGCACTATATTGTACAAAGACATAGTATAGGTATTTTGTATCGTTGGATCGAGAAGCGCAATTGATTGTTTTTATTCAACATTCAAGCCTAACAACTTTTATCATTTTAGTATCGACTTATACAGGCCAAGTTATTTTGTACTTCATATGAGGGAGTAAACGCGTTTTTGTGAAGAACGGAAACATTACATGCAAACTTTGAAAAATAAATTACTGTCCAGGTGGGACTTGAACCCACAACTCTCAATCTCGCGTCGGATACGTTATCCAATTACACCACCAGCCAGTTTAAGAATAACAATACATTAGCCGTTCTTCCGACTAACTCGCTACGGTGGTTATTTTACGAGCCGAAGAGAGAGTTTTACTCGCCGTGGCACAAACTGTGGCCATTGGAATGTGTATGCGCTTTCCTAGCAGCGGGCTTCGCTTTTTGGTGCGGAGTTGTGGAAGTGAAGTGCCGCTGCTGTTGCTGCTGTTGACTCGCTCTGTGCAAGTAGGCCGAGACTATGGCAGTGGGCCGCGCGAATAAAGAGGCTTTGCACACTTCGCTATGCTGCTGCTTCTCGGCGCGAAATGGGTTAATGTTGCAGCCACCACCATGCAGCAGCAGCAACAACAGCAGTGCCAGAGCCAGTGCGCACTTAGATGAGAGCTATGCTTCGCTGCGGTTTTCTTTCGCTTCGGGTGAAGATTTGCTTTTACCTACCAATGCTGCTGGAGCCAGAGCGGAGTGTTCCACTTTCCAAACGACTAAAGTGAAATGAATGCAGCTAGATATGCGCCAGCACGAAGAGCCACCGTATTGGCTGGATAGTAAAGCAATTGAACGGTTTGGTGGTTGAAGACGGGAAGGTGGCATGATGGTATGTACCGATGATGGTATTAATTTGCCAAGATTTGCCGCTGGAATTGATACAACTTTCTTTCTCGCTTGCAAATGTTACATTTTCCTCAAAACTTTCCTCTTTTCTGCGGCGTTACTCGAAGAAGGCTTTCCACGGACGGGCTGCTTTCACCGTTGTTGACGGTAACGTAATAACCGATGCGATGCTGTCATAGGATGTGCGGTAAAATAATATTTGCTGCTCCTATCCTAAGCCGAGCGATGGTTTTCACTGATAAGGCGTAATAATAGTAATTATCGAAACGGAAGTGTGCCGAGTAAGTAAGAAATCGTTATCGCAACGAAAATCTGCAGCGAATTAGTTACGATTTACTGCAGGTCTCTAGCCATCCAACCGAAACGACGATGCATTTTTGAGTCGACTAGCTTTGTTGACATGATACTGTTTTTGGAAACTGCAAATAACTTACAGCATTGAATTGCTACTATATATAAAGTTCCCTCAGTAAAACATGCAATTAGCTAAATATGTACCCACAGCGATGGAACTCTACTTTTTCAGAACCAAAAAGAGTTTTCGAAGAGAGCAAACCGGAACAGACAGGGAGACTCCTAAGATAGTGTTCTGAGCAACTAGAACAGTAATTTTCTATTACAATAAAATCGGAAATCGGAAATCTGAGTCTATAGTCATGTATAAGAATATTATAAAAGCTTGAGTTCTCGTCCTCAGTTCAGAACCGAAATCTCAGTTTTTTTGGGAAGCAACAAACCGATTTTTTATGCTATCTGGGAGATTAATTATAAATCCTCAGTGGGCTAGAATAGTTATTACTACAGTAGATACAGTGAAGTGATGTCACACCACACGCAACACTCGTGCTGTGGACATATAGCAGGAGTCACGTTCCTCTGCAATGTGGATTAACAGTTACAGGCATCCGTTACACAAGAGTTATCAACAATTTACTCTGCACGGGTATGACGGCAATGAACAACCGAGAATAGACAGTTGAGGTACAGTTTCAGGTGAAACAGCAACGTGACAACGGCGAAAGGTTACACTTCACTGGCAGTTCAATAACGTTGATATTCTGTTATATCATTTGCCTCATTGTCCAGTTATCTTAGGTCTTTCTCATGCTAACTTAATCTGCATTTATATTTTTTCAAAAATTACACCCAGATTGCTGGCAAATTTTTTGTATTAATATTTCAAGCACATATTTTTGTAATTATTGCAGTCTCTTTTGTAATCAAATGCAGTTAAAGTTTATGAAATAAGTTGCATCTGCAATTTGTTTTATTATAAAATGACAGTTTTCTAGCCAATTTTATTTCATCAAACAGACAAACTGCTGTAGCTAAGTTGAAAATACAAAACGAGTAAACAAAATAGAAAGACCTAAATAAAAACCGGGTTGTTTGTAGCAGGCATACTTGACATATAATTAGAGTCTTGTTAACAAGCTAAATAAATAACATGCCTTCAATGACCGCGAATTGATTTGTTCTTGTTACCTGATTATATATCTTACATAATTGAGTTTCTATTTGATCACTGAAAAGTAGTATGTAAAAGAAAACACAAACGACCCAGGTAACCAATAAGCATTACCAATGCAATTTAAATGCAGGCCAATTAGCATTTAGTCACCTTAAAAACTATTTGGGTAAAATTTGCGGCCACTTTACTATTAACCATCTTATAGTGCTGACATTGCTTATTTGCAGCTGGATACCGATACCGACAAAAAGAAATTAAATAGAATTGTGGATGCTAATTTACAACAGGTATGCAGTCAAAAGGCTAGTATACAGTAACGTGCAGTATAAAACGCCACAAATGCTAATAAACGATTGATTTACTGCTCATATTGATGCTCATTGGTTCCCTGGAAAAACATCAAGTTTAACCAATCAAAATTAATGATCTCATGTTCAATGATCCACAGCATAAACGAGAATGGTAACAAGTAACAAAAACAACAACTGCTAGTGCACGATGTGACACAGCAACGGTTACGAGTCGTTTGAACCTCCAAACAAACTTTATTCGCAAACATTTTCTATGACAATGTCAAACTAGACCTGCGCACCTTTCGCTTCAAGTTCACTTCACCGAATCTGTTTACTACGTAGACATCACCGAACTTAGCAACCATTGCGGTTATGTTCAGTTCGCACAAATTAGTTCATTTTAATTTTCTTAGTCAGTACATAATTATTCCTTTATGATGGGTGAAATTTTACCCTACGATCGAAAAGATGAATCCACGGTGGACCTGCAGCATCGATGTCAACCATTTGTGAGTTACAATCGCTGGACTTTCCACGATTACGACTTCACTGATTACGCCTGTTATTATTTGCAGCACCTGGAATGGATCTTCGGTTTCAACCCACGGGTTCCGCTGGTGAATGTTTCCGTCAGTCAGGATGCCAAGGAACTGGTGATGGCATCAGGAAATGCAATTATTTTCTACAAGTATGAAAACCAGCTTGAATCCGTCTACACTTTGGTTGGACATGTGAGTAGGATATTTAACCCTTTATATGGCAGTGGCAACTGTATTGCCAGTAACGAAAAATATTTGTTTCGCAATCTTCTACCCAAACTGGGGAATCCGAGGATCGAACTAAGCTTCAATCGGAGCCAATTATATCCAGATTCGATAACACTTCTCGTCCCAGGCCCTAGTGGCTCGCATACAATGATTAACCTGTGTACCACAGTATTGCTGTTGCAGTTGAAAACTGTAATAATCGACTCGCGACATTCGGTTTCATTCTTGTTCTGTGTGTCGCAACTACGTCGCACGTGGTGCGCTGTATAGCGCATCAATGTCCCAAGTAGCACACGTTGTCACAATTGAGTCGCAGTGGCTGATATGCGACAAATTTAAATGTAAAACTTCGGTTACAGTAACCTAAAATATAACAGTTGTGTAACCGAAATAGCGCAACTTATGTAACTAAATCTGGTTGCATTAACAGTTACTCAATAACCAATATGTAACATGTATAGTTACAAAATGGTTACTATTGAAGTTACACATAAACTGTAAATTGACTTTCAATTGGTGGCAAATTAGTTATCTTGTAACTTTTATTGCATAGCGAAAATGTAGCAGGTTTATTATTTCAATCTATGGCTGTCAACGTCAAGCAGTAAATTTAACTGTTGAATATAGAAGAGTGTATAAATTATTTCAACACAAATTTTAATGCAGTTTCAAATTTATGGTGAAATGCATGATTCTAGCTTTGAAAAATTCACGCGCTCTTATTTAATATAGCTTTTCGTTACTTACTTCTTTGAAAAATTGATGTTTTGTAAATCAAATATAAAAATTTAAATTTAAATTTTTTGATTTTTTAAATTTATTCTTAGCAATAATGAATTAGTGGAGCATTCACCTAGAAACCATTAAAAATCAAGTTGTTTTCGCTATCACTTCTATCACAGTAAAATTCATAGCCATTTTGCCTTTGGTTCTAACTACTACACCATCGTCCTTGAAGTTTTGTATCGTTTTCGGCATATTGCATGAAATGATTTTAAGCAGCCATTGTTCATTGTTCACATTGTTGATATCGGGAAAAGGTATTTTTAGTGATTGTTGTGAAAAGAAAGTGTTAATTTAATATCAAAGAATAGTTTCAGTTTGAATAAAACAGTTACCACCAGTGTTAATCATAGAAGGTTACATTTCAGTTACATTCTAGTTGTACGTAACCTTAGCCTTCGACCTGGTTACGGTATCGGTTATACGGTAACCAATATTAAATCTGTTGTAGTCACTTATTTCTTATGTCGTCATTTCTAAGTTACACTGTAACCTATTTTCATTGCCGATTTCGTTTCGATGTAACTTGATCGTTTTGACGTTTGAGAATAATCATCATTTGTTTACTTAATACCAATGTCTGGGCGGAGAAGATTCCAAGTACCATCAATTAAGTAAATAAACGCATTTACAAGAGCATTTCACAACCCGTGTACCAATTGTTTATCTTTACCATTAGCAATATTCTTCAGGTCTAGTTTTTCCTTAATCCGTTGTGTTTACAAGGAACAGTGAACAAATTGTTGCGAAAATGTTACTAGCCGACTTTTTTTGACTTCGTAACTACTCGTAACGGAAAATTAACTGTTTTGCGACGACCAAGTTGTTGACAGTTCGAAAAAAAGGGTTTCAATTTGGTCATTTGGTAACTACCTGGTAACTTTTTGAGATTTTTGTCACTAGAAAACTAAAAAGTAACTATTTTTAATTTTATGTAACCTAACTCGTTACAAGTATCCTAAATGTAACTGCTGTGCAACCTTTTTGTATTTTTTTATTTTTATGATTAGTTACAAGTGCTACTTGGGGTGCGATCACAGCGCACCACGTGCGACGTAGTTGCGACACACAGAACAAGAATAAAAGCGAATGTCGCGAGTCGATTATTACGGTTTTCAACTGCAACAGCAATAAGTTGGATAAAAAAAGATTTCACAACCCCGTGCGACTTGAAATTGCACCAAAACTGGCAGTTAGAGTTATTTTTTAGACACAAATTGTGCCTGTTCCTCCGTCTTAAATCATTGACTTTTAAATCATTCTACTCGTAAATAGGTCGGATTCAGCTAAAGCTAGGTTGAAACTACTCGAAATACCTTTGAAGTGAGCAAACTCAAATTTTGGGTAAAAAATTCAACCAATTTTGGCTACTTGCTACCGATAATTGAATTATTGTCTGTGACAAATAACGCACTTTCAATTTCCTACTACCATTTTTTTGGTTGAAAAACTACTCAAAATCTGAGTTTGTACACTTTAAGGGCATTTTGAGTAGTTTTAACCAAGTTTTAGCTAAATTCAACCAATATACGGGTAAACTCATTTAAGAGTGTAGGCAATCCACTGACCGAGAAATTGAACGTAACTCGTTTACTAACCGAGACGACCCAAGTAACAAGTTTTATTGCACTCTGATGATGGCATTTGAGACCAAAATTGGTTGAAAACCGCCATAAGAGTACAATAAAACTCATATTGTTGCTTGGGGATGAAACTGTACAGGCACTTGTTACTTACAAGGAAGTTAGCCGCAATTCTCAACGCGAGTGTTTGGAGGGAAGGCTTCGTTACTATGGAATAGACTGACATCGTGTTTTTGTTTTGACCTTTTTGACGTAGGACTACGTCTTTGTTTACTATACTGGGACAGGGTAGCACTTTGTGAAAACGAAAATAGAAGTGTAACGTTGGAATGAAAGATATCAAATGCTTATAACTACTAAACTACAGGACGAAACAAAATAATTTATATGTCGTTGGAAATGTAATATGATCAGCTATTTTATGGAAGGTGCGAGATAGCAATTTTATTGATAGCGTAAGAGGGGGACCTCCTATACAAATGAAACACAAGTTTCCTCAAAACTCGAGAACTAATCAAGCAAGTGGAACCAAATTTGGCACGTGAGGGTTTTAGAAAGTAGGTTTTTTTTATGGTGTACTGAGACCCCTTTCCCTTCTAAAAGGGTGGGCTCCCCTACAAATGAAATTCAAATTTCCTCATAACTCGAGAGCTAATTAAACTAATTAAGAGGGGGGGCTCCCATACAAATGAAATGCAAATTTCTTCATAAATCTAGAACTAATCAAGCAAATGGAACCAAATTTGGCATGTGGGGGTTTCAGAAGGCAAGAACTTTTACTATGGTGAATTGGGACCTCTCCTCTTTAGGAGGGGGGGCTCCTATACAAATGATAAACAAATTCCCTCATAACTCGTGAACTAATCGATCAAAAGGAACCAAGTTTGGCATGTGGGGATTTTTAGAGGTAAGAATTTTTTTCTATGGTGTACTGAGATCTCTTCACCTTCTAAGAAAAGGGGGGGGGGCGGCTCCTATACAAATGAAACACAAATTTCCTGATGCGCACAAGTGATTTTTTAAAGAAATCTCTATGTCTCAATGCAATGGTTGCAGGCGTTGTACTTATGAACCCCCGTCCACGTATTTTCAAAGCCACCATTGCATTCAATGAAGAATTGAGTCTGAATATTTCGCTCTTCTCTGTGTTGCAGGCAAGGGGTTTCCAGTAAGGCGTATAAGTGCGTAGTAATCAGAGATTACTTTAGTAATCATTTAAGAATTAATTAGGTAATCAATGGTAATCAGTATAGTAATCAATGATAATCTTAAGCAATCATAGGTAATCATAATTAATTAATAGTAATCATAAGAGATTGATTGCTGGTAATTAGTAAAGTAATCAACAGTAACTTTTTTCACTCTCTAGGTACGTGTTCTAACCGGATTTGAACTCACTTCTTCTCCCAGGCTCTGATGCAGTCCTGGGTCTCCAGCGAATTCCCTTACCCTTTGTTGCATCCATAAAGCGAAGGGCTTAACGCAGGTTACAAAAACTTATCCTTCTGTAGTCATTTACCTCATTTGATCTATTTATCTTCGGTACTAGGACTTGAACTGATCTGACAATTCCTTCAGGTGATTTTTCTGAATCAACAACCATAAATTCTTCTCCATTTTCGTTATATAAATCGAAACCTGATTTACTTCTTATTATTTTACAATCTTCTACGTGTAAAGATTCTTGACCAATTTGTGCATTCCAGTCACCTATATGTAATGCTCTTTTTCAGATGTGCTTCCTCTTAAGTATCTGTCATAATTTGTTGAAAAAAGTTGATGATTACATCTAAGACACTACCGCCGTGTTAACGTAGGTTCACGCAAAATTGGTTTTGACGTAGGACTACTTCTTACGGCAATGTTTGGCTAGATAGAATCTCATTCAAAAAAATTCTCGAAAAGTGGTCCGGTTTCGAACGCTAATAGCTTAGCGGTTCTACAACTTGACCTAAATAAAGAAAATTATTGTAATATTCTTTTCAAATCGCTAACCATAACCACCCAGCCGAAAATTCTTTAGGATAAATAAACTTAGACTAATTTGATGTCTCTGCTTGGGAAGTATGCCAGAAAAAGCGATAAAATCCCCTCGTCCCAACGAGATTTCTTTCGACCGCAAGTAAATCTAGGCCAACTTGATGTCTGTGTTAGGGAAGTGCGTTACAGCTGCAGTAAGCAGGCTGGTAAACGACTGAATAACGCGTACCGTCGGTGTCTTGTGCATGTGTAGGCATAAAATTGACCCTACAGTGGTTCATAGCCTCTTATTCAGCAACCCATATCCCTACCTCCTCGTGGTACCAGCCGGGATACGAGCAACCTTGGTGGAGATCGAGTAACCAATTCCGGTGGAAGCCAAGGTCGTAAGCGACGAAAAAGGACTATGGATTGGAAACTCGGGACGTAAGCCGTAAGTTCGACGTCGTAACGCTGCAGGCGGTGCGCTGGAAGAACTCAACGGTATGTGCGTTCAGAGATGGACATACCATCTACCAGAGCTGCGGCAACGCATACGAGCTGGGTACAGCTTTCATAGTGATGGGTGAAATGCGGAAGTGGGTGATTGAATGGTGGCCAATCAGTCCTCTAATGTGTAAGTTGAGAATCAAGGTCCGGTTCTTCAATATAAGCATCATCAACGTGCACAGCCCTTACCTCTAAAGTACCGATGACGACAAGGATGAATTCTACGCTGGAGAATTCTACGTGTTTGGAGGTATGCAGCGCACACCAGCTGACCAATGAAATGGGCCTAAGATTTATCGACTTTTCTACCTCTAAGAACATGGCCATACGTAATACCTTTTTCCAGCACAGAATCCTACACAAGTGCACCTGGAGGTCACGAAATCAGACAGAATTACAGATCGACCACGTTCTGATCGACGGTCGGAACTTCTCAGACATTATCGACGTCAGATCCTATCGAGGTATTAACGTTGACTCGGACCTAGTGATGGTTAAGATGCGCCCAAAACTCTCCGTTGTGAAAAACATTCGGTACGTACGCTAGCCTCGGTTAGATCTCGCACGGCTGAAGCAACCAGGCGTCGCCGCAAACTACTCGAAGCATTCACTCGAAGCTGCACTGCCGGAAGAGGACGAGCTGGACGAAGTTCCTCAAGAGGACTGTTGGAACACCATCAAAACAACCATCAGAAGTGTAGTGGAGAACTCCATCGGCATGTGCCACGGAATCAGCGGAACGATTTGTATGACGATGATTGTAGGAGGCTGATTGGATTGGATTGGATGACTGTCAGAGGTTGCAACCAGTCAAAAGATAGTAACAGGGCACTGTCCGAGTAGACATCATCTAAAGAACATGGGTCGTGTTGAAAATGATATCTGTTGCTTCTGCAATGTTGAAAACGAAATGTCGGAGCATCTGCTTTGCAGTTGTAATGTGCTACACATAAGCAGAGCTAAATTTCTTGACAAGAGATGCTTATCTCCTAGTGAAATTTGGTCTGCTGATCCCGAGAAGGTTATCGGTTTAATAAATTATATTATACCTGACTGGGAACATGCAGAAGCAAATGGCTAGTTGTCTATAAAGTGGCAACTGGCTTGCATGGCACGTATAGTAAACAGGGATATACTACAAAAGTTCAAACTAAAGCACAAAGTAGTCAAATCCTCCATCAAAAACAAGGAGGCTGATGGCCGAGGGAAACGCTGCGCGAGCGGCTAAGATGCGCAGTGCCACACGTCAGAACGTGGAAAGACACAAACAGAAGAAGATACACCGAAACCAAATCTTTCAGGAGAAAAAGCGCTATCTGGAAGAGTAGGAATATGCAGAATCGGAGCGGCTGCATTGTTCTCAGGAATCTGCGAGCCGAAGTGTGTCGGTATAGGAATTGCAGTATTCTGATAGACGATAGTAATGGCCTAGAAGAAGAACTATGGCGGCGGGGAAAGTAATGGGTGCCAGCCCCAATAATAGGCGAAGTTAAGGAGGCCATCATCAGCTAAAGAACAACAAGTCAACTGGGAATGATCATCTTTCAGTCTTTCAAAGATGGCATCGGAGCGAAACTTAATAAAATGGGACCAGAACAGCTCGCCATTTGTCTGCACCGGTTAATTGTTAGAATTTGCCAGAACCAGGCTTTCGTTCCATGTTTTCCTGGATTATATCCGGCGGACACAACGTGCCTTCTGGCAGCTGGCAGAGAGAACAAAAGTATCTAGCGTAGTTTCTCGACTGTTTTCGCCATGGCTGGTGCAAATCAACTGAATGCCAGTTTTGGTTACTAGAGCTGTTTTAAGTTTATAATATAACCCAATTTGTTACTTCACGATAGTACTGTATATTACCGTAGGACTCAAAAATGCCAGGGTAATAAATCATTCGTCGTCTGTTCCTTGGTTTTAAATGCAAAAAGATTTTCTACACGAATCTGTACTAACATCTCTCATCCAAATTAGACTATTGATTTCCTTTTTCTCACAATATTTCAGAAAACTTGTATCAACACGATTACCTCTGACGGTTCCGGTCGTTTTGTTGTGTCCACCGACAGCACTTACTGCATTAACGTGTGGGATCGAAAAGCTAATCCGGATGCGGCTCCCATTGCTATCCGCACTATTTATGAACCATTCCGGGAATCCGCTGAAATCAACGCAGCTGGATTGAGCCATGACGGACGATACCTTGTGGCGGCGTGCAGTGGCTCCAGGCATCTACTGCAACTATGGCAGTGGACCATCGGAAACGATACTCCGGATGGTAAACGATGGTTTCTAAGCCCTAAGAATCGATATTTTAAATTAAGATGAACTTTTTACAGACTGTGTCGAACTACCTGCCCGCTTAGGCAAAACGAAAACCATAAACTTTTGCTCGGACCTTGAGAAGAAGAATCATTTTGTCGTGACGCTCGAAAACGGAATCATCTTTGGGTGTTTCGATTCCCGAAATCAAAAGCTATTGATCGAGGTACCGAAGAAACATGGTTTTCAGGACTACAACGATTCGGTCTTTGTGTGCGACAGCCCGAGGGCTGTTTCCGTTACGGCCGCTGGAATGGCAATCGTCTGGAGCGATGAGCAGAAAGTGGATGCTCCCGTTAGAAAACAGTTTCTTAAATATTTGCATTTGAAGTATGCATCGATTAATGTCGTTCGTTGTTGCGACCAGAAGTTGATTACTGGTGACGATGATGGGGAGATTCGGTTCTACGATACATGCATGAGGATTTTGTACTGGTTTAAGCAGGAAGATCCGGAACCGATTAGAACCATTTCGTTTGATATTCTTCCTAGGAAGTATGTGCTGGATGGAGGACATCAGCAAGCAGGTAAGGATGACGCAGAAATACTGTTACTGGATTCAGTACCACGTGATGTATCGTTGGAGGGCAATCCGGTTATCATCAGAAACTTTGTGATATCCACCAAATCCGGGCGAACATTTCAGATTGATATAGTTCAAAACAAGATACAGGAGTTATATTATCCTTCGGGTAGTATTATCACGGCATTTGATATTCATCCGAATGAGTAAGTGAACGTGGCTTTTCACATCACGAAGGTAACAACTATTAAAATGAAATTTGTAGATCCCAATTGTGTAGCTGTGATGGGAACGGAAAAATAACAATTTATGATTTAAAAGGAAAACAAGCCACCATGAGCTTATCTGTACCGATCCAACGAACTCGACGGGGTCGCATAACTGTTTTGAACTACTCTCCTTGTGGTAAGCTAATTCCATCAAGATATTTGGTAATGATTAAGGTTTATGGTTACTTCAATTTTCAGGAATATACCTTGTCGGCGGAGCCGAGAATGGATTCATCTGGATGATAAATCCCGTGACAATGGTCATTAGCGAAGACAGCCCTCTGCAATTTGGTAATGAAAAAATTCGGCAGGCAGTTTTTTCTCCTGATTCACGGTTTGTTGTTTTTACCGTATGTTAAAAACTTGGAAATTTGTCGAATTTGTTGAAGAATATATGAAACTTTTCGTTTTCAGGCCGATGATGGAAGCATTGGATTGTTGGAGCGTGAGAACGACTGCTGGCAGCTGATTGGAAGAAACGACACTCACAAAGTTGTCGAAATTATTTTTGCTTCGGAAATAAGATTTCTCACTATTGGAGACGATAGAGTTCGTATTTAATTTCCTGCATTAGATTTTTGCTACCCTAGTGATAAACTTTGTTGCAGCATCTTGTAGAATACATTATCGAACTGAAGGACAATTCCCGAATGGATTGTCTACTTGTTGGGGAGCGGTTCAGACTGGAGCAATCAGCTCATACAATTTCGATGATGCTACTGTCAGCTGAGGAGTTGCTGGTGGCCAACGATCAATTTAAGTTTAAAATTTACAGCCTACACACATTCGACATCCTGCACACCTACCTTGCACCGTTTAGTGATGGACCCGTTCGAAGTTTGTTCGTATGTACAGCATATATTGAAACATATATTACGTATATTAAACAAGACATTAAAACAGTTGCTGCCAGGTGCAAAATTCTTTACGTTTATGACAGACAAGAACCTCTATATCCATCAATTGCCTATAGATGGAAACCCGTACAGGTTCATGGGAATCTTTGGTCATCCGAAGAAGTTGAAATCTATGCGTACAATGAAAGATCGTTACGTATTTTGCTACGGAGATGGGGATCACGGCGTTAGCATATGGAGGATTAATACCAGGCAATAGGAATCGCCATCGCCTAATATAATTTTAAACTTTTGCTCACTCACTCATATCTAAATTTGCAGTCCGGTACTTGAAAATCTAAAACACTGTGGATCTGGGTTGGATCCATACTGTACACTTCTACCCGGTGGCAAAACAGGATGCTATGTGAAGGAAATGCTCAGTTTGTTCTTCTACAACCAAATTTCACCGAAACACACCGAAGAAGACACGGAAATTTCGGTAAGTTTTTATTTCAAGCGTAAAATGCAATGAGAACAGGTTTGACTAGGACATTTATATACCAGAAAGAAGAGGAAAACGCGGGGGGAGGAATGCGGTTCTTCGATGATCTCAATGACCTCAATTGGACGATTGGACCGTTCATTGCATACCGCAAACGAATGAAAACGACCTAAGATTTGTCGACATGACCATACGTAGACGTATACTATAGTACCTTCTTTCAGCATAACCCAAGGAACATTTTTGTTGTATAGCAGCTTGTCAAGTGCTTGTTTAATTGGTTTTAGCTATACAATAGTTGAATAAGCTACTCTCAAACAGAAATGTTTGTTGGGAACCTCCACCATCGGTACACCTGGAGATCACACAACAAGACGAAATCACAAATCGACCACGTTCTGTTCCGATGGTCGACACTTTTCAGGCATTATCGATGTCAGACCTATCCGGGCGCTAACATTGATTCGGATCACTACCTAGTGATGGTAAAGATAGGTCAAACATTATCTGTTGTGAACAACATTACGATATCGGCGTCCGCCACAGTATACTTTAACGCGGTTGCGGCAACCGGATGCTGCCCAAAGCTACGCGTTAACTCTCGAAGCCGCGCTGCCATAAGGGATGAGCTGGATGAAGCTCCTCTTGAGGACTGTTGGAATGCCGTGAAAAAAGACATTAACAGCGTAGCGGAGAACGTCTTAAGGGCCAAACAGAATGGTGCGTCCACGCGTCCACCAGCGTTATTCTGACAGTTTTCCCATGGGTTTACTGTCAAATTGACGTAGACGCAGCGTTCTGTTTGGCTCTTTAAGCCGTGTGGCATCGAATCGACGTAACGTTTGGTTTGACGTGGAGTGCCAGCAGATATTGGATGAGAAGAACGTAGTGCGGGTACAGATGCTGCGTAGAGCCACCCGTCAGAATGTGGAGCAATATAAACAGAAGTGGAGACAGCAAACCCGGCTGTTCTAGAAGAAGAAGCACTAAAGATGGAGGTATCTTGACTGACGAAAAGAAAGTAACCTCATTGGTGTTGCAAGCAACGGAGATGTGCCACTCCCATCGATAAGGAAAGATAAAGAAGCCATTCAACGACTACCGGAGGAGTGGAAAGACGGGGTTATTTTCCCTATCTACAAGAAATGCAATACTCTGGATTATGAGAACTATCGAGCGATCACTATCCTGAATGCCACCTACAAAGTGCTGTCCCAAGTCATCTTCCATCGACTACGCATCATCTGTTCATTGATTTCAAAGCCGCATATGATAGTGTAAACCAGCAGTGCCTAGGCATAGGC
Organism: Sabethes cyaneus; assembly: GCF_943734655.1. NCBI lineage: Eukaryota > Metazoa > Arthropoda > Insecta > Diptera > Culicidae > Sabethes > Sabethes cyaneus. Next base: position 187,335,385 of record NC_071355.1, read on the forward strand.
ATGGTGCGGGACAAATCAGATCGCTGCATGAATGCCGCGGGCCGCAATGCCTTCTGACCGTCGAAGAGTAATGGACCGGCATCAAGAATGCCTTCATCACGACAAGTGACGAAACCGTCGGCAAAGTGTGTAGCAGGCGGAGAAAGTAGATTTTGGATGAAACTTGGAGGATGATCGACGAGCCGGCATTAAGAGACAAGAGAGCTTAAGCTAACTCCCTAGTCGACGTAGGAGAAACCGCCGCCGCCAATCGTGTTTGTTGTACGATATTTCTTGCCGCCCTAATGGTGCCAGGATGAATGCTAAAATGCCACTAAAGGCAAAGTTGGCCAGTTATTCACTGACTGTACAGAACAGCTTAAGTGATGGACCGCGCATTTTGGCATCACGCGACTCGCGCGACTCTTCGACGACAGCGGGCTGAATTCCGTGCAAGTCGATCATGTGTAGACCATATCACAACGCTCCGCATCATATTGAAGACACACAACTTCTGGGCGCATCATCCCAAGACACACAACTTCTGGGCGCAGAAGTTTGCTGATCTCTGGAGCGCTGATGTGGAACAGACTTCCCGTGACGACAAAGCAGCAACCAACTATAAGTGGGTTCAAGAGATCTCTCCCGAATAACCAGTGACTGTATCCGCTATCTAAACTATATATAGCTCTATATTTAATAACTTAATATCATTCGTGCGCAGCTCATTGTTGCTAACTTAACTTACTTACTTGCTTATTGGATTTCCACTGTAATGTTTCTCTTTACAAATCCTTGACCCTGAACAAAGTTCTAAACTAAGTGGTTAACGTTTCTCTAATAAATTACAATTACAATTGAAGCAGATCGACGAATTCTAGGACTCTTCTGTGCTGGTGTTTGTTGACTTTGAAAAAGCATCAACCCCGAAAATATCAGGGGTGCAGTTAGGCGTAGAGGAGTTCCAGATAACGTAGTCCCTCTCATCGAGTGGGAGATTGTGCAACCCAAGTGCTTCATCTGTACCGGTAAACGGGAGGTTCAAGGTGCCCGGCTGGTGTGCCAGCGACCAAGCCACGTGCAAGTGACACAACTCAACCTGAACCACTGCAGCACGGCTCAGTAGCTGCTACACCAAGCAGCTTCCGAGTCGGCAACAGACGTTGCCATCATCTCGGACCCATATCGCGTCACTGCCGGAAGCGGCAACTGGGGTCGCATAGGTCCGGAACGGCGGCTATATGGACGGCAAGCAGGTTCCCGGTTCAAAAGGGTTCTGTCAACCGCAGACGAGGGACTTGCGGTTGCCAAAGTGGGTGGCGTGTTCTACTGCAGCTTTTATGCTCCGCCGAGATGGTCTATCGAGCAGTTTACGCGGATGGTAGACCGAGTATCAGTTGTGCTGACTGGTCTAAGGCCGGTGGTTGTAGCGGACAACTTTAACGCTTGGGCGGTAGAGTGGGGAAGTCGTAGATTTGACTACCCTTCGGCACCACAAGTACCTTCAGTAGGACCATCAGGCGGTCCGCTATGGTGTCGGTCAGATAACGTGGCGGCAGACGACGAGTAGAGCCGACACTCCAACCACCCGTGGATGGAAGACATCGTACTTCGATCCCAAAGTATTTGTGGAAGCGATCCGAAGAGAGTGCGGTGATCGCGGTATGCCCGATCCGAACGCTGATCATTTTGTTGAGGTAATGTCGCGAGCGTGTGACGCTACCATGCCTACGAAAGGCCGTCATCGGTGTGGGAGGTCACCGGTTTACTGGTGGACAAGTGAAATTACGGAACTCCGCGGAGCGTGCCTTCGTACGAGGAGAATTATGCAAAGAGCTCGTTTGGACGAAGGCAGGGCTGAACGTCGAGTAGTACCGGTTACTGCACGCGCAGCGCTTAAGAGTGGGACAAAAGCTAGTAAACGAGCCTGCTTTGAAAGGTGTGCTAGTGCCAATACGAACTTGTGGGGTGATGCCTACAGTGTCGTAGTTACAAAGACCAAGGGTGTGAAGGCGCCCGCCGAGCGATCGCCAGAGATGCTGGAGCGGATCATCGAGGGCCTCTTTCCGCGCCATGAACAAAGGCCCTGGCCTCAGGTCGCTGAGTCGTCCCACAACCGAAATTCCAGTATTTCAGACCATAGCGTAAGATGGTCGGCCTCTCAGCCGAACATCCTAAGTAACGTGGGCGACGGCAGTTTAGAGGTCGGGGAGAAAGCGATGGTTACGAACGAGGAACTCATTGAGAACGCTAAATCCCTCCAGTTGAGCAAGGCACCGGGACCAAACGAAATCCCGAATTTGGCCATTAAAGCGGCTATTTTGGAGGCTCCCGAATTATTCTGGGCAGTAATGAGTAGATGCCTGGAAGATGGCCACTTCCCGGACAGATGGAAGCGACAGAACCTGGTCCTATTGCCGAAGCCGGGGAAACCTCCGGGTGCCCCCTCGTCATATAGACCGATCTGTCTGCTCGATACTGCCGGCAAGGTGCTGGAGATCGTTATCCTCAACAGACTCGCAAAGTATACGGAGTGTACAAACGGTCTGTCAAGGAACCAATTCGGCTTCCGTAAAGGCAAATCTACGGTGGAAGCCATCTTGTCTGTCACTAAGACAGCCGAGGTGGTAATCCAGTGTAAGAGGACGGGTATCCGCTATTGCGCAGTTGTCACACTCGACTTGAGAAATGCGTTTAACAGCGCTAGTCGGGACTACATAGCCAACTCGCTTCGGAACGTCCAAGTGCCAGTGTCGCTGTACAGGATTCTGGAAAAGGGGGTTCCGCAAGGTTCCATACTGGGCCCGGTGTTGTGGAACGTCATGTATGACGAGGTATTTAAGCTAAAGTTCCCGGTAGGGGTTGTGATTGTCGGTTTTACGGACGACATCATCTTGGAAGTCTACGGTGAATGTATCAGAGAGGTTGAATAACGGCTGCCCACTCTATAAGCATTGTTGAAGATTGGATGCGCTCCAGAAAACTGGAGCTAGCGCATCACAAAACAAAGGTTATCGTGGTGAACAACCGCAAGTCGGTGCAGCAAGCAAATGTCAGCGTCGGGGATTGCAGTATTTCATCAACGCGGTCCTTAAAACTCCTGGGAGTCATGATCGACGATAAGCTCAAGTTCGGGAGCCACGTCTACTATGCCTGCAAGGGCTCCCACAGCTATTTCGGCATTGTCTCGCATGATGTCTAATAGCTCTGCGGTATATGGCAGCAAGCGAAGGCTATTAGCCATGTGCTTGAGAGTGGCGTGTGGGTATCGCACAGTTTCCCATGACGCAATCTGCGTGTATGGGTGGGTGGTAGGCTCAACAGGCGCCACGGCGAAGTCAACTTCCACCTGGCACAGATTCTGTCAGAGCATGGTTGTTTTAGATAGTGTCTGCACAAGTTTGAGCATGCGGAGTCCCCCGCGTGTCCCGAATGCGTGGATGTAGAGGAAATTGCAGAACATGCTTTCTTCAAATGTCCTCGTTTCGCAGGCGCTAGAAGCAACATGCTGGTAGTGAGCGGACAAGATACTACTTCGGATAACTTAGTTCAAAGGCTCGGACGTCTGAGGAGCGGTCAATGCGGCTGCTTCCCAGATTGTACTTGAGCTACAAAACCGCTGGAGAGCCGATCAACGGCGAATAAACAGCTTAACTACCATAGTCCAGTCGTTACCTAAGAGAATGCATTAGGCACAATAGCCCCCCCCCCCCCGGATTAATACCGATAAGGTGGTGCCAGGGGAGATTGAGGCTGGAGACTCGAGTAGGGTTTTAGTGGGTCTGGATCCTCACGCCCCATAAGGGGGGGTCGGGATACCTAACCCCACTCCCTGAGTTGTCTTCTTAACAGGTTTCCCTACTCGTAAAAAAGTCCCTCTCATCGAGGCTCAGTACGAGCAAGTCTATTAATACCACTGCTGTTTTTCAACGTTATGTATGAGATATTAGTTGGAGTGATTGACAGACGACCAATTAGAGGATTGCGATTTCTCCGAGAGCTCCCAGGCGGCAGGTCTCACAGTCAATAGGCCGTATGAATAAAAGAGTTAGAGCAAATGCTCCCATACAATTTAAACGGGAATAGCAAAGCAAACTGTTTTAATGTAGCACAAACTAAGTATGGTAAGGAACACTGACAATCCTCCCAGGTAACCAATAAGCATTAAAATAAGCAGTAAATCAGTCGTTTATTAGCATCCCTGGCGTTTTATACTGCAGGTTGTTGTTTATCAGCTTTTTGACTGCATAACTGGTGTAAATTGGCATCCAAAATTCTATTTAAATTCTTCTTGTTGGTAACTAGCTGCAAATAAGCATTGTCAGCACTATAAGAGGGCTAGCAGTAAAGTAGCCGCATATTTTGCCAAAATAGCATTTAAGTAGCATTTAAGGCAACTTAAATGCTTATTGGCTTGCTTTTAAATTGCATTGGAAATGCTTATTGGTTACCTGGGCTACTAACTGCACAGTAGCGGGATAACAGGTTAAGCAGGTCGCCCATAGATGGTACCAAGGATGATACAGCCACACGGATCAAGAAGGCCAGGGGTGCCTTTGCAGGTTTGCGAGCCATTTGGCGCCCAAAACCAGATCACTCACTCTACATACGAAAATCCGAGTTTTCTACTTAAGCGGTAAATCCGTATTGCTGTACGCCTGCGAACCGTGGCGCGTCTAAGCGAAGATAACGCAAAAACTGCAGGTATTTACTAATATGGTCTAAAAACTGGGTATCAACCGAGGAGCCCCATTGTCGATGTCATCAACAACCGATAGCAACTGGATTTCGAGAATGTAGGTGGAAGTTAACCGGACACACCTTGAGAAAAGGAGCGCACGAGATCTGCAGAGAAGCACCCCACTGGAATCAGCAAGGACAACGTAGAAGAAGTGTATGGCAGCTTGGCCAACAACATCCGGGTTGTTGACGAAAACCAGTCCTGGAGACAAGTGAAAGCCATGGCGGGTAACCGTTGTCTGTGTTTCCATTATTTTACCGGACCGGCGGATATGGACCAATTAGTAGGTAATCCCTTCGCACTACGATTTGCTGGAAACCATCTTCTTGTAAGCAGTGCTAAGTTTTCTGGTCATTACAAGAAAATATTATACAAACTTAGAATGCAGGTTTGAACCCCGACCTTCGTCAATATTTGACTGACCCAGAGTCAGATTGAGATAGCACTTTTCTGAAGAGTGAGTTTTGATCCTGTCGTAGAGCACGGAACGGAATCCCTTACCCCAACAAGGATGACTTCGCCAAAAGGACTTATTATTTTCGAGTATGTTTAATGCTTTAATTTCCTATCCACAGATACGAGACGCAATGGACAGGAGAGACGTTCCGAACTATATGAGAAGCATAGGGTTTTATATGACCCAATTTGAGGTGAGGAAAGGTTCTTTCACACAAAATACTCGCTCGCAACGTTTACCACGATTGGGAAGAATTTACCGTTTGAGCTTGAGTCATATTAATGAAAACCGGGGCTTTACAATTGAAATTCGATGTTACAGTCTCTACTAAAATCATTCTGATCAGAATTTCTAGTCGAAATTATGGCCGGTATGGGTTAAGGAAGGCGTACTGCCTGATCGTATTTCCGGATAGAGATTTTAATCAAAATGTAGATTCCAGACGATTGTTTGTTATTTTACAATATCAAAAACGTAGTCCTATTTATAAGCGGAAATATATTCATCGTCTGTGATTTATGTGTCTGTGATTACCACGATATTCAACACTTTTTCTACCGTAGGAGGAAAATCTGATGAAGGAAATCGAACAACAGGGTGCATACTTCCTAACTTTTGAGGAGGTGGTGAAACTGTTCCTGAATCATCGCACTCTAGCTAATCCAAGCTGCGAGGACATTCGCACGGCTCTAACATACCTCACGAGAGGTGTGTACGATTCCGTCGATGTAACTTCGTTCAGCCGAATGCTTGCCGCTGTCGGAGAGCGAATCGACACAAAGTCGTTGGATTTTTACACGAAGATTTTATTTCCCGCCTATTGCAACTGCCCGAACGAAACGGCTTCATCGGGCTCAGGAGATACTGCGGCATCTTTTGTACCGGTCGAAGAGTTTGTGGAGAAACTTTGCTGAATCAATTCGCAGGTGCGGTTAGTGAATTAATATCTTTTTATTGTGAATTTTCTTTCCCTTGCGGGAGACTTTACAAATGATGCATTATAGTTCTAGCAAAATCACTTATCAAAATATAACTTTTTGGATCATATTTTCATCTTAACAACTAGCAGTAAACGGCGTTGCTGACTCACGTACACAGAGGAAGCTTGCTCTCAGCTTCTATGGCATTGACAAAAAGCTGCATTTTGAAGTTTGAATATAGGATGGCTTTGGGCCAATCTGCTTCTTGTTTTTCGTTTTTCAGAATCTACTTCAGTAGGTATATGTAGCGTGGAGTGCTAGGAATGGAAGAATTCTAATCACTTTTCAGAAGTAAGTGAATCATGATGTTTGCCATCTATTTAGCAATTATGCTTGGACAAAGAATAAATACCTGTGTGGCCTTTGTAGCGCTTTATTCCTATGTTTCGCTTTTCGCTTTGTTCTTACGTAGTAAAATCACAAATTTCCTTTAATCTTCTTCTCACTTGGACTTTTTAATCCGCGTTTAAATTTTATTTTCCTGTTTTGTTTTTTTTTTCTTTCGTCGATTGACAATTTCGATTTTGTCACAACAGCGTATCGTTTAGATCCTTAATGGTGTGCCTAGTTCTGTTACATCTATAACAATAGGTTATCGTTTTTTTTTTCGAAAGGCACACTCCAACAACAAGTCACAGCTTTTTTTGGGTTTATTTCCTTTGTATTTCTGTTTCGCTTAACAATTTAAACACTTAAAAAATATGCTAATACCAATTTAACTTGTTTTCTCCAAACTTGTATGTAAACGCTGAAACACTTTTTCCTTTAACTATATAATAAAGGCAGGTTGAGTACTGCTCGCAGGTTAACGTAGGTTTTAAAGAAAAATTCGAATTTAAAAATGGAGAAGCAGAATAATTTAGCAATTAAAAGGCGTCAAAAAATAAGCGAAAATATAAAACGTGTGAATGAGTAAAAAAGTGTTTCAAAAAAAGTACTAAAAAGCTTTATAGAAATCGAAAACGGTTGTTCGCTTTGCTCTTCTGCTTGTTTTTTTTTTGACTTCAATTCCGCTGATTGTTTTTCTAACATTTTGCGAACTGGATGTTTGGACTGTTTCGCCCCTAGCTGTTGCTGTTCAACAAAATATGGTCTTTTTTCCTGGGGCTTCAATCTTTTCTCTTGATATTGGTATACGCAACATACCGGGAGAATTCTAGTAATCCTTGGCCTTACTGTTGTCGCGGATGCCACGTCTCGTCGTAATCAGATTGGTCGTCCGCTTCTTGCGCGAATAGGAACGCAGCTTGCGATCCGATACGGTCAGCTCCCGAGCGTTGGTGTTTCGACATTTGCGTAAAACTGAGTACGGAAAGAAAAATCGATCTCATTAGCTTGTTTGTAATCATTGGATGGAAACATTCGAATTATTGTCAAATATTTATCTTTATTGAAAAAGCGAAAATTGTTTTCTTAGTAAAAATAACAAGTGTAACGTGTTTACGGCAGCTTACCTGGAGTCTGCGCTTGCTCGTAGGATTTCAGCAGTTTAGTCTGTTCCTTTAATTTTCGCATTAGCACTTCATTTTTCTGCCGCTCCATGTTCAGTTCCATGCAGAGTTGCGCCTTGGTTTTGGAATCTATCGGCGAAAGGACACTGCGGATAGGGGGAACGTTAGTTTGAGTTTTGAGAGAACATTCCAACATGGCAAAACTTACGAATGGTTAAAAATAGTCGAGGAACTTGGTCGCTTCTCCGGATCCGGGTGCATCATCAGCTTGATCAGCTCGTTAAACTCTTGGCTGATACCGGGCAGGTCAGGAAAACTTCCACTCCGCAGCTGGTGCCATCTGGGACCGTTTTTCGGCAGAGGGCCGCCTCCGGCAGCTTCGTACAGCGTTATGCCCAGAGAGAAAATATCCGCCTTCGGTAGACTACTGAAATCCTCCTGCAGGATCTCATTTGGTAAATAGCGGCAATCCCCTTCCTCCACCTGTGGGTCGTTCACCGAAGTAACGTGACCGAGATCGCCGATTTTGTACGTAATCAGATATTCGTTCTCCAAGTCATCGTAAACATCTTCGAAGCCGTCATCGGCACAGTCCGATGGATGTGTCGTACCGGAGCAGGTTACCGGTCGAATTGGCGCTTTGGTAAGGAAAATATTTCCAGCTTTCAGATCCATATGAACGAGATCGCTCGAGTGAATGTACTTGAGACCTTCCGCTATATGCAGCAGCAACATTCGCAGTTCCGATTCCTTCAGTATTCGTTCCTGAAGCAAAGTCTGCAGGCTGCCTCCGTTGCAGAACTCGTTTTGAATCAGCATGTGATTATTTTCTGCCCATGCGGAATAATATCGAACCACATTGTCGTGTTTCCCGAGAACGGCATGCGCGTAGACTTCGTTCAGAGCGGTCTTTTCAAAGGAACTTCCGGCTACTGGTTTAATACTTCTTTTAATCGCGTACACACAGCCATCTAACCGGTTTATACACTGATAGACTAGTCCGAATTCTCCAACACCCAGCAGGGACAGTTCAACGAACTCTTTCTCATACCGAGATATGTTGGAATCCTGCAAAGCCAATCGTTTCGGTGCCTGACGAACCTCACCCGTATCATCTTCCAGCAAGCTAGACGTTTTGAGAGATTCACTGTCGTACTTGTGATGCGTCTGGAAGCATCCAAAACTTTGCCGTTGCGATGGCTGCTGCGGCTGATTAATTTTGTTGCAAGGAAAGCTTGCGGGGAAACTGGTACTCAGCAAATTGTCGACTCCTTCCTGGCCGGAGCGAGTTCGCTTCTTGGTTCTCATGAACATTCCCGGGGGTGTGAACGGGTTGACGTTGGCCGATGGAATAATATTCTCGCAGTTCCGATGTAGAGGAATTGCCCGTGGCTTCTCGCAGATTGAAACTTTGCTATCCATCGGAGCAACACCGGATCCATCTTTGGCACAACCATTGGCAAAGGCAAATGGTTTCAGGATTTTACTTGTAGATTTTTGAATAATCGTTTTTGGAGTAGCCGGCGAATCAAACAGTCGTAAAGCTCTAACCTTTCGATATGGAGGAGAAATGGACGGTTGCTTGCGAGGACTTACGTTCAGTGCGACCCGGCGATAATCGCTCATCGGATTTTCCCCCTCCGGCGATGCACAGAAGGTCAATTTCCGAGGCATTACCGAAGGCCTTTCCGGCGATGGAAGCTCGACGCTAGAATTCATATCTGGTGATGAATCGACTCCGCTGCTTTCGGTAAAAACATCCATCGAGCTGCAAGCGATTGTCACCTTTGTTTAATACAATTCTTCCGTTATAAAAATGCCATTTAATAACAGCTTACCTTCGTAAATCATGCAAATCCAGCTTGGAAAGCAAAGGAATTTTTTATTCGAAGCAGGCAAAACAAACAAATTAACCGTCGATCGAGAAAATTCGCGACGCACTAATCAATACAACGAAAACAACCACCGAGCGTAACTATTTTGTTCGTAATTCCGATAAATCCGTGCAAATGTGGACTAATTTCACTTTCCACCAATACCACTGTTTGTGCACTTTAAACTTGCAATAATTTTATAAATTTAAAACAAAACAAACTAGCTTTTTTTCGTAAAAATCAATGAGCAACACTTTTTTTTTGTTTCAAGCAGGTATAAAAGAAAAATCCGTTTAATGTTTTCTTTTTCTTCTACATTCCCTTCGGTGGTGCGATTGTAAGCGTTTTATTTTCGCCCGGCTTCGCTTCTGTGTTGGTGTGGTACAGTTGGTATCTGCTGCAACCGTGCCATGGCTGCCATTAATGTGGCGAAACTAACAAAAACAATTTCGCAAAACTAGCATTTAGCACTCGATTTCACGATTAATATTTTATTTTTAGACCATTAAAACTTACAATAAAAAGTAAACAGACGCGGAACCATTTATTTCGTCAAACTATTAGTGTTGTACACAAATTTTTAACAACGAACACAAAGAATGATAATTTTCAATCACCATCAGCCGGCAACCTGGTTTCATTGATGCGTGCTTCTTTTGACTTTTCTTTTCCTTCTTGATCACTCGCCGGCGATCGGGCGACGGGGCGAAATCGTTTCACACTGACGCTGTCAGATGGCTTCGGCTTCCGGTAGCAAGAAAGCTGGCAGCGAGTCGAACATTTTCAAGCGCAAAAATTTAAATTTTTGCACCGCCGGTGCTGCTCAGTTTCGCCTGGTGGAGGGTGCTGGAAACCGGCGGCTGCAGGTTTCGGATGTGGCAGTTAACGGACGATTTTGCATGTCGCAACGTGACTGATCAGGTAAAAAATAGACAGATAGATTTATGCTGAATCAAAATTTTTGAATCTAGGGCTTGTAATTAGTGATTCTCAATTATTCGATTACCGACTAATCGGTGAGCGTTGCCTGCACTAATCGATTAATTCAACTATTCGTGCCAGTGGTGTTCGATTAAAAATATTCGAATATTTCTTTGATTAATTCGATTAATCGAACGATTATGAACGATTAACGAGCATTATTCGGGGATTATTCGAACTCATTAAACTATTCGATTAATTCACCTGCTCGTGCTGGCAGCCTATTCGATTAAAAATTATTCGAATATTCCATGTGTTATTCGATTAGTTGAATTAATCGATCGATTAACGGACAGCACTAGTTGCAATGTTAAGGAACGAATGTTAAACTTATTGTTAACACTAATGCTTTACCTGCACCTAAATATTTTTACCTGCAAATTAGTTAGGCCTATGGGAAACTCAGAATCGTCTCAAAGTTGAAAGTTCACAAACTCGAATTTAGGTAAGCCCAAAATTACACTAGGCGATTTTCTTGGCTATTAACAAACGAATTTGCTGATTGCATGCTCACCCAGTGTCATCATGTTTATTCGCTAACTAGCAAGCTAGTTAATATGTTGGCACTGGGTGAGTTTACAATCGTTAGCTAGCGATCAGCAAACACGCCTAATGTATTCGAGGCTTGCTTGAGAATGTGGATGATCTCCTTCGTGTTTAAATATTTATAACCTGAGAGAAAACCCCGGCTCTCAGCTGGGAAAGTTAGTAAGTAACCTGGGAGAGAACTAATTCTAGATAGAATTAACAAAAGGGCGAATGTCGCAAATGTAAACAAAACGGGTGAGAGTTACTTTTTGCTGGATCAGCATAGGAAAACAACCCTCACTCGATTTATGTACGCTTGCGACATTCGCCCTTTTGTTAATTCTATTTTCAGTTGTAAATTTTTCCCCTTTTTCATTCAAACTACCCGCTTTGCAGTCACAGTCAGAGATGCCAATGTTCCTGGTTTTTCAGGATTATCCAGATTTTTTGGTGTATTTCCTGATATGCTGACAAGTCGCTAGTTTATCCTGATTAAAAAAAAAACCGGATTTCTCCTGATTTTTACTCGATTACTCGCGATGTGGAACCACAGAGAACAAACATCCAAGTGAAAGGTCCCCACTTGGATAATACTTATGTCAAATTAGTTGGGAAACTATAGTCATGATGTCGTTAAAGGCGCAACAATTCTACTATAAACTCACAACTGCTAATTTCTGGCGGTAGCATTACGCTTATACAGCCTGAATTCGTTAATTGGGCCACGACTGCACTCTAGGGTTGCCAAGTCTGAAACGACCTATTATTTGCATTGGCAATCACCGGTAGCATGTAACCGGCACAGAAAGAAAGTGAGAGTCGGTTTACCGTTTTCCGTGTAATTGAGATGATGAGCAGTCAATTACGTAGAGATAACGAATGGCAGGAAAATTTACAAATCAGGTATAAAATACAAATCCGGATTCATATGTTGGAAAACCGGCCGGATTGACCGGCCACCGGCTTTGCAAGTGAAAAACCGGTCGGGCCGGCCAAAAACCGGCCACTTGGCAACCCTACTGCACTCCAGCTGATTCGCTAATTGGGCCGACTAACAGTTGTTAGAAATTTCTAAGCTCGAAAATTCCATACAATCTTGACATTCAAGTTGTCACATAGCCCAATTAGCGAACACCCAATTAACGAACCGCCCAATTAACAAACCACCAATTAACGAAACATTGCTGTAGTCCATATATACTAACGCCATCAGAAGAGCCAAAGGTTGTCAGTGTGCAAATCAAAAGAATCAATTAGTTGGGAGACTATAGTGGTGGTGTCGCTAGCATATTAGATGATTTTAATTTGAAATTTTATTCAAGAATTCCAGAAAAATTTGTTACTGAATCGATGTTTGTTCTCTGTGGTGGAACGTTAACTTTAACTCGGTATATTGCAGATTGCAGGAAAAATTCTCACATTGCGGTTATCTTGACAGCTGAACCACTGACGAACTGGCATGACACATAGAAGAAAATCCTTTAAAAACCATCGTCCTACATATTTTGCTTGCACACTAGCACCCTCTGTTATGCATGTCGCGGAGTAACTTGCATTTGCACGGTTTTATGCTGTAGGGATTTTACGTTTGTATGGTTTTATACTGAAACATGCTTTTTGGAAAAATGAGTGGTTTTTGATTGGACGATGGAATTTACGCGAGTGTCTCGTCTGTTTGTCTGTGGCTGAACCAAACCACCAAAAGATAACCGCATGATTTATTATAATAATTTAATATATGAAAATTGACCAAATCAATTGTGGTCCACCACAAACACCCCAAGGAACAAAACGGCAGCACCTAAACAAGCAGGTGTGGAATAAGAGTTGTGTGGTAGCCATCGGTGCTGAATAAGCGAATTTGCTGAATTGTCTGTTGTTTAAACGTCATATCTTACGTTTTTTCTAGCTTCTAATCAACATTTATACGTTGTTATATAATTGCGGAATAAGAGTCGAATAAACGTTATGCAAACGTATCGGCAGTACGGCTAAGAGCAGGTGTGGAATAATGGTCGCTTAAAAGCTACCATGAAAATGCATGTCGAATAGACGTTGTGCAAACGTGTCAGTCAAGAGCAATTGTAGAGTAAAAGTGGAATAAGAGTGGAACGAGCATTGCGCAAACGTATCAGCAGCATTACGGAGATCAAGTGTGGAATAATAGTGGAATAAGTGTGGAATGAGCGTTGCGCAAATATATCAGCAGCATTGCTGAGAGCAAGTGCAGAATAAAAGTGGAATAATAGTGGAATAAATGTTGTACAAATGAATTTGCAGCATTGTTGAGAGCAAGCGTGGAATAACAGTGGAATAAATGTTGAGCAGCATTACTGCGAGAAGGTGTGAAATAAAAATGGAATAAGAGTGGAATGAGCGTTGCGCAAACGTATCAGCAGCATTGCTGAGAGAGAGTGTGGAATAAGAGTGGTATGAGCGTTGCGCAAATGTATCAGCAGCATTGCTGAGAGCAAGTGCAGAATAAAAGTGGAATAATAGTGGAATAAATGTTGTACAAACGAATTTGCAGCATTACTGAGAGCAAGTGTGGAATAACAGTGGAATAAATGTTGCGCAGCATTGCTGCGAGAAGGTGTGGGATAAAAGTGGAAAATGTGTGGAATGAGCGTTGCGCAAACGTATCAGCTGCATTGCTGAGAGCGAGTGTGGAATAAGAGTGGAATGAAAGTTGCCCAAACGCATCAGCTGCATTGCTAAGAGGAATTGTAGAATATGTGTCGAATAATCGTCGTACAAACGTATCAGTAGCACCACTAAGAGCAGATATGGAATAAAAGGTGCTTGATGGCAGCCAATAACATCAATAACTTGAATGACACTTTATACTTTACACTTTATAATTTATGCTTTAAATTTATATTAGGTACACTTTATTTTTATTTTTTGATACATTAAGAATAGAAAACATTTGCATAACCACTTTTAGCCGCCGCAAATCTTTGCTGGTCGTGGAACCTTTTAAGTGTTGTTGCCTACACGGTATGTATCTTTTCCCTCGGCGTGTCGTTATCGCTCGTCGTACCGATAAATTTAACAAACTTATCCAAAGACAACCAGCTCTGCTTAACGCTTTGCAAGTTACTCACAATGGATTTGCTCAGCGAGATTAATTTCTTCGGGCTGAAGCCGCCAGAATTGTTATGGTTGGGTGGCATAGTGGCGATACCACCACTGCTGGTAGCGCCGTAATCGTGTGACCAGCTCCCGCTGCCGGTACGCAAAAACACCACTGCTTCTCATGCCATCCGCTGCTCTTTTTTGTTTTCTGGAAGCTCAGGACTATCTGTGTAAACTAATGACGGGGTGACAAAAGTATTCATCCTCTGCGGTACTAGCACGAATCACTTCCTGCTGTTAACTAATCACTGCTGCTGCTAATCACATCACTGCTAACTAAATGAACAATCACTAGCCGAACATTCTGGATTTCTAGTTTCCAGTGAAATTTATTCAGTAGAACCGCTCACCGTCGAAATTATTCACAAGAAAAAAGACCTCTGCGTTGTGACTGTGTTATGTTGCTGGTGGTACAAGCGAAATGCTTTATTTTAGTACAAATAGTTTGTTAAATGTTTAACATGTGCGGAATAAATACTTCTAAAGTAATCTTGTACAGCAGATGCCAAACATGATTTAAGAAACTACTCTTCAGCGCTTAAATGTATTTTAGCCCATTTTTGTTCCACGCTTGGCAAACTTAAGCTGGTAAATCTACATCGGCTGAAAACTCGGCGCCTGTCATATGTCAGATTATCTCAGATGTGTTCGTTGACGGCTTCCGACCAACAGGATGTAAGTTCGAACCCGGGTGAATAAAAAAATTATATGGCGGGCTTGATGAATTTTGAGTCAACCAATGATTTCCTATTAAGTCTCTTATTAAATTATAATATATGCATACTAAAATGGCCATGAAAATAACGAAACCCACAAAATAAAATAAAAATACTTAGCTGCATTTTTTTTTCTTTCTGTTGTCTAAATGTTGAACAGCTGTCGAATAAACGTAGCTTCAGTGTCATCAGCAGAAGTTTAATAAACATATCTATACGTACTGAATAAACATTTTACTATACGTTACATAACAGTCATACAAACGCATCTTCCACGCCCATATTCAGCACTGTGCTGCTTAAATTCTCCAAAACCAACTGTATAAGCATTGAACAGAGGTGTTTAGACATACTTGAAAAGCAGCTATACAGCATGTGCTGAATAAAAGCTGTCGGTTAAACGTTTAATAAGCAAAAATTGTTCCTTGGGACGCTACAAAACTGATATTTTGTCGATCCACAAACCAGAAAAACTAAATTTTAATTTTGCGGTTGTATCGCGGTTATCTCCTGAGCGCGTTACCACCGCCGCAGCAGGAAGATTTATTATAAGCGCCGCAATATCTCGGAATCCAGGCAATAAAGAAAAGCCCTGTTTTCGGCCAGGTTCATCCGCAGACCGAAATCTTTCAATCGGTAGACAAGGTTTCATAAGTTTTCGCCAGGTGGCGTTAGTATTCGAGTGAATTTCGTTCTGTTTTACCTTGCCTATAAATCGATGTTGGCGCGAATAACGCTACCCCGTAACAAAGTGACAGTTATTAACAGTAACGATCGTTTTTACGTGCCGTTCAAAATTGACGCACCTTCGATTTCCAAAGGAAATGTTAATTTTTGTTACGCTAAATGTGAACGCAAAAAGCTGTCTGGACAACGATTTGAAAAGTGCGTATTGATTATTTCATGTTTTCGGTAAAACTGCTTGAATTCTTGGTGGGTTGTTTGATTGCTTTGTTTACAAGATAAAAAGCGGTATTTATTACAAGATTGTCACTCTTGTGTACGAGTTGCCTGCTGTAAAGTATTTAAATATTGCGTGTTTCATTGAAAGTTATCCGCTGCGCAATTCAAAATGAAGTGCTCTTTCATGATTGCTGGATCGATTTTGTCGTTAACAGAACAAGTTAAGCAAAATTCAAGAGTCAATCCAAGCAATATAGATCGTTGCAGTTGTACAAAAAACACTCTGTTACATGACAGAACCAAATAGAGCATGTTATTATGACAGAAGAACCAGTTATGCTGCTATTGTCATTACCACGGAAACGTTTTGATACTTGACATAATGTTGTCAGTTCGTAAAATACTCTATTGAAATAATAAACCAATTCAAATCTTATATGCACAAGGGATTTTTTACCAAAACAAATGATAATAAACTCTTTCTTCGATATTTACGCCGCTTTCAAACATCTGTCGTGAACCATGAACCAGCAGTTTTAGGTACGTTTGATTAGTATGGGAGCTCTCACATTGTTACCGGGTTGGAATAACGAAAGGTTAAGGACGTCCATTTTTATTCCAAATTTCGTGTAATTGCGACTGTGGTAGATAGAATATTGAATCAAAAATCCTGAATTATCCTGATTTTTATTTCCTTTGCATCCTGAGTTCGGAGAAAAAATGTTGGCATTTCTGGTCACAGTGCAGAGAACCAAAAGCCCCCACTTGGATAAAATTAGTTAGGAAACTATTGACAAATTTGAGTAAAAACTGCCGGCGTGTCGCTACCTGCTGCGATGGTGAGAAAAACGAAAACAAATGTCAGATGCGGTACATTTTATAAAAAAATTTCAGTAAATTTAATTTTTAACTGGTTTTCGATTGAAAACTTTACTAAATTTTTATCAGGTTTTGTAAGAAATTTGTTGTTTTACAAGTTATTTTAAAAACACTTAAAATAGTGAATTGAAAGAGCATAAATTTGAAGAATACTGTAAAAGTTAGTGTGGCGACTTAACTAATCGAACACAGAAGTGATCCTAAAGCGGTTTTTGCATATTATTGGAATGTTTTTCTACTTTACAAGATCCCTATGTTTGTTTTGTATCGGTTCAAGTCAAAGTTCTGGAGATTTGAATATCTTTTAGTCTTATCGAACCATGCTGCTTCGGCACTACATGAAAATATGAATGTTCTCTTTAGTTATCCTGCATCTTGCTTGTAATAGCCTGGTTTATATTAATTTCACAAAAAACAAGTTTTTTACCACTCAAGCACGTGGATTTCTATAATTTAGCGTGAAATGTAACCTGTTTGTTGTCGCATAAATATACAAAAACATTATTTTCTCGTATATACTGTAAACAAACCACTGACAAAGTATATACCAAAAATAAAGTACTCAATTTTCTTACATTTTGCAATAATAATTTTACTTGTACATTGTTTCACTACATTAAGAAAATTAAAAGAGTAAACTTTTTTCCGATTCTTCAAGCAAACTGTCAACTTTCTCACCGTTCGGCTAGTTCCAAAGACCACCACCGTCAGCGCATAAGTTTCTGTCGAACAGGTCAATTGACCGATGCGATGGATCAATGAATGTAGCTAGTTTTGGAGTGACAACTACTTGTTTCTGGCGCTAGTGTACATTAAACCGTCTTAATATACTAGCGCCAAAAGAAAGTCGCCACTTCAAAACCAGCCATATCTTCAATGATCCATTCAACAGAAACTTATGCGCTGACGGCGGTGGTCTTTGGAACAAACCGAACGGTGAGAAAGTTGATTGACAAATTTGAGTAAAAACTGCCGGTATGTCGCTACTTGCTGCGATGGTGAGAAAAACGAAAACAAATGTCAGATGCGGTACATTTCACAAAAAAATTTCAGTAAATTTAATTTTTAACTGGTTTTCGATTGAAAACTTTTGTCAGGTTTTGTAAGAAATTTGCTGTTTTACAAGTTATTTTAAAATAGTGAATTGAAAGAGCATAAATTTGAAGAATACTGTGAAAGTTAGTGTGGCGACTTAACTAATCGAACACAGCAGTGATCCTGAAGCGGTTTTTGCATATTTTTGGAATGTTTTTCTACTTTACAAGATCCTTATGCTTGTTTTGTATCGGTTCAAGTCAAAGTTCTGGAGATTCGAATATCTTTCAGTCTTATCGAACCATGTTGCTCCGGCTCCAAATGAAAATATGAATTTTCTGTTTAGTTATCCTGTATCTTGCTTGCAATAGCCTGGTTTATATTAATTTCACAAAAAACAAGTTTTTTACCACTCAAGCACGTGGATTTTTATAATTTAGCGTGATATGTAACCTGTTTGTTGTCGCATACAGTACCGTCCCGCTAATCCGACAAATTTACAGCCGGATTTTGACTCGATAATCCGACAGTCAAACTGACGTCAGTGTGAGTTTGAAATGTGGTTTTGTTTACATCCATACGTAAACAACTCCGGAAATTTTTGAAAATATTTGTCGTAAGTACGCAATAACTATGTTTTATACTCGGTAATACTCAATTTCGTCAACAAAATACTTTAAAATTCTTAGTTAGTGTCGAAATAAGCGCAAGCACATCAGTCTATTGAGAATAGCAATGAAAATATTATAGCCATGGCAAACGTAGTTAGAAGCAGCACCATGTACCATTTCCATTTAGTTAGAAAGAGTGCCATTCTGACTTTAACGGAGACGCCAAACGAAGGTAGTGTTCGTTTGAAAGAAGTAATGTACAATACGTTTTAATTCGGAATTTTCCGGATTAGCGAGATCCGGACTATCGAGTCGTCGGATTATTGGGTGTCGGATTAGCGCGGAGATACTGTAAGTATACAAAACCATTATTTTCTCGTATATACTGTAAACAAACCACTGACAAAGTGTATACCAAAAATAAAGTACACAATTTTCTTACATTTTGCAATAATAATTTCACTAGTACATTGTTGCACTACATTAAGAAAATTAAAAAAGTGATTTTTTTCCAATTCTTCAAGCAAACTGCCAACTTTCTCACCGTTTGGTTAGTTCCAAAGACCACCACCGTCAGCGTATAAGTTTCTGTCGAATGGATCAATAGGCGTTTTTGACAAGTTATCGCCCGCTTAGAAGCGCTGGAAAAAAAAAGTGATGAAAAGTAAAATCGCTGTCAAACTCCATACATTTTTGAAAAAAGCTGAAATAAAATGCAGTTTTTGATTAATCCTTTCAATTGCCAGGATTTTAGATAGCGAAATATTGGAAGAAATTTGTTTATCTACGTTAAGGTAAGTGAAAATATTCGAATTAATTAACCTTATGGCAGAAAAATGTTAATGTTTGATTTTGTGCCGCATGATACAAAAGTACATAGAGTCAGCTGTAAAGTTTACATATCCGGGATAGAGAATCACCAATTATTTTCAGTCTTCAGTGTTTTCCAATGTGTTTTCAAATGCTAACGGATTTATTTTCGTGATAAGCATCATCTGCGCCAAGAACCAAACATATAACCTATCAGTTCGTAAACATAAATACACTTGCGAAGCTCTAATAATCTCCCGAAACAGAAACAATATATATCAAAATGCTTTTTCTTACCTTTATTATCCATTTTCATCATTCTCACTGTTGGTAATTCAATAAAATATTACATTTAAAGTCGAGTTCCATATAGGTGCCAGCAAGCATTTTGGAAATTACACTTTTTTGTAGTTCCAATAATCACAACCAGGTAGCGAACGGTTGCTCTTAGTTTTGCTCAAATTCGCGTATGAAATTATTACTGCTAAATGTAAGAAAATTGTGTACTTTATTTTTGGTGTATACTTTGTCAGTTGTTTGTCAATTGACTAATTTGAGTGAAAATTGCCGGCGTGTCGCTACCTGCTGCGATGGTGAGAAAAACTAAAACAAACGTCAAATGCGGTACATTTCATAAACATTTTTCAGTAAATTTTATTTTTAACTAGTTTTTAATTGAAAACTTAACTAAAGTTTTATCAGGTTTTGTAAGAAATTTGCTGTTTTGCAAAAACACTTTTAAAATAGTGAATTGAAAGAGCATAAATTTGAAGAATACTGTAAAAGCTGGTGTGGCGACTTATCTAATCGAACACAGCAGTGATCCTAAACCGGTTTTTGCATATTATTGGAATGATTTTCTACTTTGCAAAATTCTCATGCTTGTTTGGTATCAGTTCAAGTAAAAGTTCTGGAGACTCAAACATCTGTCAGTCCTAGCGAACCATGCTGCTCCGGCACTGCATGAAAATATGAATGATCTCTTTGGTTATCCTGTATCTTGCCTGTAATAGCCTGGTTTCTGTTAATTTCACAAAAAAAAGTTTTTTGCCACTTGAGCACGTCGATTTTTATAATTTAACGTAATCAAGGGGTCGGACATTCCGCACATTGTGCCGCGGCACTCCAGAGATATCAAGCGGCACACCTCCGGTTCAATTTTACATTTGAAATGGGACCACTCCCGAGCAAAGTTTTAGAGCAAATTGAAAACAAAATTTGAAATCTTGATGTAACGGATTTTGAAAACTCGGTGTGATTTCATTTTGGTCGACTTAGCGGTTAAAATATCAAAATTGATTGCAAAAATTCTACACTGTGAAATTAAATTGAATACTATTTTTGTTATCAAAAATATCAAACGGAATACTAATCTTGCTGTTACACAATATTAATAGGAAAGCAGAATTAGTACTCATTTTACTATCATATCATCATCATTTTGCTATTATCATATAATTTGAACCAACCATTTTACTAGAAAAAAAAATTATGTGAAAATAGATTAATTTAAATATTGAAGGTTTATTTACATCATAAATAGAATCTGTCAACACATTTTCTTTCAATAAAAATGAAAACAAAATGATAGCAAAGTCTGATACATCATAAGTGCCATTTTGAGTTGGTAACAAAACATGTTTTGTAGTTGATATCAACAGCAGAATATGTAATAATTTTGATATACTTTTGTTGTCAATCCTTGCTCGTGCTGCCAGTTGTCAAAATCATCTCGCACGGTTGCTAGATCTATCAGATTATAACGAATTTAACAAATCTTGCAGTTCGGCACTTTCGGTACAGCATCAGCCCAGTAAACCATTTGGTTTGTATATCTCGATTGCAACTGAGATTGCGTTATACGAAATCATATCTGAACGAAAAAGTAATATTTCACGCCATATAAGAACATATATGTACCAAAGTGGAGGGGATATACGTGCGAAAGCTTTGACAATTATTTGTAATTCTTTTTTGCGTAGTTTTTATAACACGCAACTTAATATTCCTGAATATATGATTAAAATATAATCAAATATTACAATCGTCTATACTGCTTTATAATTCACAGTCATGAATTGTATATGAAGGCACGCACGACTGCAAAACAACTTATTGTTCACTTCGATTTGACATACTCTAATTATTACACAATTCCAATGTAAAATTGACATGAAAACGATTTATTATGAACTTTCTATTACGATTTTGTGTTATCTGGGAGCACAGTACGGCTCATTTCAAGTCGCATAACATAAAAACGGCTGTGCCGAGTGACCGACCCCTTGAACGTATTATATAACCGTGATATAACCCGCCTTTTGTCGCACAGATATACGAAAACATTATTTTCTCGTATATACTGTAAACAAACCATTGACAGAGTATATACCAAAAATAAAGTACACAATTTTCTTACATTTTTCAATAATAATTTCACTTGTACATTGTTTCACTACACGGTAAAAAATTGTCACGTCTATTTCAAGGGTTTTTGCATTTGCTTCAATTTGTCACGCCGCACTGCAAATTGAAGTGATTTAGCATTGATTTTCGAGATTTTTATTTTTCAACAAAGTGATCTTCTATTGAGAGGTATTTAATATAAAACACCATCAAATTATAATGCATATCCTTAGAATCTGCACGACTGTTTTCATCCATTGAAAATGAATCTTGTTTTTGCAACTCATATATGTCAAAGTCTTACGAAACAAACGGGCAACTTATAATGGTCAGCAGAAAAACAGAAAATCAGCTAGCCAAACCATGTTTTCGTTTGAAATCACTGCTATTCTAGACCGTGAGTATAGTGAATTTATCCCCGTGATCGAAATTAATAAATTAAATGTTTTCAGTTTAGGGAATTGATCAAATAGAGATGGACATGAACACGGCAGCGGCAACCAAAAATATTTAAGAATGGTAATCCTCCTCAATGATCGGTGATTGTGGTTACGGATAATTACGCAATATCAGTTATTATGGTAAATTATGTTACCCATCATATTAATGTAATATACTAAATAAACTTTTCGAACAAGATAATAATCTCAATATGCGTTTTTTTTTTCAATTCATTTGACAGTCCAAAATTCAAAACGTAACACACCCGAAATTGAAGTGATTTTCTGTTGGTTTCATCGTGCTTCGAATTGATTCATTTTCAACACGTTTTCATTTCAAATTATAATGTTTGGTAAGTAGTGCGAATTCAAAGGTAAATCACTTTACTTTAACGTGATAGTTTTTTACCGTGTAATGTTTGGCAAGTAGTGCGAATTCAAAGGTAAATCACTTTACTTTAACGTGATAGTTTTTTACCGTGTACATTAGGAAAATTAAAAAAGTGCACTTTTTTACGATTCTTCAAGCAAACTGTCAACTTTCTCACCATTCGGCTAGTTCCAAAGACCACCACCGTCAGTTTCTGTCGAATGGTCAATAGACAGCGTGCAGAAAGACGGGGCGATAGCCTGCATGACCACCAGCGTTTCCAGTGGTGAATTTTGTAAGCTTTTGTGGAATTCGAATTCCGAGATGTGCGAGATGTATAGATGTTTGTAGATGAGATGTAGGTAGTTTTAATTATGTTTAATAGTGGTAAATACCAGTAAAAATACAATTTTTCCATTAATCATCCATTTATGCTTTCGAACAAAATTAGAAACTAAGTTACTTGGAAAGAATCAAACTCAATTTCAAAATCAAGCGAACCAACAAAATTACATTTAATGTAATTTACAGTCAGCCAAAAAGATATTCGGACAGTAGCGCATAAATTTTTCTTTTAATAATTTTGCGCAGTATTTTTGCAAAGAATGGTAACACATATCTTTAAAACAATGTTTAACTAAAGCATATTTAGATGCACAAAGCACAACAAAAATTAGGGGAAAAGCTTTCCATTTTGAAGATAGAGTACATATAGTTTAAATTGCCTAAAAATGCAGGTAAAAAGTATTCGAACAGTTAACTTTTAGTTGAAACAAATGTCCTTTCTCGCTCCACTACTACCTTGTAGGAGCATTTACATTCTTGATGACCTGTTTTAATCTGTTTGGGATAAAATTAACAATTTTTCAAATATCCCTCTGTGAATTGCTGACCATTTTTTTTACAAGAGCTCGGTTTAAGTCATTTTGATATGAAATCGAATGATTTTTCATTATAGAAATGAAATTATCTAAAAAGATGTTCAAAAGTGTTCAAATCTAGACTGAATACTGATGTTTCGATAGCGCTAGGACAATTGTATGGTGCCTACCGCTATAATTGTAAGCGACAGTATGTTTAGATTCAGCATCCCAGTTCTATTCAGTTTTATTCAAAAATATATATCTTTGCTACCTCGGAGCTTTCCATGCTCCCCAACAAGGTATGACACCAACAATTTTTATGCAGGAATAACTAAAAGAGAAGGGCTACAGAGGAAAATCATTCGTCAGCAAGTAAACAAGCAATGCGGTTAGTGTGCGTACGGTAGCTGTCGGCAATCTCAATGATCAATTCGTCTGACGAATTTCGTCACCAATTAAAGGAGAAAATGTAGAATAGATGAAACAACTTGTTTTAAAGGTTCTAGCCGGTAGTTTCTCTAGAACGAGTCTGGAATAAAAGTAGTATGAAACAACCGATAATAAATTACAGCACTATTCCTCAATAATCCTTAGTTTCTGGCTGTTGACCGGAATCCATTTCTTAGGAAATACCGTGACACAATTTTCGTTTGCTGCACTGACTCTTTGCTCCACTAGTATTAATAGTGACGGCTTGCCAAGTCAAGCCGGAAAAGGCACTCAATCTAATGTTCTTCCAGAAAAGATAGCACCCTGCTTTGAAGGAGGGATTTCCTTTTAATAAATTTCATGGTTCATGGTTCCGAAATTGTCACCTCTTTTCCGCAGCTGCAGGTTATGTGACAAACAAGGTACCTAATCGGACTCTTCGACTGCTTTTGTTTATTGAATGCAGGCTTCTGGAGCACTCTGCCGAACGAACGAGGTATTAAATTTTCTTCCAAGAATTTGCCGGAAAACGGGCTTGCAGTACGTCTCATCACTGCACCGACGCGGTGCAGTCCTAATTTGGCAGCAAATTCTCGTAGAGCTTTCTACGGTGTTTCTTTGGCTCCCGATTGTGGTTTGCGTTAAGCCCCAAACACAATGCATACGGATTTTACTACGTTGCGGAAATTTGACAGAAAACCCATGGAAAAACTGTCAAATTGCCGCAACGTAGTAAAATCCGTATGCATTGTGTTTGGGGCTTTATGGTCCGCTACGATTTTTGCCTCAAAGGTTACCAGCCCTCTTCCCTCTGCCTGCTTTGTTTTGACGTATGATTAAGAAACTCTTATCGACTCCTGCTGATGACAACTTCGAGTTCCGGATGACATGAGCTATGGCTATCGCTTTCGAATTAGTTATGGGCATTAGGCATTTCATTATGTGTTATTTTTTAATTTTTATCAATTTTATTTTATTAAGGGGGTGGGGATGAAAAATAACAAAAACTTTTATGGGTTTTAAGCATATTTACACAAAGTTTATAGGTGAAAATCGAATCTATTCTTGCTTTACATGTTTACGTTATTATTTTCCATGCAATGACCCACGAAAAAAGACAAAATCGAAAGAATTTTTTTTTGCCGATTTTCGGAAAATCAATTGTTTGAAAAGAGCTGACTCAACATCTGTCATCAGACCCACTAAGATATGGGCGCATAAAAAACTGCTTCCGTTTTTGGAAGATTTACTAAAACTATTTTTAGAATGCCTAAATATCTGCCAAGAATTACTTGCAATACTCTATGATAAACTTAACGAGCACAAAGCTATAGAAGAAGCCATCAAACTACTTGAGTTTCAAAAGCGTTTGAATTTTGCACGCAGGAGAAGTGGATTAAATTTAAACCTGGAATGTTCGTATTTTGCAGCATCATCAGATGACGTATTTAATTGTGGTTGTTGTCAAACTGTTGTGGTTGAAGCAAAATCTCCTTTTAAATTTACAATCTTGATGAGAGGAGGAGGCATGAATTCGCTACTAACCAGACAAAATTTATAAATAATACAAGAAACGGAAGGAAATATTTTAATGAATCATACGCACGATTATTATTTCTAAATACAAATGCAACTATTTTTAGCCAGTGCTCTCTACGGCATACTAGTTATTTGTGTGCCAACATTCACGTTGTTCTTGGTAGTAACGAAAAATGAAGTCTTTTGGAACGAACAAAGCAAGAAGGCTACTGTTTTTTTCGAAAAGGTCATAGCTCCTGAAATGACTGCTTACATTTAATACTACACGGAACGTCAAAGTTCTTCGTTGGAACTTATGATGACTTGCAGAATCGGGAACTAACTAATTTTTAAATAGACAGCCAGAAATCAAAAAGAAACTGGTGAACAATTGTTCAAATTCCGGCGTGCCGATAAGCGAGCTTTAGTTGCGGAATTGGTTCATCGAAGTGCAAGAATTACTTCGACTGGATCACATCGCCATAGCAATTTTTGATAATTGGATCGAATTGTTAATTTCGATGAATCCGGATTCCAATTCCAACTTAGGCCAAAGCGTGACAAAGCATAGGTGCCGATGTTCCGAATACGAACCTTGCGATTAAAAATTCAGAGAAAGAAAGTTACACCGATTGGTTTGGAAGTACTGCAGATGGAGATCTGGCACCTCGGATGATTTTTTTACCCGGAAAATACAAAGGTAAAATTGAAAATATACCAAAGGACTTGTTAGTTGAAGTTTCAGACGAAAAGTGGTGAAATTCAATAACTTTCTACGAGTATATCACAAACGACTTGTATCGATGGTTGAAGGAAAGTTGGAACTGTATTTTCGGTTCGGGTTTTCGTCGATAGACAAAAGCCGTATGAGTAACGAGAAGATTGAATTCTGCTCCCAGAACGCACTATGGGCAAAAACGAGTAAAAAAACGGACGCAATTAAGATACGGCCTACATGCTGCTAAAATATAGGTGAACTTATGTAAAATTTTCCGGAGAATCGCGTGGTGCCAACCCCTTTCCTGTTTGTCATCGGGAAGTGCCCCATTTTGCTTATTTACCCTTATTTTTAACATTTTTGGACTTATTGGACTATACCAAGCTAGACTTCGGGAAAACAAAACTTAAAAACCTGATATTTTTGTGTAGAAAAGTCCGCAGAATCAAACAGGGTTCACCCCATTTAGTTTAGAGCAGATTAATTTTATTGGTTGAGTTCTCGTTGGGTATGGTCGGCCCGATAACGCGAGTTTAACCAAAAAAATTAATGTGCTCTGAACTAAATGGGATAGGCCCTATTCGATTCTGCGGACTTATTTACACACAATTATAAGGTTTTTAAGTTTTGTTTTCTCAAAACTTTGCTTGGCATAGCTCAATAAGTGTATAAATATGGTAAAAATAGGGGAAAATGAGAAGAATGGGGCACTTCCCGATGGCAAACAGGAAAGGGGTTGGCACCACGAGATTCTTCGGAAAATTTTAAATAAGATCACCTATATTTTATCAGCCTGCAGGCCGTATCTTGCGTCCGTTTTTTCGCTCGTTTTTGCCCATAGTGGAACGGTTTGATACTTATCTCCTTATATCCGAATATGACACGTATTCTGCAACTGTAGACAGAAACTTTTTCGGCTATTTTAAACAAATTTGGAACATTTGCAAACATTTGCTAAGTTACCAAGCACGCATCAACATGACTGATTTGTATCCAACTAGTCCAAGTTACGATTGGACATATCCTGAACTCACATATAAGCATAAGCATAAGCATAAGCATAAGCATATGATACCGCCCGTGTGCTGCTACTCCGTTATTGACCAGGACCGATGAAAATTGCAAAATGATGGTTGGAAAAAGCATACTTGGGACAGCACGCTATTTTTCATTGTGCAACCTTATCAGGTCCCTGCATGCTGATCAATACCGACGCCGGCCACGTCCGAATGCGGGTCCTGGTGGGATGGAAAGGAATGTTAGTCCAATACCTGTTTGCTACTAAAGACCACGGAATCCTCTGCATCTTCACAAGTATTTCGGGAAAGGAATTGTTGTTAGTAGATGGGGGGAGCTAGATGGATAATGTAAGTATGTAAGCATCAGTCATATAAGACTAACCTGGATATTCGAAAATTTTTACGAATTCGAAGTAACTACGAAAATAAGAATATAAAAAATACCTTTTTAACAAATTTAATATAATGCCAATGGTGCTCATATACAACCATAATTTAATTTATATCGAAAAATACTATGCACATGCGAGATTTACGACTCAAAAACCACGTAACAACTTGAACTTATCCGCGATCAGGGAAATCAGGGGTAATGAAACGAGTCAATATAGTCCCTAAGTTGATAAGCATTTCCTCTTACCAACGCCAATATGCAGAGATATAGCGCCCTACACGCTTGACATATCCTGAACTCACATATAAAATAAAACTTAAAATGAAAATTAGTAAAATAAATTGAAATTAAAGGAGAGTGAAATGAAAAATCAAAAGTAATGTAAAATAATAAATAATAAAATAAAATTGACAAAAATGTAAAAAAATCACATAATGAAATAACTATGTATTTAAACTAAAAATGAAATTATAATAAGAACTATTCGAACATACAATGCTAATAAATTAGCCTTCTTGGCTTTTCTCTATTTCGGCCAATGTCCAAAACTCATTCGAAAGTCTTGTCATCCAGGTCACCCGGAACTCGAAGAGATGTCATCAGTAGGAGTTTCTTGAATAACAATTTAATACCTCGTTCGTCCGGTAGAGTGCCCCGGAAGCCTGCATTCAATAAACAAAAGCAATCGAAGATTCCGGAAAAGTTCTTTGTTTATGAAGCAATCTGCAGTTGGCCCGAAATAGAGAAAAGTGCGGAGATGACACGTTCGTAATCATGAACCATGAAATTTATTGAAAGTCATAACTTCAAAAGAGGGTAGCGCCTTTTCTAGAACAATATTTTAGGTTGAGTGCCATTTCCGGCTTGACTTGGCAACCTGTCACTATTAAAATCTGACCAAACAGTAAGTGGAGCAAAGAAAACTAGTGTCACGGTTGTTTCCTAAGGAATAGGTTCCGGTCAACACCCCGAAGCTATGGTTTATTGGGGAATACAGCTGTACACTTTTGAACTGCTTTTATTCCACACTCGTTCTTGAAAAACTACCTTTACCACGCTTGTTCAATGTGTCATTAGCTACCGGCCATTTTCCGGGGATCTGGAAGAACTCGCACATCACATCGCGGGGCTAAAGTTCATGTGGAAAAGTACCGTGAAGTGGCTATTCAATCAGCTATTCCGAAGCTTTTTGAGTCATTAGTTTACAGTAGCCTTTACTATAATGTGAGTGGCCGTATCTCTCCTGCGCAACCAGCCACGTAGCCAGAGGTGGGGGCCAGGAGCCCTATCTTGGCTCCTAATACATTATATGCATATCTTACTGCTTATAAATATAATACATTATAATACATTTAATGTATTGTACTTCTAAGCGCAAAAATATGCATATAAAACAGTTAAAATCAAAATTGGGCCCCCGGGCCCCCCCTTCTGGCTACGTGGCTGTGCGCAACACGGATACATGAAGAAAAAATCTGTCATTACAAACCTTTGTGAATTCAGTTCTACAGTTACAGATTACATTTTAAAAGGTTTCCAAATGGATTGTATATATGTATACAGATGCAGAGCATACAGAGCAAAGCATGCTGTCGGCATTAATAGTACCTTGGAACCGGTTAAAGATTTTGGCATTCGTGGCTCGCTGTATAACGGGGTAAAATCGTACTTCAAATGTAGAGTACAATTTGTAAAAATGCGTGGCTACAAATCTCGTTCGTTTACTGTGCACTCAGGAGTACCACAAGGCAGTCACTTAGGACCGTTGCTATTCGGGCTTCTGATGAACAAATTGCCTGATGGTATCTTCCATGCAACTATACTGATTTACGCAGATGATGTGAAAATCTTTTTTCCCATCAAATCCATTGGTGGTTGCTTGAAATTGCAGCTTGATTTAGGTCATATGGGAAGATACTGGGAAATCCGTGGATTGAAAGTAAATACGAACAAGTGTTCAGTTATGACCTTTACCAGAAAAGCCAACCCTGTTATCTTTGATTATGTATACCGAGGAAATGTGGTGCCGCGAGTTGAATATGTTCGTGACCTGGGGGTAACGTTCGATCGTTCGCTTTCCTTTACTAGGCACATTGACAATGTGATCAAAAGGAAACTGATACTTTATGCACTTGTCAGCAGATTTGGCCGTGATCTCGACGACCCTTACGCAGTACTATCGATCTACAAAGGCCTTGTCAGAAGTAAACTCGATTTTGCAAGAGTTATTTGGCGTCCTCAGTATATAACGCACATCCAGCGCATCGAAGGGTTCCAGAAAAGGTTTGTAAGATTCGCTCTCAAGAATCTTAGATGGAACGGAGAACTGCTACCACAGTGCCACGATCTCTGTCCTCTGGTGGATATTGATACGGTCCACTAGAGACATAAAATAGCCGATATCGTATTTTTTTAAACATCCTCTCAGAACGAACAAACAGCCAACCTCTGAGCAGTCGGTTAATATTTAACGATAGTGCAATCACACTCCGACAACGCAGGACCTTTGAGCCGCCTTTTCGGTCCAGAAATTATTAGCAGCACGAACCTACTTCTCGATTCATGAATGACTTCAATGCATTGGCATCGGCATGAGCTCGGATGTGATTAGACATAGACTTAGTTTATACTTCAAAGGACAATTACGTTACCTTTAATACTATTTATTTTATGACTTGTAATTTTTGTAACTTTTGTAACTTGTGGAATTTATATTTATTATCAATATTACTTGTATAGATTTAATAATGGGTAAAGGGCTTGAAGCCTATATTCGAAATACATTCAATTTCAATTTTAAAAGAATTTGTTTCATCTATTCCACATTTTCTCTTTTAAGTGCTGCTGAATTGATCATTGAGTTCTGTAAACGTGTATAATTTGACCAAGATGATAATTGAATAAGTTATGAAACATCCAATAAATTACATTTCACCCACAACCAAATGATTTTCTTACAAATTTTAGTAGCGTGGTTAAAGATTTATTAGTCTATTTCCTCGTAGTTGGTTGAACATTATAAAGAAAATTTCCCGAAAAGACAATGCCCAATTATTTCTACTTCCGGCCCAGGTAGATTGTTTTTTCTTCCGTTTGGTAATATCTGCCAACAAGTAGTAGGAACGCTATTTATCATGTCCGACGTGGTCAAGCAAGAGGTACTAGAAGAGGTACCTCGACAGCATCCCCAGCATCGCTGGAGCAACCATAGGAGGTGGAGACTAACTAGAAAACGAAATACTGCTCCGTTTAGTCGCATGTTCCGCACAGCTTCCATGAGTAGCACAGCGGCCATTCGGCATAATGTCAATATTGTTGGCAGAGTATGTTTAAAATTGTTTCACTAGGAGTCGGTTGCCAAAAACTAATCTTCTGTTTCCAATTGCTGAATTTTCTCCAACTATGCACCAGAAATTCTTATACCTGATACGAATTGTCGGATTCCTGTGATTAGCAATTTAGCATTTTATATATAATTCGACTAGAAAATAATGCGCAAAATGTAATTACCAAATCAAGTTAGGCCATTGCAAATCATTTTTAAAGTTTTTGTCACCTCCCCCTTGGAATTGGCTTGAAAAATCGGGGGGCAAAAAATAATTTGTAGGATATGAGTTAATTTTTTTTATAAAATCAATTGTCTGTGGGCTCTATAACCTGGAAAACTCGAAAAATGAGTGTACGAGTTGAGTTAACGCTTCTAGCACGAAATAAAAATGGAATTTCAAACAGTGGAACTTCCGAAAATCAGCCAAAAAAATTTTCTTTCGTTTTTGTCTTTTTTTCGTAGATTTTTGCATGAAAAATAACAACGTATAAATTAAAAACAAGAATAGATTTGGTTTTCACGTTTAAACTTTAAGTAAAAATGCCCACAATCCATATACTTTTTGTTCGATTAAAAAATTCTCTTTGTTTTTTTTCGCGCCCCCCTTCAGTGGCCCGGAGTTCACCGGAGGGGCAAGAACTTTTTTAAATATTTGTAATGGCCTTATTCGTAATCTAAGGTTCGGATGCAGTGAATTTTCAAACTTTTCTTTGGAACAGTAAATTCTTTCATGGTATGTTTGTATGTTGCAGAGTTATGTCGTCATTTCATGAAGATAATCGTATCAGCCAGTGCCGTGAGAATACACTCACATTTATGCTTTGTCCTAGATAGATTGAATGAATAACGAATTTGGTGAATCGTTGATTTATCTTTGGTAGTTTTTCTACTTTTGTACTTTTAAAAACTTCTAAAAACCACTTGATCCTCTCGACAGCATTTGACATTTTATCTTGTTCAAAAATTGAAAAGACACTCGGCATCCATTTCATTCATAGTTATTTTGCTCTTATTTCATGCACCATTGACATAAAAAACATTTCTGAATAAGGTGATTTCGCCAGCAGGGAGGATGTGGAATGATGCCTTCATGAATTGGTAGAATAAGTCGTACTATTATCACCATTCCCCTCAGCTGTTTTCTTTCATCGATTGCGAGAAAAACACACATCCTGGAATGTTATTTCGTATCACTATTATCATTCAGAGCGTAAACTAGTTTTTGTGTCCTGTCATCAGAGCATTTGGGTCACATTAAAAACTGTCTTTTCACCAAATCCCATACATCATGCTAATCTACACGTCGAGACGAAAAAGAAACGCCCTCGCACAGACACTGCCCCGGAAAAAGTTTAATGTTTCTAACATATACACATATTTTGCTCACATAACTCACTGAACATAATCGCGATTTAGTCAGTGAAAAAGATCGCTGTTACGAAATTTTTTGGTGCTTTCATCCAGTGACTGACGGGGACTTATTATAATATGTCTGACTGACACGGTGTCTGCCAGACACCACTTTTTATTTAAGCTTCGATAATCCATAATCCATATCAATAGACAAAATATCATTTTCATGTTTAACAACCTTAGCATTAGCATAGGAACAATATTATTTCTTAGATTTTTTTCTTGCAAAGCCTAGTATGAAACCAGCCTTAACTACTGTCAAGCAACTGATTTATAATACACAAGCATTCAAGATTCCTGAATTACTGACTATACTTGGTAAGAATTTGATGCAAATAGAACGTCTTGAACTCGCTATTTGATCTTATTTGAATGATTTTTTTTGGTAGATAAATCAAAAGATAGTCAAGAGCTTATACCTACTGGGTTTCATGAACATATTGATTTGAAAGAAAGGAGGGGTTCCAAAAACTATTTTGCATTTACCTAGAAATATTGAAAAGAGTACTAATATAGTTTGTGATAATTTTTATCGTATAAGGTTGAACACCAACAGCAATCATTCTGAGGCTAATGAAACCCTTAAAAATAGAAATGGGCAAAGATAAAATAAAGCCCATTTCCCTTGGTAGAGTCCTACATTCGTTGGCTAGAACTGATTCTTTTGCCAATCAAGACTAACAATTTATTGGATGAAATAATATTTGCGCAATGATTAATATTTGCCTCCATGATAGATGATACCAGCTATTCAGCACTCTATATTACGGCCTTTACGATAGCAATTACTAATTGTTCCCCTACGAGTCACATCTTAATGTCCCATAAACATGCAGCTATGATAAATTGCATTTAGTACTCTTAATGGCTGGACAACGTCCGAATCTCTGGTTACCATTTATTAGCCAATTGAATGTACACACTGAAAACATTCAGCTGACGACATCCTATGCTGTTTCGATGGAGGAATATAAATTTTGTCTTGCTTCGTTAAACAATATTTAATACATGTGTTAGGCATTATTTTGTTTCATGAAAATTAGGAAGTTTAATCTCCTTCGGTATAATTAAACAAATGCAAAATTTTTAAAAGTAATTTTTTATAATGGCAGTTTTTACAATAGACGGAAAAGACGAAAAATGCCTAATTATATAGGTAGCGTAATACAGACCCCATACAGACCCCCGGTTCTTAGCCTCTTATCTAGCAACTCCTATCCCAAGCTTCGGATCGGCGTTCGAATATTCGGCATCAGCCTAGGTGACGAAACAAGGATGACGAATGGATACTCGGTACTGCAGATTTAAAGGTAGGTAAATTTCGCAGGAGGTGGTCGGCTGCTGCTCGAACAGCTTGAACCTCGTAAACTCGGCATCGTAGTTTTGCAGGAAATCTGTCGCAATGGAGAGGTTTGGAAGATCCTCGGCGGAAAGGTCCAATTTTACCACAGCGGTGGCACTACCAACGAACTGGGAACGGGATTCGTAGTGTTCGGCAGCATGTAGGATGGCGTGAAAGATGGGAAGGCAATCAACGAGAGAATGTGACTATTGAGTATCAAGGGTCGTGCAATTACACGAAGGTAGAACCGACGATAAGAACGAAGCGTTCTACGCCAGACTGGAGGCATCGTACGACAGCTGCTCACTACGGGACATCAAGATCCTCATCGGGGATATGAACGCCCAGGTCGGTAGGGAAGAATTGTATAGACTGATGATAGGCCCGCACACTGACACGAACGATAATGGCCAACGATGTTTAAACTTGGTAGCATCCCGAGGCCTGCTGATCCGAAGCTCCTTTTTCGTAGGCAAAAATGTCCACAAACCCACCTGAAAATCACGTGACCAATGTACAATGAACCAGATTGACCACGTTTTTTTAAGCCTGGCATCACAACCAAACGTCCAACTAGCATTTTCATATGTATATAAAAAATAAAAACCTGCTTTACGTACAGATATACATGCTAATAAATCGTATTTGATGCGCAAAATTGGCTTATCCGTACTATTTTGGAGGCGATATACGTGATTACGAATAATTATAAGCATTACGACTATATAAGTATTTATATATGATAATATCCGATTAAGCGCGACTCGCTTCGTAATGCTATACAATTTTGTGCTGAAAATCGTATGTATGTCAGTTATTATCATTATATACGATAGAAAATCAACTTGGTCCCACTTCATTAAGCTTTAATTACGATTTCGAATTTGTTAAGAGATATTTACGATAATTTTCGTACATTGATATACGAGTTGGTGCTAGCTGGGGTACCCTACGGGGTGCGGATATTGACTTTGACTATCACCTAGTAGCAGTATACGTGCGCTCTAAACTGTCAACCTTCAACCAGACACGCTAAGGTCGTCTCCTCGGCTCAACATTATGCTGTTAGATAACCTGCAATCTGCCGGGAACTGCGTGCGAATACTGGATGAGACCCCGTTTTCTTCCAAGAAGTTAGGTGTTTCATATCTCGAAGAAGGTTGAGGTAGAATACGCTCGACCATCGGAGAGACCGCTGCCGCTGCACTAGGTGAATGATCCCAGAGAAGGTAATATAATTGGTTAGATGGGGAATGTCAACAAGCGGTGGAGAGAAAGAAAATTATCTGAGCATCTCAGTATCTTGGTCAAATACTGACGAGTTAGGAACCAATTGACCACGATCCTAAGGAATAAAAAGTAACAAAACGAGGACAGAGATCGTGAAGCATCAGAACAACTATTTCGAGCTAATGACACGCGCAAGTTTTACGAGAGGGTGAACCAATCTCGTAAGGGCTACACACCGAAACCTGACATGGGAAGGGACGAGGGAGTTAATTTAATCACAAAGGAGCGCGAGGGGGTCGACAAGTCGAATGGCGAAGTCGCTGAAGGAGGCGGAACGGAAGGATGGCCTAGGAGTCAAACGAGAAATCATTGTTAAAAACCAACACAGTCGATGGTAAGAACCGCCTACCAGCATGCTGCGATGGAGTTTTATAAACATGCCCAGGAAACGTTGGCGACGGCTGTACACTGGGGAATTTCCAAGATTTGCGAGGAAGAGAAACTACCGGAAGAATGGATGGAAGGAGTGGTTTGTCCCATCTACAAACAGGGTGATCAGCTCGACTGCTGTAACTATCGCGGCATAATGCTGGTAAACGTCGCCTATAAGGTAGTCTCCCAAATCCTGTTACGCCGGCTGTCACGGATAGCACAGGATTTCGGAGGGAATTATTAGGCAGGGGTCGAACCACTACGGACCAAATCTTCACCATCCGTCAGATCTGGCAGAAATGTCGGGAGTACAACGTGCCCACACATCGCGTCTTTATTGATTTCAAAGCAGCATACGATATAGTCGACCGGCTATGGCAGATAATGCACGAACGCGGTTTTCGCGACTGGTCAGAACTACCTTCAATCGAGTGATGTGTTTCGTGCGCATTTCGGTGACACTCTCGAATTCCTTTGAGACACGACGAGGGTTGAGACAAGGAGACGGCTTATCCTGCATGCTGTTCAACATTACTCTTGAGGGGGTGATCCGACCAGCGGGCATCGAAACGAGAGTCACGATTTTCACCAAGGGTAACCAACTCCTAGGTTTCGCAGATAACTTTGATATCACAGCCAGGAACTTGATGACGGCGGAGACAATCTACGTTAGACTGAAAGCGGAGTCTAGGAGGATTGAGCTAAAAATTGATGCCCCGAAAACCAAATACATGAAAGAAAGAGGCTCAAAGGAAACAAACGCGCGCCTCCCACAGACGGTAAGCGTTGACGGCGATGAACTAAAAGTGATAGATGAGTTTGTTTATTTGAGATCGTTAGTGATTGCGGACAACAACATTAATAAGAAGATCAAGCGGCGCATTCAAGTAGGAAATTGGCCTACTTGTTTCTTCGTTATAATAACACTATAATAAAGAAGCATACGCTATACAGCTGACAAAGCTGACGAAACTGACAATGTACAAAACCGTTATTGGACC
The DNA here is from genome assembly GCF_943734655.1 of Sabethes cyaneus. Lineage (NCBI taxonomy): Eukaryota > Metazoa > Arthropoda > Insecta > Diptera > Culicidae > Sabethes > Sabethes cyaneus. The sequence continues at coordinate 187,371,371 of NC_071355.1, forward strand.
GATTGTTCTATGTGGACTTAAAGCTGTCACGCTGTTAACGGAGAACATACGTAACCTTGCCGTGTTTGAGCAGAAGTTGCTGCGGACGATATTTGGTGGAGTACAAACTGAAATGGTAGAGAGACCCACGAGCTACGGGCACTGCTTGGAAAGATTCCTGTCGTTTTTCTGGCGAATGTCGGTAGGTTCCGGTGGACTGAACATGTCGCAAGGATGCCGCACGACAGTGCGACGAAAACGGTTCTCTTCAATATTTCCACCGGATCTAGGAACAGAGCGGTTCAACGTGTAAGATGGCTCGACTAGGACGAAAGTGATTTGGGACTTCTGAGACGACTGGGAAATGGGCGATGACGAGTGACCCAAGATCGAGTTGTCACAGCACGAGCCACCCTGCTATGGGCTTCTAGCTACGACGACACTTTATTCGATAATTTCCAGGATTTGAGAGGTTCAATTTCTTTAATTACAGCACCGCCGCCTACAGCTTACTTACTTACTTACTTACTGATGTGTCCATGTCCGCCGGTCCGGCAGAATAAAGGGATAAAATCAGAGATCTCCACTGCTGACGGTTAGCCGCCATGGCCTTTACCTGTCGCCAGGACAGGTTCTCGTCTACAGCCCGGATGTCGTTGGCTAAGCTCCGTCGCCATGAGCCTCTGGGTCTGCCTCTTCTACGCTGACCTTGTAGATTCCAGTCGAGTGCTGCTCTGCAAACCTCGTTCGCTCCTTTCCTCAAGGTGTGTCCGATCCACTTCCACCTACGTTCACGAATTTCTGTGGCTATCGGCCGTTGATGACACCGACGATGGAGTTCCTCATTGGATATCCACTTGTCAGGCCACCGGGCACGATTGATATATCGCAGGCACCGGTTGAATACCTGCAGTTTTTGCATTGTCTCCGCTGAGACGCACCACGTTTCGCAGGCATACAGCAGTACGGATTTAACGTTTGAATTAAAGATTCGGGTTTTCGTACGTGTAGAGTGATCTGGTTTGAACGCCGAATGTTTCGCAGACCTGCAAAGGCACCCCTGGCCTTCCCGATTCGTGTGGCTATATCAGTCTTGGTACTACCATCGGGCGTTGTCTGGCTACCAAGATATTGAAAGGCATCTACCTGCTCAACTTGTTGTCCCGCTATTGTGAAGTTGGTGAAATTGTCAGTGTTCACTACCATAGACTTAGTTTTCGCTACATTGACTGTAAGACCTGCTGCCTGGGAGCACTCGAAGAGGTCACCTAACTTGCTCTGCATATCAGTTCGGTGTTGTGCGAGCAAGACAATGTCGTCGGCTAGGTCGAGGTCATTTAGCTGCTCCATCGTTAGAGGATTCCAAGGTAATCTTCGATTTGGTCTACTGTCAATTGCTCCAACTAACATCTCATCCATAACGATGAGAAACAGATCGGTGATAAAATGCAACCCTGCCTGATGCCAGCAGTAAGCCTTATGGGGTCGGACAAGACGCCGTCATGCGAAACCTTCCACGAAAACGCCTCGTACTGAGCCTCGATGAGATGGACTAGCTTATCTGGAACTCCTCTACCCCAGATGTGTTCGTGGTTGAGGCGGTCAAACGCGTTTTCGAAGTAAACGAATACTAGCAGAAGAGAGTGCTGGAATTCGTTGATCTGCTCCACTATAATGCGGAGCGTTGTGATATGGTCTACACATGATCGACCAGCATGAAATCCAGCTTGCTGCCGCCGGAGAGTAGCGTCGATCTTCTCCTGGATCCGGTTGAGGGTTACCTTGCAGAGTACTTTGAGAGTAATACAGAGCAACGTGGTGCCACGCCAGTTACACGCCTACAGCTTACGGATCAACTATTTACTCTCCGACAAGACCTCCAGAAATGTCTGGAGTATAGCGTCCCCACGCATCACATTTTCATGGATTTCAAGGCAGCATACAGTTCAGTCGTTCGAGAGGCATCGAGACGAGAGAAACGATCCTCTGCAAGAGTAGCCAACTCCTAGCATTTGCAGACGACCTTGACATCATTACTAGAAAGCTTGGGACGGCGCACAGTGCGTTGAGCCATAGACAAAAATCGTTTTTCACTTTTTTTTAATCGGGTATACTGAGTATTTAGAATTGTTTATAGGTGCCTTCTGCTATATAAATAAGTATTAGTTCGCTTGGGAAAGCGCCACAACTACTATTACAAGCGTTCAAACTGTCAAGTTGCAGAGTGGATTTGACTTACAAATTTTGCTTTCATTTTTAAAGGTTATTCATCACGCTCGTAAAAGTTTCATAATTTGTGTAATCAAAATCTTTAAAATGGAAAATAACAATCAAGGTTAGTAGAATAAATTTTGGTTATAGATGGAATTCATTTTGACCTCACTTCTAAAAAATTGCCCCATAGAAACGACATAGATATTGTCCTTCAAAAAAACAGAACTCCAACTTTGATTACCGATTTAAAAAATGTTCCACCGACTTCCAAGCTAAAACGTACACAGAATAATTGTTCAAAGTGTCCTCTACAAGATCGAACAGGTTTTAGCTGCAACTACCTGCAACTTTGCAAGATATTTCAATATTTGTAGATCAACGTCAAGCACTGATAAACCGTCAGATTTTCGTTGATTCTACTATATTATGTTATCCTTGTTAGAAGAAAGCACTGTTTATGAAGCTTTGTGCTATTACTGTTCAAAATTAAACTCAAAGCGATTTTACTTCATATAGCGAGTAAATATTTCTTTAAAAAAATAATTAACTTAATACCAGCTGCCGTTTTTTCCCGTTTCTCGGGTTGATAATAATGACGAATAATCAATGATAACGGTTTTCCTGCTGGATATTCGTTTCGTGGATCTAATTAAAAGGTTTTCAAAAATTGCCCAACGAAAACAGAACGTCGAGCTGCAGACTTTGTCTCAAATTATGCCACGGAAAATTATTATTTACTTTTCCGTTACGGCTGAGAATGGTAAAAAATGCTTAAGTATTACTTAAACACTAGCTCTGTTCACCGATATAGATTTGTTAGTACGATAGTATATTTTGCTTAGAAATGCTTGAACGTCTTCCATAAATATAGCTTTCCAAACTTTCATGCACTGAAGAAAAACTTTTCGATTACCGAAATTGCAGCCAAAGTTGATCTTCAAGTGCTACTTAATCTAACACTAGATAGCATTGCTGAATCCACCAAAGTATTTCTAGTACAAATGCCGTTTTCACAAACAACTTTGGTAGTTATATAGCTGAGGGCAACCCATATAATGATGAAAAACTTTTGCAATGCTTGCGTAAAAATTTGGCGTTTGGGACATTTTTGCCATTATATAAATATTTTGAGACATTTAAGCAAATACTAGCTTCGATTACTTCACAAACAACTTTTTTCATTACACTAGCTTGATAAAATGTCTAAAACTAGCAGTTTTGATTTTTGTCCCGCAGTCCCATACGTTCATCGCACTGTGCGGCGGAGGCAATCTACCCCAAAACGGAGGGTAGGAGGACAGCGTTACAATTCAATGCATCTAAAACCAAATATATGGTAAGAAGAGATACCAGAGAAACCAACATTTGCCTCCTACGGACAGCGACTATTGAAGGCAATGAACTGAAAGTAGTTGATAAGTTCGTGTATTTGAGATCTCTGGTCACCGTTGACAATAATGCGAGTAAGGGGATTAAACGACGCTAGAAGTCGAGCCAACTTTTTCCTTCGCAAGATGCTTCGATCAAGGAGCATACACTGTCGCACAAAGCTGACGATGTACAAAACGCCAATCAGATCGGTAGTCCTCTACAGACTTGAGATAGTAACTTTACTTACGGAGGACATAAGTGGTTACCGTATTAGAACGAAAGGTGTTGCGGACTAGTTTTGGCGCAGTACAGACGAAAAGCGGAGAGTGGCGTTGGTGTATGAGCCACCAGTTGCAGACACTACTTGGAAACTGAAGTCTTTGAAGCGTCTTAGAAGAATACGGAGCCTGAAAATAAAGAAAAGAAGAAAACTTTTTGCAAACTAAATTCTACTATTGATATTTATTCGCGACAGACACGTAGTTCGTTTATGACTTGCAGGCTTCATCAATGTCTGTTTTCGATAGTATAGTAGTATTTACGTTGGAAAAAGTCAGACTACTTGGAAAGATTCCCATTGTACATCTAACGAAAGCCAGTAGACTACGAACTACGAGAAAAACTCCACCGACCGGCACCAGGAATAGAGGGGCCCAACGTACTAGCTGGCTCGACCAGGTTGAAGCCGACTTGCGTGTATCGAGACGCTCAATAAATTAGCGACGAGTAGCAGAGTACCGAGTACAGTGGAGAGGAATTCTTGATACGGCAAGAGCCACCCCGGTTCTATGCTGTTAGAAGAAGACAAAGAAAAAGTATCAAAATGTTGTTTTAATTTTGTTTCTGTTTATTTGGTTGTTTTTATGGGATTATTTCAATGCTACTTTTATTTAATCTAAATTATTCTTAATTTTGGTGTATTTTGTGCTTTCAATGAACTTGAAATTGAGCTAAAATTCTATTAAACATTTGTTACATTGTTGACCATCTGGAGTCTTCACTAATGTTGTTTCTGTTTTGTCTCGATATTGTGGCATACTCATTTTGCTTTTTCGTTTTTTCTATTTTTTATTTATTTTGATTTAACATATCCTCTGCTTTGTCTTTTGTCTGTTTTTCGTCAAATTTTAATGCACGGCATACCATTCTTCACATTTTTTCACTTCAGAAAAACTGAACATACGAACAGAAAGCTGGCTTCATAAAGTTAGACATACCAAATTTTAAAAAAGGAGGGGCGCGTACCCTGGTGTAGTCTACCCTGGGCACACCAGTGTACCGGTTTTAGTTCAGTTATCCTTGTCGGTTTATAGAACCGACGATCCCATCAACTGAAGATCAGCTAGGTATATGTTTTTGTAAAAAATAAATTGATTTTTAAAGGCTGCACAGAAGCGCTTTCCCACCTTCGGCGGTGGTTATGGCGATAATGAGACGTCCATAAAAATTTAATTGCACCCGGGAGAGAAATCGTTATTTCCATCACTAGCTCAGATGGGGGCACTTGAGTAACTTTTCGTGCAGTGCCAATCAGTACAGTGCGAAACGATTTGTACTGCACGATTTCTCGGCCAAACCGTAAATTGAATTATCCCTTTTAATCCTTCGACGTTTACTGTCTCATATGATTAAACCCATTACGATGGTTCATAAATCATGGCACGAAACACTGAGCTTTCCCATCAGCCGAGCTTGAAGCAGCTCGTTTTGTCCGACCGCCCCCCCTCTTCTCCCCATTCTGGAGGCCATTCGAGATTTTTTGTATGCCAACAAATACCGTAGCATAAGGCTGCTGTGATATATAAAATAGCGGACAGAACAATATCGAAAACTATGCTACGTATACGTTCCACGGTGTATGTTTCGTGCCAGAAACGACTGTGTGGCGCTCCTTTCGCCTCTTGCAGATGGTGCCGTGCCGAATCGAGCCAGAGAAACCAGAAAATAATATCGGAGGGTGGAGAAATCAATGAGAGCCTTTAATTTGCAAAACCCACTCTTTTACATTTAATTTACGGAAACTAATGTGCAGGGTTCAAATTGTATTTATAAACCATAAATAACAACACAATTAAGTGATTCCCAGGCCGGTTTTCGATTCGAACACCCGAGGAAAAAAATGGGATCGATTCGTTTGGTTTATTCATAGCTGCTGAATTGGAATGTGCCTCGCAGCCTATCGATAATAAATTATCGACATTCGCTTTCTGGTGAGTAACTGTTTTGAATTGTTTGAATTATTGCATGGAATTGTTCTTGAAATATTTATACTAAAAGAACTGCTTGTAAACTGCTGTTAATCGTTTACTTCAGTGTATAAATTTAGCTGAACTAGGTTTGGAGTTGCTCTTTAAGGGTTTTGCAGAATGATGAATCACCGAGGCGAATTTGGATCTTGAAATATGAGCACTGATGTGTTGTGTTGCGCAGGACCGGTCATCATTACTTAGTCGCGGTTTCAACACCATTCATTATGGGTTCCGCCTGGTGATGGAATGACTGATAGATACATAGTCTGTAATCAGCCGAACCGATCTCAGTCAGCACTACATAGTCCTAAACGGAGAACTTGAATGTCAGTCGATGCTCATACAGAGAATGTAGTTAGCGTACATGTTCAATTAACGGTTCATTGACTGGATCAATCAGTTTGAATACAATCCACTCACCATAAGATTAGGATCCAATGCACATGAGTAGTATTCTCGATCAGCTGGTTTGTATGCGCTGAATGGAAAGCTACATCAGTAAATAAGCAGCATATTTGCATTCGTTCTAGTTCTGCACATTTCATTTATATCTCGAATTTGAATTCCATCTATGCATCTGGGGAAATGCAATCCATATTTGATTTCCGAGTTGCACAATGATAAGCTTGTGAGTGGCAACTTGGACTCTATGTTTTCAAATGGATTTAACCCAGTTTTGCCAAACATTCCGAACCAAGGCAGCGACAAGTAGATTTATTGATGCTTTATGCTAATTTAAATGTGATGTGTTCTGAAACGCCCAGACAGTCCGAGATACACAATATAGCCTTAAGCAAAATTATTTGAGCTTTAGTTTAGCCTCAAATTCAAGTTATCATTCGTTGCCGTGTCAAGATACAATTTTTTCGCATCCAAACCAGATGTAAAAACATCCAATGCTAACTTTTGGCATCGGAGCTGAACCCGCCATCGCACGTAATCAAATACGGCGGACGTTCGTTCGGTCAATGCGATATATTCCAGGCAGCTGCTAGCTACGAAAATGAATCTAGTCACTATTTGACCATCATCCAATACAACTAGCTTGTCGTTTGATGGCTAGAAGAGTCGAAGTATGATTTCAATTTCGCAAAAATCCTGGTGGGATTTGTGATTACGTGTGCCCCACAGCTGATACTACTGGGACGGTGTTTGGTGTTTCCCTTTGCACGTTGACATTTTTTCACCGTTTCACCTGGACGAAAAACTGTTATGCGGTCTGCGTTTCTAGAAATCCTAATATCCTATATTTTTATGGTTAAAATTGTTAATTTGAACTATAGTTTTAATAGTCAACCTATTTTGAATAACTGTTGAAGCTAAATGTTATGATGGACTTGAGATTAGTTCACACGTAAATCTGTTAGCAAACACCCCTGATTATTTGTGTTAGATTGTTCTTCATTTCTAGTAGCATCGTATAAGATACTGGAATGCTAAACGAAACGTTATTTCAAAGAAATACAAGAGTCTTTACCATTAGCCTGCTTAGACATAACCAAAATGTGGGGCACCTGGCCTCTCAGAAGAATGTTTTGACCTTCAGAAAACGGAGTAATGCTAGAGTAGCGAATATATTATTACTCACAATCACAAAATATCACAAAACTATTGGCCGATTAGCTTGAAAACTCTTGAATTTCGGGTGCAATTGGATTTGAAAGCAAAGTTGAAAATGGACTAGAAATTAAGCTTGGAACTGAACTAGAAATCAGAGCAGAAACTGACCTTGAAATTAAGACATAGCTTATTAAATTAGACTTGAAGACTAGACTAGACTAATTGGAACTTGGATTTGAAATTGAACTTAAATTTTTAGTAATTTTGACTAGAAGTGTTACTTGTAATTAATCATGAAATCGGACTTAACAGTTGAAAGCTTTTATTTGAAATTGGATTTGAAACTTTGATTGAAATTAGAATTGAATTGGTCTTGAAATTAGATTTAAAATTAGAGTACCTAGTAGGATTTATTTCTAATTCCCGTCGTAGTAAGGAAAGCCACTCTAATTTTCACCATTTCTTAGGTGGATTTAATGAATACTCCAAAAACTCTGCTGCTGATTTGACTCAAACACACTTACCTTCCGATCGGTACCTTTTGAATTCACTAAAAAGCAATTAATAAAGCATTTGATTGAAATTACGCAACTGACTTTATATCTTAAATTCGTCGCACCGTTTTAAAATCCGTCCATCGAAATTTTTCATCGTCCGAACTAAAAATTACAACAATATTTACGAAGCTTACGCGCATGTATTTGTGTAGGACAGCATGACAAATGTTATTCTGCAAAATTTCTGTAGGTTATGCAAGTTTTCCCGGCTGCAGAATAACAACAAAGTGTTGCGTGAGTGGTTTTCATTTTATGAGTGACGGAAATTGAAACGATTAGTCGACATTTTCTTCTTCGTCGCACGAAAAAACGTTGGAAATTTGGCTGCTAAGATTTCTTGAATGAAAAAAAAAATCAGAGGGGTTGTGCACAAGACACGACCGCTCATATAGGTGACGCAGGACTACGTAAGTCTCTTTGTAGTGATAGTGGCATGTATTCATGCTTGTAATCATTCGATTCTTCATGTATCCAGCTTTTTACGAGCCATAATGGCGGACGTGTTCGTAATATTTGAACAGCATTTTTGACATTTCCCTAATACATCGCACGTTTTCTTTCCGTTCATTCCTTTAGCTTTACCGTGAACGCGCGGAATCAAGACGTGCGATGTATTAGTGAAATGTCAAAGATACCGTTCAAATATTACGAACACGTCCGCCATTAGGGCTCTTAAAAAACTGGATACATGCTATATGCAACATATATACATGCTACATGCGTTGTATGTAACATTTATCACAGTAGTAACATTGCATACGTTCAATTCTCAAAAGATTGTGCATTTGAAAACAATTTAACAAAATCAAGAACACAAACTATTGCTTTCCTGCTACCTTACTGAAATTAACGATTGTTTTTATTATCCATGGTTTCCCACGTTGAAAGGATTTTACCAATTCAATCCTATTTTATCACATCTTTTCACTACTTCTAATGAAACGGCATGCATGCGTATTCATACAGAATCGTATTATAACCGAACACTACAGCTGTAGCACATTTTTCCAACACAGGTATCAAGTTCGCCGAGGTTTAATCGTCTCGTAGTAAAGAATTAGCGATCTGTTGGGACAATGAACTTGTGTCATTTTTTCTGGCACACTTCCCTAACACAGACATCAAATTGGACTAGGTTTAATCGCGTTCGTAAGTAATCTGTTGGCACGAGGGGCTTTGTCACTCTTTCTGGCGCACTTCCCAAGCAAGGACATCGAAATGGTCTAGGTTTATACCGTTATTCTGTATTTCGAACGGGTCTTATTTCGTTCGACTTGTTTCGAACGAGTTGTTTTGCCCATTTGATTTTGCTGGCGGATTGAAGAATACCATCCAGTTTCGTTCGAAAAACCCATCCGTTCGAATTACAGAATAGGGGTGTTAATCGCGGTGTTAAGAAATCTTGTTGAAATGAGGAAACTATCACTTGTTTTGGCTTACTTCCCAAGCACAGATATCAAATTGGTATAGGTTTAGATCATCGTAAAGAATCTTCCAACCAATCACGAAGCGAGAATTCTGGTAAAACATAGGTTCATTATTTTCAATTTTTCAATAGTTCAACATCAAGAATCCATACTTTGCTTCATTTGGATAAATTCTTAGAAGATTTTCCGATCGATTGGTGTAAGAATATTGAAAATCGATCAATTTTGCAATGTGTGTCCTAAAAATCGCTGATATTTTTAATAATTTGTGTTGGATAGGACGGGAATAGGCAATTACGACGAAGCAGCAACATACCCTAATTTCACTAGAAATTGGATTTGAAATTGAGCTCGAAATTAAAGTTAAAATTGGAATTGAAATTCACCTTTTAATCGGACATAAATTGGATTTAATTTGGACTCGAGATTAGGTTTTAAATTGGACTAAAACTTGAACCTAAAATGGGAATTAAATTGGACTTAAGACCGGATATGTAATTCAACTTGTCATTGGATATTGAAATAGGCTTGAATTTGAACTAATTTTAACTTGAATTCTTTCCTTTACTTGAAAAGCATTTTTCGTTTTCCTCTCTCACTCGTTTTACCTCTTTTCTGTTCCGCATTTTCTCTTTTCCAGTTCCCATTATTCGCTTTTCGTGTCGCTTTTCTATTTTTCTGTACCACTTTATCGGTTTCTGCTCTCACTGTACTACCGTTTTTCTGTCGTTTTCCTTTTTTCTGTCTTGTGTTTCCTGCTTCATACTCCGTTTTTCTTCGTTTCCCATTGTCCCATTTTTTTTCTTTTAGTTCTGTTTTCTCACGTTTTACTCGTTTTTTCGTTGTTTTCCATCTTTACTGTTCTCTTTTTGTTCGTTTTCTTACAACTAACTTTACCTTCTTTCCTTACCTTTTTTTGTCTTCGTCTATTCCGTTATTCTTCTGTCCGATGCCCCGTTTTTCATCCTGCCATACTCATTTTATATCCCGTTTGACTTCTTTTTCCCGTTTTGCTTGTTTCTTCAGTTTTATTTTACCTCTTCTTCTTTTTCCTTTCGATTTCTCATGTTTTCTGTTCCGTATGATCTTTTTTGTCTCGTTTTCCCTCATTTATTCTCTTTCTTTTTTCCCTCTCTTGACTGCTGTTTCTTCTGTCTCTGTTTTGCCTTTCTACTATATAAATATATAGTATAAAGGTATAGAAATCACTTGGAAAACCGGAAATGGAAAGAAGGTCCTGCGGGCCTAATGTTATATACCATTCGACTCAGTTTCGAAAATTGAGCATTTTCTGTGTATATATATATATATATGTGTGTGTGTGTGTGTGTGTGTGTGTGTGTGTGTGTGTGTGTGTGTGTGTGTGTGTGTGTGTGTGTGTGTGTGTGTGTGTGTGTGTGTGTGTGTGTGTGTGTGTGTGTGTGTGTGTGTGTGTGTGTGTGTGTGTGTGTGTGTGTGTGTGTGTGTGTGTGTGTGTGTGTGTGTGTGTGTGTGTGTGTGTGTGTATGTGTGTGTGTGTGTGTGTGTGTGTGTGTGTGTGTGTGTGTGTGTGTGTGTGTGTGTGTGTGTGTGTGTGTGTGTGTGTGTGTGTGTGTGTGTGTGTGTGTGTGTGTGTGTGTGTGTGTGTGTGTGTGTGTGTGTGTGTGTGTGTGTGTGTGTGTGTGTGTGTGTAACGCTTTCAATCTCACTCACTTTTCTCGGAGATGGCTGGACCGAGAGTTTTTTGTTTTTAGAGTCAAATGAAAGGTCTAGGTGTCCCATTGGTCGCTATTGAATTTCATACTGATCGGACTTTTAGTTCAAAAGTTATTTATAAAAATACGAAAAATAAGGGACTTCATTATCTCATAGATCCCTTAACCGATTTGAACAAAATTAATTGCATATGAAAGAGGGGCGTTGCAAACCCTTAACTTCCAAATTTCATGACGATTGGACTTGTAGTTTGAAAGTTACATAAAGAAATGTGAAAAAATAGTATTTAAAACATATTTTTGTAACATGTAAGAATTAATTCAATGAAAAACATCACACATTTTATTATTATTTGAAAATTACTGCTGAGATCTATTAAACGAAACTGAGTTATTTAAAATCGGACGGTTCATTCAAAAGTTATTCAAACTTTAACACTTAAGCACCGTATATAAAACCGTTAAAACGTGTGAAATCAAAACATATCAATCAAATGTTGATTGTACTCAATGTGTGGGATGTATGTATGTATGTATGTATGTATGCATGTATGTATGTATGTATGTATGTATGTGTATGTGATGACAATTTGCAATGAAATTCAAGAAAAGTGAGAAACATGTCAATAGTCTGAAGTTTTTGAAGTGGAATACGAACTCTGAAATAAAAGAAAAGAAAAAAACTTTTACCGACTAAATTCCACTATTTAATATTTATTCGCGACAGATACGTATACGCTTTGAAATAAGACACTGATGAAGCCTGCACGTCGTAGGCGAACTACGAATCTGTCGCAAATAAATATTAAATAGTGGGATTCAATCGAAAAGTTTTTTCTTTTCTGTGATTTCAGATTTCAATTGTCATTTTCTTCACTTGCTGTTACTAACAATTGTACAAGAAAAGCAAAAAGTGGAGAAAAGCAGTTAATTTAACTATACAAGTATAGTGGTGTATAGGATCAAAATACTAGTGAGTTGATTTTTCCAAATAAATTTATACAAATTTCATACAAATTTTGCGCATTAATAGATGCTCTTTTCAATCCTAGAAATGTTATATGAAAAATAGGAAGTAAACGTTGCACGGTAGTAATTTTGTAAGATTTGTTTTCGTTAGTGACATTTTAAAAGACAGATGTCTTATGTCATATATCATGTTTTAATAAATAAATCAAAAATGACAAGCACTGGAAATCATATCGATCATATTTCTCATTCTCAAGCATGTTTATGGCGCAGTTTTTGCATTATTTTTCGACCTCATCTTGTTTTCCTAACCCTCTAACATTGTAAAAACGATGTGATCAAGTTAATGACTATCTTTTCATGAAAGTACATTCAAAAGAAGCTTAATGTTTAATTTTCATGCAAAAATAATTATCTGAAGGAGCGCCAGCTAAGGAAAAGTTAAATTTCTCTTTTTCATATCTAATGCTCTATTCAGTTATTTTTTCTAATTCAGATATATTGCAAAATTGAAGTCAAGCAAATTAATAGTAAAATTTTGAGATTAATCATTTTGGTGTAGATATCCTTTTTCTTCAAAAGCGAAGTATAATAATAATTTTTCTGAACTCTTGTTTTTCAAAGATGCTAACTTTTGAACGCATGGTATTATGTAATATCAAAATATCAAAAAAACAATCTACCGTTTGGGTTAAAACCACTCAAAAAAAAAATCAAAACATCTGCTATGAACACATATTTCATATTGTCAGTTCAAAACAAGTTTCGTATGTGGCTCTGAAACCCGAAAGTTAAGGACGACCGATTATAAAACTAAATAAGGTGTTCATCAAATAACATAAATGACGCTTACAAGTATTTACGCACCCAAGGAAAGAAAATAGAATTATTCTACGCAATACGTTGTGAATTTAACAGGCAAATAAGGATTTTGAGGAATACGCAACGGATATTTAAAAATATAGTCAAGTTAATTATAAATGTTCCTGCGAAATTAAATAATGATTATTGTGGCAGTAGAAAGGCTAGGTCACGCCGCTAGGTGGATTAATTCGGGTTTTTCTCATATTTTCCCGTAGCATTTTTTGCCATTTTCCTTACTTCCGATTCTCCTCTGTTCAGTTTTTCGTCTTTTCTCTTTCATTTTTCCTCGTTTTCAGGCTTTTTTCGAGGCTTTCTAGTCTCGTTTTCTGTCTTTTTTTGTCTCGTTTCCACTTTTTCGATCCCGGTTTTCGTTTTTTCTCGCTTCTTAACTCCTTTACTATCCCGTTTTTCGTTTTCCTCTGTTCCGTTCTTCCTATTAATATGTCGTTCTATTTTTTTCTGTATAATACCCTTAGGTTCCGTTTTGATTTTTTCTTGTTCTGTCCCACTTTTTTCTTGTTTCTTCATTTTCTGATCTTAAATTTTCTCCTTTTCTTTTTTTTTGTACAGTGTTTTACTTCTTTTTTGTGCCGTTTTTTCTACTTTTTACCTACTTTGGTCTCATTTTTTTGTTTTCTTCGTATTTTTGATGGTATTTCCATCTTTTCTCTTCAGGGGTCAGTCTCGGCGTAGTGGTTAGCATTCACGCCTCTCACGCCGAGGACCCGGGTTCGAATCCCAACCCCGCAGAAGTCACGAATGACCTAAAACTGGTTAAAGTGACTATAATCTAAACAAACAAACAAAATCTTTTCTCTTCTGTTCTTCATCTTTTTCTGAAAAGTTTCTTCGTTTTACCCTTTTCTTCCGTTCTCTTCGTTTTCACTTGTTTTTCTTTTTTTATGTCCCGTTTTGTCTTTCCTTTCTTTTTCAGTTTTCCACCTTTTATATCTGATTCGATATCTTAATCTCGGCTCTCTCTCTCTCTCTTTCTCTCTCTCTATCTCTCTCTCTCTCTCTCTCTCTCTCCTTTTTGCCCTTTCTTGTCTTGTCTTGCCTTTTGTTCCGTATTCTTTTTCCTATCTCGTTTTCCCTCTTTTTCTTTATCGTTTTCCTTTTTTTTGCCAGCTGTTTTCCCTTTCTCAGCTTCTCTTTTTTTGTCGTGTTTTTCGTTTTTTCTCGTTACCAGGCGTTCTTTTCCAGCCTCGTGTTTCATTTTTTTCTGGCCCGTCTCAAATTTCCGGTTTTCGTTTTTTTTACTTTTTAGCTATTCATCTTTTTTATTTGAATCTGTTCCGCTCTATCTCTTAATATGCCTGCTCTTCCTCATTTTCTGTCACGTTCTATGTTTTCCATGTTATCCCTTTGGCTTCCTTCTTTTCTTTATTTTCCATTTTCCCTTTTTTGTTTTCTGTCCAGGTTTTTCTCCTTTTTTGTTTCCTTTCTCCTTTTCTGTCAATCTTATGCTCATTTTCTTTATTTATTCTAGTTTTTTTCACGTTTCTCTCTTTTTCTTCCATTTTATTCATTTTTACTTGTTTTTAAAATTTTTATGTGCTGTTTTCTTTCCCATTCTGTCACGTTTTTTCTTTCCCTTTTCTTTCTCGCGTTTTTCTCTTTTTCTATCCCGTTTTTCCAGTTTCTGTCACGTTTTCCGTCGTGCTCTTTTCTGTTTTCCCCATTTTGTCTCATTTTTCCCCCTGCGTTTCTTTGTCACATGCTAAGTAAATTTACTAATATTTTTATAAGAAACCCTACGTTGTTTGGCTCATGAGATATGCTTTGTTGAATTAGTAAGGGTAAGCAACTTACTTTTGACCCCACCTGCAGCCGTACATAATTTAAACACAGATGGCTAATAAACTGAGAAATGCACAGTCAAGCATGAAGTATATTTTGAAAGATGATCTTCGATTGATTCCGCGCAAAAAAAACCACGGGTACACGGTTTTGGCTGAAAAGCAGAAGGTTACAGAGTCGAAAGATGTCGGCAGCTGCTCTGCTGCTCAAGCGGCACGGTGATTGTGAAATTGTTTTCGGACGAAAAAATGTTCTTGTAGTTGTAGTTTGTAGTTGTAGTTATCCGGTAATTACAACCGACAAAATGATAGGATATATGATGCAGCACATATTTCTGATATTCAGCAGGACGAACTGGCTGGTTCCAAAATGTTTCTAGGGCGATGTTTTTTTAAAAATTTGAAGGCTGCATTGCTTAAAATGCTTAAAATTAACACTAAATATTACATCAATAATGCTTTGAAGAACGATTTGCTTCCCATCGTCAAAAGCACTACAAGAATGCATCATACTGCTTCTAATAAGATTCTACACCGTCTCAGCAGGCGGAAGCTACACAAGCTTGGGGTGAGGACAATTTTCCGGATTTTATTTCTTCGAAAGAGTGTCCTGCTACTTCGCCTGATTTGGTGAATCCTCTCGACTTCTATGCATGGGGTTACATGCCAGCCAAACTTTCGAGCAACGTTTGGAGTAGATTTGGGATGAAATACCTTAGGATATCGTGCGTGCCAGCTGTAATAACGATTGCGACTGGTAATTAAAGCAAAGGGAGAAAGGTTTGATTTGGACTAGTTTAATACAAATTTTATGAATACACGGGTAGAAATTTAATCTAAAAAATGAGCTAAATGACTCATGATTTCAGTATTTTCGCTTCTGTTTTATGAAAATATACCAGAAATAATAATCATGATACCACAAATTTCTTGCAGAATAACACAACACAAGATCATGAATTAATATTCATGGTTACTAGTTGCCTGATATGGCAGCTCAGTCATGAGTTCACAGCAACTCAACGAAACGATGCAAAAAGTTTCTTCCAATGTCAACTCTCAGTCTTTAGTAATGTTCACAGGATTTGATTGGACCAATTGATTTATTGAACAAGGTGGATGGAAACACTTTATGAGATTAACACATTTCTATTATTATTTTAATTCCAATGCGGTTGGGTTTATGTCGGATTAACTTTCTTATTCATTTCTGAGTCTTTTCTGAATCTAGTGTCCTATTCGGTCAAATATCAAATATTAAACAAAAGATGCACAACACAAACACAATCAACCAGCTAAACTCGTACACGTCACCTTCATTTGTTACAAAGCATTTTATTGTTGTATTACTCATCAGGAAAGAGCAAACTCCTCGAATTGAATAATATATGATTCATATTGGACGAAATATATGAAATGATATTTTAAACTGATGAAATTTATGATTGGCCAACATCATAACTGAACCAAGGGAATAAAGCGATCAACATTTCATCCCGGCAATTTTACAGCTTGATGCAATCTAGAGTAAACAAACGTCTGTATCGAAGTTCAACAAAAACCAACCAAACGAGCTTGCCTCGCACGTGCATTTTCCGGCAACGGTTTTCCCGACGACGTACCGCTTTTCCCGGTGCTTTCGTTCTGACAGCTGTGAACTCCGCGCAGTCGCCCTGGCACGCCATTTAGCGCATGCCCCCGGGGTGTGTTTTTATCATTACAGACATATGGACGGTATCGGTGTTACAAAACTTTACGCGTGATCCTAAATGGTTGGAAATACCTGTCGTAAAATTACATTGCATCGGTTGTATCGTTTCGATTGAAGTCTAATGGAGTGTTAAAAGTTAAGAACGGACGACCACTAACGTTGCGGTTGTGGTGAAGCCAAAATACCGAGCTGACATGAATACATGATTCGTTGAACGAGAATGTGAAAAATTTCAGTAATCTTGTGTTGTGAAAGCGGTCCAAATTATTGATTAGGTACAAAAGAAACGGCAATTATCAAAACGAGGGTTGGAATTTTCGGTAAGGGATTCGAAGCGAATAAACGGAATTTGCTCGTTTTTCGGAACAATTCACGACTAATAAAGTAACAGTGGTTACAAAATGTTCCAGTAGTGTTCGGGTTGACAATGTTTATTTCATAAATAATGATAACCCTTCATCAGTGGACAAAGTGATCATCGAATCAAAATACAATTTGCTTTAGCTGTAATGAGACCCGGTCCCGGTAGATAATAGAAAATATTAGCCGGTAGTTAGGAGTAACTGGAGATTAGCAAGGCCTCATAATGTCGGTGCAGGTAAAACTCATATACTTTTGTCACAATTTTTCCTATTTATCGAAAAACATAACTCTTGCATCTATCTTGCTTTGTGATATCATTGCTCTTGAATACGTAAAAGTGCTTTTGTGAGTACTAGGATTCGCAATCTGTGAATGTCATCTCTCATGAGAGTTTACATAGCATAATCAAGCACACTACCGTACACACAGTGCTGAACATAGGTAGAGAAACTCTAACCTATATTTTAAATTTAGTAAAATGTAGTTTGGATGGTAAACATTGGATCTCTCCCCTTTTTTGATTTGTCACATTTCTGTAGTTTTGCTTGATTGTTTGAATCTTTACTTTAATTTCATCTGACGTTTATTAAATATAAATATAGTATTGCCACACGTCTAACTTTAAGTACCTTCTGTAGTAGACACATTCCAGCGCTACGGGACACTATCCCTACTATGCAGATCGGTTCCTTGTTCATCAAATCCCTGGTATTCTAGTGGAAGATAAAGTACTCTTCAAACAACTTTTTACAAGGTATTTGCCAAAAATTTGGTGAAACAGGAGGCAATTCACACGGTAACAATGGGTCCTAATTGTGTCCCGTAACGCTGGAATGTGTCAGTAGATGTTACCAGCTTTGCTAGTTTGATTTCATTCAAGTATTTACTGAAGCTGCATACAACAATGAATTACACCAGGTGACGCATCGGTGAAACTACGCTGCGCTGGTTTTTTTTCAATTACAGATCGAACAAGACTCCTATATTAGTAGATTGAGTCGATTTAGACTTATTTTTGACGTAGGACGCGTGACGTATGATATCCAGGTCATCCGCAAATCCCAAAAGCATACAAAATTATAATACCGCTCCTTTGCGAAGCGATAGAATGTTGAATAATACATGTAAGAGTACATGTTGCTTGAATTCATCCAAAGGTCACGCAAGCGATTGAGAACTCATCCGCCATCCTGACACTTGATTTGAACCCATGTAGCGTTGCGTCGGAAAATCATATTCAAACAGCCCATTTCGCTTGACTGAATCGCACGTTGTTTTAAAATTTATAAATGGATGATGGGTCTGCACTCCGGAAACGTCTCAAGGACATACTTCAATGAAAATATTTGACCCGAAAACCAGCATGGCGTTTGCTGACAAAGGCTTCCGGCAAACGTTACGGTTTAAATATAAAACAGAAGATAAGGGAGAGTATACTCAAAATTGAGTATGTTATGCCACGATTCGTAAGTCATCAGCTGAAATAAAAATCGACGATTTCGAATGCGGAAAAAGAACTGGCGAAACTCAATAATCAAGTATTCGTTTTTGTTTGTCTCGTAGAAATTTTATCCATTTTATCGCACTTACTCTTATTTGCCGAAGTATCAAAAGACACGTCAAAATAACAGTTCGGCACCAACTTTTCAAAAGGGCCATTCTGCAAAATGTAAACAACCCTAGTGAGGGTTTCTTTTCCTATGCTAGTCCAGCAAAAAATAACCCTCACTCGGTTTGTTTACATTTTGCAGATTGGCCCTTTTGAAAAGTTGGTGCCGAGTTGACTATTAGTTCAATTCTGGCCATTTTACTAACCGCGATTTCACACTGAACGACCTAATGCGCTTCAGTAGAAACGAGTGTTCAAGTTACATACTCCATCATGCTCGACTGCTGTACACACCAATAAAATTTTTAACCTAACAGTAATTGGACCTGATCGAGTAGCACTGTCGCACAGTGGGACCATTCTGGAAAAAGGCGGTCAAAAGTCTTATTATTATAGGAACTAGATAGCATGGCCATGTGTTCGGCAAAGTTGTAGAACTTTGAATTTCATTAAACTTTGTTGAAGATACTAAGTATCTGCATCATATGGTTTGCGAGATATAATTGCCTTTCTGTCGTGACCCCCTTAAAATCAGTTTTTTAAATTTTTCGTACACAAAAACTCATCTAACAGGTTCGACATGTTCTACAAACTTTTGGATACTATCAAAATACGTAACTTTCTAGAAGGTTTAAATATCATATGTTGCTTTATTTGCTTTAAAAAATTATTTGAAGCAGAACAGCTGCATCTATTATTTCTGCACCGTGAATTAAAATTCTATGAACCGATTGTGGCATATAATACCAACCGTATACCATATCAATAAATTCTAAAACTGGCAACATCGACTTTATTTTCACGGGCCATGACGCTTACTATTACAGCGAATATCTCAACCAAATCTGCATCCTGCATCTGGTTACTTTCGGGTGCTGAAAAAACGCCGTGCAGTATTCCCATCGTTACTGGAGCCTGAACCATGTTTTGGAACATTTATAATCAATTCAAGCCTGCGCTTAAAAACCCTCTGTATTTCTTTTTTCCTTGCTGCAAACATTTCCTTTTGCTCCGGTGTTTTAACTTGCCAGCATCTTATTTCAAGGTTATACGCAATATGCAGCAAACATTCCATCAATCTATACAAATTGTAAAAATCAAAATAAATAATAGATGCAGCTGTTCTACCAATCGGTCGTTTTTCGGAAAAACCGCAAGAGTGCCGCAACAAAGACATAAAACGTTTTAGGGAAAAGCGTGCACGTAAATGCTCAGGGTATGTTTACAGTAATAAATCATGATTGTATGTAATTATTTAAGTAATCTGATTTCTGAACAGAATAACGACAAACGAAGATGTTTTCAGAAGATTGTTAATGACGTCGGAACCATTGATTTTAACTTTAAGAAGACCAACAGTGAAAAAATCAATGCGGTTGTTACCAGCAGCATTCAAACTTTTATAAAAGTACCAGAACGAAAATAATTCTGCAACAGATAGCGAAACAGGCGTGGAAGACGTCCTGTGAAATTATTATGAATATATACGAATAATAAAACCCTGATAACTTACTAAAACCAGCATATATGTATGTAATTCATAATTGACATAACCAAAATGCCCGACCAGACCCGGCCGAGATTTTTGACACACTTATAAGTACTATATTCTATGGTAGTTCAAGCGATGTTGACTTTAGCAGCCAGTAGGTGCCTATTTACGGAAAAAATTACTTGTAAAAACGGTAAAATTTATGCTTCAAATAAATTTTTAAAGCAAATAAAGCAACATATAATATTAACACCTTCTAGAAAGTTACGTATTTTGATAGTATCTAAAAGTTTGTAGTCGAACCTGTTAGATGAGGTTTTGTGTGCAAAAAGTTAAAAAACGGATTTTAAGGGGGTCACGACAGAAAGTCAATTATATCTCACAAACCATATGATGCAGATACTTAGTATCTTCAACAAAGTTTAATGAAATTCAAAGTTCTACAACTTTGCCGAACATATGACCATGCTATCTAGTTCCTATAAAAAAATATTTTTTTCAAATCTGTTATCCCCTTAATATCTAATTATATGAAAATGTCATTAAATGCAGAATATTTTTTTATGAAACTTTTTCTAAGACGCCTAAGCTCGAAAACGTCAGGAAAAGCGAGAAAAGACTTTTGATCGCCTTTTTCCTCAATGGTCCCACTGTGTATCGCCACCAACGAAATTTAGCGATCTGCAGTTCCAGGTATCAAATCCTTATTTCATCGCCTTTGTCCATGCCGATTGTTTCGGGTAGAATTCTCTCAACTGTTTTTAGTTTTAGTTTAGCGAGTTTAGATAGGTAGCCGTACTAGGACTTACGCTACCGAGTCTCTTGATGGGGCTGCCATCATGCAGTGTCGAGACAACCCTGTTTTCTGTTCCCTGTTCCCTGTTGGTATACGATCTTAGTTTCCACCGGGTTTGGTTACCCGATCTCCGCTAACGTTGCTCGTATTCCGGCTGGTACCACGTGGAGGTAGGGATAGGAATTGCTGGATGAGAGGCCTAAGATCACTATGGGGTCTGTTTTACGCATTATCCAACCATTTACCGACCTCGATCAGTTAGAACCCCGAAAGTTTGGCATCGTGACACTGCAGGAGATCTGTTGCAAAGGTGAGAAGGTGTGGAGGATCCTTGGCGGTAAAACCCAATTTTTCCAGAGCGGTGGAGCGCCCAACAAGCTGGGATCGGTCTTCGTAGTGTTGGGCAAAACAACAACAACAACAACTACAATCATAAACGTGTATTGTCGACACGAAGGCAGACCTGACGACTAGAAGGAAGTGTTCTATGCGCAGCTGGAGGCAAAAAAGCAAATCTTTGGGATTTTACCGTCTTTAGACATTATCCTTCTTTATCGACAGACTTCGCAGCCGGCTGTTAGAGTACAGGAAAATTACAGGGCCAGTGCAACGATCCTACTGACTCTATCTAGCGAGCACTGCCTAGCCGAGATTCGAACATACGACGACTAACTTGTTAAACCAGCATCGTACCTCGATGCTAACTGGGCAAAGCTGGAGGCAGCGTACGACAGCTGCTCACGACGGGACATCAAGATCGTCAGCCGGGTTATGAACGCCCTGGTCGGCAGGGAACCAATGTATAGACCGGTGATCGGGCCCCATAGCCTGCACAATGACACGAACGATAACGGCCAGCGATGCACCAACTTTGCAGCACTTTCTTTCCCCACAAATATATCCACAAAGCCACCTGGAGACCACCTGACCAACGAACTTCAAACCAAATTGACCATATTCTCATCGAGGGCCGGTTTTTCTAGAACATCCCCAACGCACGCTCCCTACGGGGTGCGGATATCGACTCGGACCATTACCTAGTAGCAGTACATGTGCGCTCAAAACTATCGACGGTTTATACCTCGCGACAAACCCGCCCTTCTCGGTTAAACATTCGGCAGCTAAACAACCCATCAGTTGCCGAAAACTACGCGCGCGTACTGGTTGAAGCTCTGCTTTCCTCTGTGGAGTTAGATACTTAGACCCTCGAAACGGACGGAGTATAATACGCTCGGCCGTCAACGAGGCCGCAACCGCGGTGCTAGGAGTGGAAACCACGAGTGCACGAAATAATTGGTTTGACGGGGAATATCAACAAGCGATAGAAAGGGAAAAAGAGCCTAGAAAATCTATTTAATCAAATCCACGAGAGAGAATTTGGCTAAGTATCGACGAGCGCGGAATGAGTTGACCATGTTCCTGAGAAGGAAAAAGCGTCAGAAGGAGGACAGAGATCGTGAGGAGCTGGAACGGGCTAATAACATGCGCAAGTTTTACGAGAAGGTGAACCAAACTCGTAAGGGCTACACACCTAAACCTGACGTGTGTAGGGACGAGGGAAGGGATCTAATCACAAACTTGCGCGAGGTTGTCGACAGGTGGAAGCAGTATTTCGATGAACACCTTCACGGCGATATAGCGGCAGGAGAGGCAACGGAAGTTAATCTCGGAGTGTCTACAAACGACAACTGCGTGCCGCTTCCTGATCTCGAAGAGATCCGGCGAGAAATTTGTCAGCAGAAGAATAATAGAGCCGCCGGAAAGGACCGACTCCCGCCAGAGCTCTACAATAATGGCCAAGAACCGCCTGCAACGGCACTTCATTGGATAATTTCTAGGATTGTGGAGGAGAAGAATCTACCGGAGGAGTGGATGGAAGGTGTAGTCTGTCCCATCGCCGGGCGACCGGCTAGATTGGTGTAATTACCGCGGCATCACGTTGGTCAACGCCGTCTAGAAAGTACTTTCCCAGATTTTGTTGCGTCGTCTATCCCCAATAGCAACAGAATTCGTAGGGCAGCATCACGCGGGCTTTGTGGGAGCCCGTGCTACTGCGGATCCAATTTTTACTCTCCGACAAATCCTCCAGAAAGGTCGAGAGTACAACGTGCCCACGGATCATATTTTCATGGATTTGAGAACAGCATACGATACAGTTGAACGCGAACAGCTATGGCAGATAATGCACGAGAACGATTTTGCGGACAATCTGAAGTGGCTGATCAAAGCTACCCTGGAGCGATTGATGAGCTTCGTGCGTGCTTCGGGGACTCTCGCGGGCACCTTTTGAATGCGGCAAGGGGATGGACTGTCCTGTATGTTATTCAATATCGCTATTGAAGGTATGATCCGGCGAGCGGGCATCGAAACGAGAGGAACGATTTTCATCAAGAGTAGCCAACTTCTAACCTTCGCAGACGACCTCGAAATCTACGCCAGACTAAAAACGGAGGCTCCTAGCCCTAGATGGGGTTACAACTCAGTGCATCAAAAACCAAATATATGGTAGGAAGAGGTTCCAGAGAATGCAACGTTTGCCACCCACGGACAGTGACTTTTGACGGCGTTGAACTGGAAGTGGTTGATGAGTTCGCATATTTGGGATCTCTGGTCACCGCATACAATAATATGAGTAAGGAGATCCAACGACGCAATCAAGATGAAAATCGAGTATATTTTTCCCTCCGCAAGACGCTTCGATCAAGGAGCATACGCCGGCGTACAAAGCTGACGATGTACAAAACACTAATCAGACCAGTAGTCCTCTACGGACTTGAGACAGTAGCTTTGCAGTAATGGCCACCCTATTCTTCGTCTCAGAAATCCAATTACTTGTACAACTGTTATCGTTCCAAATGCCAGAGAAACGCACCCCTTTATCCATAGAGACCGTTTTCTTGTTTTATCAACCCCACTACGTTGATTTTTTATGCCATAACATGTGTTTGACAAATGACGTTTGATGAAGAACCTGACGTCCCTTTTTACTTATTTGCACCCCATCCCCCCTTCTTTGCTAGGGACCCCCAGTGTTGATTCCTTCATGTCAAGGAACATGCGTGCAAAGTTTGATAAAGAACTGTTCAGACGTTTCGGAGTTATGACCTCATTTGCATCTTACTATATTGGAGTACTAGCTGACCCGACAAACTTCGTATTGCTACAAATTAAACTGTGTTGTACATAAATTGTGAATTTCGGATGACCTTTGTCTCGAGTTTTGCAAGTTCCTGAGGAGTTCATGGGTGTTTTAATATACAAATTTTCCTCAAAATAAAGTAGAAAACAACTCCCCTCATTGCTTAACCTGATAGAATAATGCGGATAGCATTTAAATATTCGCCATCATTACAAACCATTTTGCCGAATAACATTTTGCGGAGCACCAATTCTCGGGTAACTATAACGCGGAATATAGAGTTTCGCAGAATACCATTTCGCGAAAAACCTTACGCGGGATGTGCCAATTCACGGAAAATCTTTTCGTAGAAAGTACCATTTCGCAGGGATGACCCAACTGAAGGAAAGTAATAGAAGTCAGTAGAAATAAAGGAATATAAAGGAAAATAAAAATAACCTAGATAGAGGTGATCTTTACGGGGGGCTGCCCTCCGCAGTGGCCGACGCTTCCGACGGCAGGTCGCCAGCAACACTCGTGGCCTGTGGCAGTCTCGCGCTGAATTATCTAATGTTACAATTGATAGTTTTTGGTGGTCTTGTTATTGATTAATGTTTTATGAAAGAGTCTAAAATTTCTCGAGTTAGATTAGTTTCTGAGTTACGCAAAAATTTCTGTTTTATTTGCATGATAGTCCTTATCCCCCTACCACAGGGGTGAGGGGTCTCAAACCATCATTAAACACATTCCTGCCTCCAAAGCCCCCTACATGCCAATTTTGGTTCCACTTGCTTGATTACTTTTCGAGTTATGAGGAAATTTGTATTTCATTTGTATGGGAGCCCCCCTCCTAAAAAGGTAAGGGGTCTCAATTCACCATAGAAAAAATTCATGCCTCCGAAAATACCCACATGCCAAATATGGTTCCATTTGATTAATTAATTTTCGAGTTATGAGGAAATTTGTATTTCATTTGTATAGGAGCCCCTCCTTCTGAAGCGGGGAGAGATTTCAATTCACCATAGAAAACATTCTTGTCTCCAAAAACACCCACATGTAAAATTTTGTTCCATTTGCTTGATTAATTCTCGAGTTATGCAGAAATGTGTGTTTCATTTGTATGGGAGCCCCCACTCTTGGTGGGAGGAGGGGTCTCTAACCATAATAAAAACCTTCCCTGGCCCCAAAAACCCCTCAATGCAAATTTTCAC
The DNA here is from genome assembly GCF_943734655.1 of Sabethes cyaneus. NCBI lineage: Eukaryota > Metazoa > Arthropoda > Insecta > Diptera > Culicidae > Sabethes > Sabethes cyaneus. The sequence continues at coordinate 187,396,354 of NC_071355.1, forward strand.
GCCGATCGGTTCAGTAGTTTTCGATTCTATAAGGCAGACAACAACAATTCCACATGTCTGCCTTATAGAATTACATTTGTTAAGACTACAACATCTACAAAAATTTTTCGGAGGGATAGATAAAATCGGTAAGCCACTGTACCACTGCTTTTTAATTTTTCATTTCTGCGATAGTATTAAACCACCGTAAAAACGCTCATAATGATTTATCTAAAAACAACATTCCTACCAAGGCTTCCGAGTGTGTCATCCGCTTCAGTTCGCTTCCGTTTCGCACTTGCTCTGTCAGCGGTCATATAGGTAGTAACTCTATGCGGAAACCTTTACGTGGGCAGTGAACCAGATAAGATAATGCTCTCATTATCGTTGGACTAATTTTTACGCCGGTTGTCTGCAACATCGAATAGCTTTCTAGTCGTACGAGTACAGCGTTTGCACTTGTTTCACTAATGTATTTTTTGTTATCAGTTCTCTAAAGACTTGCAGCTGTGTATTACAAAAATTCTGCACTCGTATTATTTATGATCAAAAATTATTAAATTTAAATTGCACTTTAAACACTGTTCAGGTGACTCAGACTTGCTTCAGAAAACAGATCGGAAATCAATTCGGAATTCTTGAATCGCTAGTAATCTTTCCGGTTGAACAAATCCAACCACATCAGCTTAGGTGAATCTTATCAGTGCCCGGCATCTTACGGAATTGCACGGAATGTGCAATCCACCACCAGCAACAGCAGCAGCATCAGCATCCAGGCAGGACGTGGTAAATTGAAACGAAAATAGAACAGGTCTATTGCCTTCGAGCAAATAGAAGCTGCGCCCGTTTGGAACACTACCGCACAGTTGGAGGTATTTATCATCTCGCCACTGAATAACAACAAAACGGCAACTTCAGTGATAAAATAATGCGCGCGCAATTCGTTCATCCCTGGCCTTGCTGGCGGTAAAGTTTTATACGAGAAACTGGCCAGCGAAATTTTAGTACCAAGATCGTGAAATTCTGATCAACATGCAAATATAATGCAAGTTTTCTCAAGTTGAGTTTCAATCAAGTTGAGGATTAGTTTAATCAATTAAAATATCTATTTGTTTCAATTAAAATTATCAACAAGATGAACTTTTATTTCGACAATAAAACAATTGAAATAACAACTCCGTTGAGTAATTGGAGCTAAACAATGACTATCGAGTACAGAAACTTTCGACCAGTCTAGTCAGTTCTCTTCCAGCTAGTAGACATCTACCACCCTCTCGCGCCGCCCGGTGGCATCATCATCAGCGTTAACAACCAGTATGTATGTACCATTTAGAGCGCACGTTAGTTTGCTGACGTCCATCGAATGAACACTAAACGCGTAGTAGCTTGCCAATTTTCGCCGCGTTACCGTCTCGGATTATCGTTGCGCGCGTGTACTCTCGCGACTTGTTTACATTGCGGACGGAGTGAAACCCAGTATTTAGCATATCTTGTCAATCAAAGACAAGTGAATTCCTCTTCGAGTTCAGTATATTGTGTCTTAATTCACCTATAACTGACGCGCGTCGAGTCCCTTTTAGGCGGTGGACCTTTGATGTAGGTTTACAACGCAGTTAAATTTAATTGCGATTAATTGCTAGATCAAAAGTAGCTGGCCATTCTAGTAGAATCTATCGACCAGTTGGCAAGCATTTCTTTTGTTCGAGCCAGCTACTTCTAGGCGATCATTAATTGGAATCAATTTGCATCCTGGCGTGAGTTGGTTCTCTCTGTTGGATGGTTACTTTTTACGTTTACGGAAGCCACTCCGGTAATTGCTTCATGTTGAATTTTTTCCTTTTTTCTTTCTTCCACTCTCGTTTCAAGATGACCCGGTACAAGCAGGCCCAGTTTGTCGATGAAGACAGCAGCAGCATCGGATCGATTCAGATCAACGAAACCAGTCGGAGTCCGACGATGCACATCCGGTATCACACGGCCAGAGGAACGTCCCTGTGGAATGCTCGCAGCAAGCTCGAAAAGGTGCTCATTCTACTGTTGCTGTTCTCGACGGTGACAATTGTTGTGCTGATTGGGCTGCTGACAACCGAGAGCACAAGGATACTGCACGTGCAGCCACATGTGGATTCCAACATCTACAAAGGTGAGTAGGTAGTGTTGCAGTTGCCGGGCATGACAGAACAAGAGAATGGTGGAAAATCAAAAAGCCAAACATTGGGGTTGGTCATTCGAATAATGAAAAGTTTTCCAATCAGATAAATGTTTTGCGGTGGAAGAAAATAGAAAGCAAATGCATGCTTAGGTGATTTTTAGGAGAATAGTTGGGATTCTTAAATTGAGACGATTCGTTCAATTGGAAAACACTTGAAACTGACTTAAATTTTATTTGATTTGTCTATCGAAAAATAAATGTCGTTATAGCAATTCAGAAACTAAACGAACTAACTTCGAAAAGTTTTACCAATTTTATTGGTGATCTGAAAGTATTATCTGGAAAAAGTTTTTTACTAAATTTTCCTCTACAGTAGAAAATCCAGAATCCAGAATTTCATTCGAGCCCAAAAATATTCTTTTAAAATATATTTTCTTGTTTACTAATAATAAAGTTTTGGATTATAAAATTTTTACGATACTGGTATTCTTAAGTTAAGGTCAAAATCGCTGAGTTTTCAAAATAATCATACAGATTTGGGCCGAAGGTACTCAGAATTTCAAACGTTGGATTCATCATTTCAAGGATTTAATCATGAAAACAACCTTACAAATATAAAAATGATTTTCTGTCTGTATGACTCTTATACACTCGGAAACTACTGAACCAATGAGCGTAAAAATTTGAACACATTGGTTTTTGTTAAAAGTATACAAATGTGACTTTAGATGATTTAATGTTGGGTTTTATCCACCTAAAAGTGATATTCTGACCTCTTAAATCGTGTTTTACCTAATAAACATCATATAATGCTGAAATTCAATATTCTGATTATTTGGAAGCATAAAATCTTCGATAAAGCTGAAGATTCGAGAGAGCCGATGAATTTCAATGCAAAGCCTTGGATTTAAACCTCTTTAAGACTTGCCGCTTCTGTATTGACAGACTTCGCAGCCAGCTGTTAAAGTACAAGACAATTACGGGGCTAGTATAACGACCCTACTGACTCTAGAAGCACCACCCAGCTGAAACTCGAACATACATTGACTGCTTTATTAGTCCGGTATCGTATTTTGAAGCTTACTGGATGTCCTGGCTTTTATTCATAATAAATAACACCGTTTACTAGTTATTTAAGACTAAATGACAAAAGAAAAGTCAGAGATTAATCATTTGAGGCGAGATACGATTTATATCCTTCCTCTAGGTGGCCCTAATGGGCAAAGAGATATTCCAAGTAGCACACTTTTAGCCATTCTAGTTGTAGCAACTCAATTATGACTGAAACTAGTCATAATTCGGTTACCACAACTATGCTAATAGGGATCTATCCTCTATTAGTATTGCTGTTTCTCACATTCTCGGTTTTATAAGATGGGAAGGTCCCCGGCAGAGTTGAATAATTAGATAAACACTATGGAAACTTACATTGCCACCTAGGTGCCTAATATATCAGTTTCAACACTCGTCGTTTAACTCATTTGCTCAAATCTGTAAATTATTTTTGAAGAGACTGTAATCTCCCGGAATCGCTATTTCAGGCAGAAAATGCAATGTTTCTACTGATCCATTTGGTGTTATTCATTCTTGGGAAACACGATCTTGGATACGAGGTGCTACGAGCGCAAGTTAACCATTTTGATGTGATGTTTTGTGTAAAAGAATAGTGTATTTATCTTTTAAGATCTCAAATTTTCTATCTAACGACGCAGATGTATTCAACTACTTAAACTATTTCAACAAACAACTATTTAAAAACTATTTTGTTGGATGTTTGGGTGGTTTCTGTTTAGTAAAAAGACAAAGAAAAATAAATAATACGGAAAAATGCAAAAACCCAGCGTGACTAAAAAGTAGATGAATCGCGAATTCGCAAATTTTCGCAAAATGTACTTTCATAAACAGTTAGTCTGTACCCTACTCTATCAGAGGGCATCGAATTTCCAGCCCGGACGGACCCGGAAGATAAACAAAAACTATTTTGAAACAAATTTTTTTTTGTCATAATAGTAAATACCTTTGGCGTTCCTTTAAACTATGTTTAAGCTATAAAAATACTTTATTCAAGACTAAAACATGACACATATCTTCTAATTGTAGGATCATTATGATTTACGTTGATAGTTCACTTGAACTTCAAGAAAAATGGAAATAAATTTTGGTAATCTCGTATGACCTTTGTCACAATCTCGAGTTTTGCAAGTTTCTGGGGAGTTCATGAGTTCATATACAAATTTTCCTCACAGTAAAGTAGAAAACAACTCCCCCCATTGCTTATAGCCTGATAAAATAATGCGGATAGCATTTAAATATTCGCCGTCATTACAAACCATTTCGCCGAATACCATTTTGCACTTTGCAGAACATCAATTCTCGGTTGACCATAACGCGGAATATAGAGTTTCGCAGAATACCATTTCGCGAAAAACCTTGCGCGGGATGTACCATTTCACGGAAAATCTTTTCGTAGAAAGTACCATTTCGCAGGGGAACCCAACTGAAGGAAAGTAATAGAGGTCAGTAGATCTATGAAAATAAATAAACCTAAATAGAGGTGATCTCTACGGGGGGCTGCCCCCCATTTGCTTGATTAGTTCTGGAGTTATGAGGAAACTTGTATTTCATTTGTATGGGAGTCCCCCTCCTCCTAAAAACGTAAGGTGTTTTAATTCATCTAGAAAAAATTCATGCCTCCAAAAACTCCGGATTACCTACGAATGGTCGAAACACAAATGGCCGAATCACGAATGGCCGAAACACAAATGGCCGAAATTACAAATGGCATAGTATATCTAATGGTCGAATCACGAATGGCCGAATCACGAATGGCCGAATCACAAAAGGCTGAAACACGTATGGCCGAACGTCATATTCGGCCGAAAATAATTACGGTCTTCAGTCTGCACAAATGTTGAGTATACGCTGTCCTTACTCGCTGCCACTCGTTCGGACTAACTACTAAGGGTTAACTAAGGGATAATCCCTACTAGTTAGTAAACCTAGGAAAATGCATGCACCTAAATAGTAGCGGCCTGGGGCCGTCTCGCCCTCAATCATCTAGAAAACATTTGCTACTGACACGATCAATAGGCCTCGCACGCTATAATAAACGTAGATCATTCGCGCTTAGGGGAAGAAACAACTATCAATCATCTATACTCTATCTACCAAAATAAAAAATAAGACTCAGAGTATGTCCTGTTTTTTTGAAACTAAGGTACAGAATTTTACGAAAAGCTTTTTTCCTTCACTTCATCACAGAGCTGTGAGCGGAACAGATGGCAATAGAGGAGAAAATTTTAAATATTTTTCAGGGGGATGTTTCAAATTCGTGAAGAGTAATAGATGAAAAAACAGTCTCACAAAATGAGCAATAATTTTTTTTTTGATTTAGGAATTCCGCGAAAATTCGGCCTTTCGTGATTCGGCCATTCGTGATTCGGTCTTTCGTGATTCGGCCATTCGTGATTCGGCCTTCTGTGACTGTTGTTGGAATTCGGCCATTCGTGACTCGGCCATTTGTGTTTCGGCCATTCGGTACCAGCCCAATGAAGTTATTTGCGGTTTCGGTTTCGGGGGGCTCCGTAGCCGCAAGGTTATCGAGTCTGCTTTGACAAGCGAGTGGTCGTGGGTTCGAATCTTAGTAGAATCAAGCCATTCGATGTCAAGTGACTTTAGCATGGGTTTATTCTCAGGCTCCTCCATTTACCCTTCCTTCATGCTGAATTCTATATTTACCCTCTGACGCCTCTTGACAGTGCAAATGTCCCTCCTATAGTTAAGTGTACTGGTCAGAGGTACGAATGAGTCCTCGCCAGGGACGGCTATAATATGGGATAGTGCTGGCAGCGAGGAATATGCGGGTAAAGTAGATCAAGCTTTGAAGGAAGGGTAAACCCCAATACACACAAGCACGCATAAAAAATTTGCGGTTTCGTCACTAACAAGAATGACATTAGCTGCGGATCGGTTATGCAGGAGTGAGAGAGGAGCGAAGAGTGGAGGAGAGGATCCGGGAGTTTGATATGTGATGTTTTTGATATTATACCTACTGCAAACAGCCTCAGCGAGGGCCCCAGCTAATGTCAAAAAATCTTTATATGTGTGCGTGGTGGAGTACATCATGAGATGTGTACAAATTCAAACGTTCTTTACTGCTGTAAAACTGATAAACTTAAATGCAGTTTACTTATTTGGCCCATGAGATCCCACTATCATTTATACATATTCTTATACATAAAAAGATGATGTTGCAAAAACATTTTAAGTCAGCTACTACATTCTGCTACTACTCAAGAAACACCCCCTTAAAGTTTGCACTAAAAGAAAAGCAAAAAATTCAATCAACTTGAAAACCGGAAATTGTAGAGTTTCCACATATTCTACCAAAATATGCAACTTAGCGTTGTCTGCAACTTTACAGAAGAGTGGTGAATGACCAACTGGTTAAAACCACATTAAACAACAATAAAAAAAACCTTACAGAACATCTCATGTTTATAAGGGTTGAAATAAAATAGCTATGTGAAAAAAAAAGAATCATATTTAGGGGGGTACTCGCAAGTTTCATTCCGTAACTTTTTCCCCTCAAGAGATAGCCACTTTCTTCCTTCAGTGAAGTTGCTCAAAACAATATTATCAACAAATGTTTTTTACCGATCGAAGACGTTAAGCTTGGAACTAAAAAGTTATTTTTTCTATCTGTTGTGTTATCCCCTTCAGCTCTAATCTTCTAATACTACACTCAAAAAAATTGACACGTCGCATCCACGTGAAAAATCATGTAAACTTCTATACAGCAACTTACATGAACTTCATGTACTAGTTAATGGGAAAGTTGATAAAATTTACCGGGATCGCACGTAAACTAGTTAGTATGAGTGCGAGTTACCAACAATTCACATGAATGTTACATGAAAAGTGTGATGGATGAGAATTACCTGTGTTTTCACGTAAACTTGACATGCCGATTTTTTTGAGTGTATTAGAAAATTCTTATAAAGCGCAGAAGACAGTAAGGTGATATCTTTAATAGTTTCGTCACAAATATCGATGTTCGTCTTCTTTTTAATCCGTCCCACTGTGCAGAGGGGGGACAAGAAACGCGAGTATGAATAAATGTTTTAGCATGACTTCGGAACGTCTGAATGGTTCTTCATCAAACTTGGCATACATGTTTTTGACGTTAAAAAAATCAATGCAGGGGGGTTGAAAAAAAGAGCGATGGGAGGTACCGTAAAGTAGACAGATTTACAACTGTCTGATGGACAATGGAGGAGAGGGGGCTGACAAAGGCAGTAAACACTTTCTAATGACGTAAAATGGCTTTATTTCTAGCATTATGAGAACTTTTGTTACAATAACTAACGTACAGTGGCTAAGTGACAAAGAAACCCCAAATATGAAGTCAGCAAGTTGATTACGTAATAAATGTGCTATTTAAGGACTCAGCAGCACTGTTGCGCATGGGAACCCTAGCTCCCTAAATCAACTTTGGCATTATGTCAGGGGCGACTCTTGATGGTTTGACGATTTTTCAACCAAGTGAGTGGTTAGGAGCGGCATACGGCAGCGTCTGTTTCGGGCGGATGAATTAAGAACCATATTCGGCACTAAACCTAAGGTGACAGCCCCATTACGAGACTCGGTAACAAGGCCATAGTAAGGTAACCTACCTAAATCAAATTACTATGGATATTCAAGCAAATGCGGATCAGAATAGTTGGCATCGACCAAGGAAACGAAACAAGATGAAGTAGAGAGATGAGTGGAAACTCGATACTTGGAGCTGCAGACCGCTGAATTTTGCTTGTGGCGACCAGGTGCTGCTTGAACAACTTAAGCCTTGCTAACTCGGTATCGTAGCTCTGCAGGAAATCTGTCGTAAAGGTTTGGAAGATCCGTAACAGAAAGGTCCAGTTGTACCAAAGCTGGTGATAATAACAACGAACTGGGAACGAGCTTTGTAGAGTTAGGCAGAATGCAGCATCGCGTGATAGCGTGATTGGAAAGCGATCAACACGAGGATATGTCTTGAGGATATAAGACCATTTCTTCAATTAGAGCAACATCAACGTGTACCGCCCTTACGAAAATAGAGAACGAAGCAACAAGATCGTCATCAGAGATATGAACGCTTAAGTCAGTAAAAAAGAAATGCATAGACCAGTGATAGGACCCCACATACTGCACTTCGACATGGACAATAGCGGCCAACGATGTATACATTTGCAGCTTCCCGAGGCCTTTTGAGACACCTTTTTTCCATGCAATGATATCTACAAAGCCACCCAGAGATCACCTGAACAACGTACAATGAATCTGGTTGAACACGTACTCATAGATCAGACGTATACCTGACACGTCAATGCCGTCCTTCTCGGCTGAAAATTAGCCATCGTAGAGATCGCTAATCACAGAACTTGGCCAAATACCGAGAGGAAAGAACCAACTAACCATGATCTTGAGGAGTAAAAAGCGCCAAAAGTAGTAGAGAGATCGTGAAGAATTAGAACAACTATTACGAGCTAATGACACGTGTAAATTTTGCGAGACGGTGAACCAAACTCGTAAGGACTACACACCGGAATCTGACATATGTAGAGACGAGGAAGGGAATCTAGTCACAAACGAGAGGAAGGTAATCGAAAGGTGGAAGCAGTTCTTCGATAAACACCTCAATGACAAATTTGCAGAAGGAGGTAGAACGGCAGTTAACCTAGTAGTGCCCATGGAAGATGGTAATGTTCCAGCACCTGATCTCTAAGAAGTCAAACTAGAAACTACCGAGATAGAAGCCGATCTGATGACCAAACCATTCGAGCGGGTGTAGCTGAAGAAACATCGATATCCGATCGGCGTCCGAGGATATGAAAGCGGACAAACTGTTTACATTTTCGTTGCTGGGATCTAAAAGTAAACTATTCTAGGGTCAGTCCATATAAAACACTTCTTCGCCGGCAAAAATGGAATTCCACTATTGGCCTCATAAAGTCTATGGGTTCTGTTGAAACAGCTACTAACCTTTCTTAGAATATCAAACATGATTTCGGATCTGGAACTGTGAGCAAACGGGACTCCCTTCTTGTGGATACCTTTTTCATGCCCAAATTTTGAGATAGAGAAATCTGTTTGGCTGACCCAACAAAGTCGAATATTTAAGTAAAGACAGTGCTATTCACTAATGATAAATTCCCAACACTAAGTATGCCTCACGAGCCATTTTAATAACTAAGCTTTTACGTTCTCTATTTCTCCCCAGATGGCCAACCATCAGGTAGCGAATCCTCGAAGACCTGCCTGAACAAGCACTGCATTTTCGCCGCAAGTGAAATCCTGCACTCGATCGATACCACGGTCAGTCCGTGTGACGACTTCTACGGATTCGCTTGTAATCAGTGGATCAAAAACAATCCCATCCCGGATGGTAAATCCATGTGGGGTACATTCGGCAAGCTGGAACAGCAGAATCAGTTGGTGGTGAAGAACGTTCTGGAGCGACCAGAAGCGGAGTTTAAGTCGAAGGCCGAAAAGAAGGCTAAACTGTACTACCAGTCCTGCCTGGATGAGGACGAAACTATGGAAAAGTTGGGAGCAGAACCGTTGCTGAAATTGCTCAAAAATATCGGAGGCTGGAATGTGACTGCGAACGCCAGTGGTTTCGATGTGAGCAAGTGGTCCCTACAAAAGTCACTGCAGACTCTGCAGATTAAGTACAATATGGGTGGCCTGTTTGGGTGGGCCGTTGGCGAAGATGATCGTAACTCAAGCAAACATATAATTCAAGTATGAATGCTCTTGTTTTTGTTTATAAATCTTTTAGTTCAAATTTTTATAATTACAGATTGACCAAGGAGGGTTAACACTCCCTTCAAGGGACAACTATCTAAACAAAACGGCTAATGCAAAGATCTTAACTGCTTACCTAGACTACATGACTAAGGTGTCCGTTCTGCTCGGTGCCGAGGAGGCTGATGCTCGTCGTCAGATGTCCGATGTGGTTGAGTTCGAAACCAGACTGGCAAACATTACAACTCCCCAGGATATGCGCAGGGATGAAGAGGAAATGTACCATTTGATGACATTGACAACGCTGCAGGAAAAAGCTTCGTTCATCAATTGGCGCGATCACTTCGAGGAAGCATTCCGACTGGTGAAGAGGAAAATTACCGAAAAAGAAAAGGTGGTCGTTTACGCTCCGGAATATCTGGAGAAGTTGAATACGCTAGTGCAAGAATACCATTCTACGGATGAGAAAAAAACGTATGTCATCGCTTTTTGTTGTTCCATCAATGCGTTGCAATGAATTTAACTTTTTAATTTTAGCATTCTTAACAACTACCTGGTTTGGCAAACCGTACGCACGCTGACCGCTTGTCTGTCGAAAGCGTTCCGGGATGCTTACAAGGGGCTTCGCAAGGCTTTGATTGGGTCCGATGGAGGCGAGGAACCGTGGCGGTATTGCGTCAGTGATACGACAAATGTTCTAGGTTTTGCCATTGGGGCCATGTTCGTTCGGGAAGTGTTCCACGGTGAATCGAAACCACGGGCAGAAGAGATGATCAATGAGGTTCGTACCGCTTTCAAGGATAATCTTAGAAATTTGGTGTGGATGGATAATGAAACCAGGCGACTAGCTGACGAGAAGGCGGACTCCATTTCCGATATGATTGGATTTCCGGATTACATTCTGAATGCGGATGAGTTGGACAAGAAGTATCAGGATTTGAATATTGATCCGAAAATGTACTTTGACAACAATATCAACTTCAACATCTACAGTCTGAAGAAAAACCTAGAAAAACTTGATCAACCGGTTAACAAAACACGCTGGGGAATGACCCCGCCTACGGTGAATGCATATTACACTCCAACCAAGAATCAGATTGTTTTTCCCGCCGGAATTCTGCAGCTTCCGTTCTTCGATATGAAAAATCCGAAAAGCTTAAACTACGGAGCGATGGGGGTAGTGATGGGACACGAGCTGACCCATGCGTTCGATGATCAAGGTCGAGAGTATGACAAATTTGGAAACTTGCATCAATGGTGGAATAACAAAACCATCGAACGTTTCAAAAAACAAACCGAATGTTTCAATAAGCAGTACAGTACGTATAAGGTTAATGGGAAAAACCTTAATGGCAAACAAACGATGGGCGAAAATATTGCTGATAACGGTGGGCTTAAGGCGGCTTTTCATGCGTACATCAGAAATGAGAAGTTAAGCACTTCGGACACGGATACTCTGCCGCTTCCTGGATTGAACATGACTCATCGTCAGCTATTTTTCGTTTCGTTTGCTCAAGTATGGTGCTCGGCTGTTACCGATGAAACGACCACGTTGCAGATTGAAAAGGATCCACACTCACCACCGATGTACCGAGTGATTGGATCGCTCTCAAATCTACGAGAATTTGCTGACACTTTCCAGTGTCCTTCGGGAACCCGGATGAATCCGGAACGGAAATGTGAAGTGTGGTAAGAGACTGTTGATAGACTAACATGGGCAAACTGTGCTGCACTGGATGCATGCGAACGGTTTAGAAGTATTACTGTTGTTGCACAACTTATTATTATTTACTGAATGTACAAAAAGAGATTCCGTTTGTTATCCATTCGCTTCTTTTCCTCTTGCTTTAGTTGTATTTATTCTAGCGTAACAGAAGTTATCTGAGATGCCAAAAAGTCCAAAGAATCTATGTGAATAAAATATTTTTAGATAATCTACCCTTTCCGAAACACAAGAAGATAGAAGAAAAAAAACATAATCCCAAGACATTACCCACGTAGCGATTAAGAGAGTCCTTTAACATTTAAATCCAGTGATAAGTGTATCAAACAAAATTTACACCAGTTACTAATGAATGTGATTAATATCGAAAGAACGCTATGTAGCAGAGCAAAGGAGAGTTCACAGTTGACCACTTGTTCAGGAAAAATAAAATCGCAAATGACAGATAACACTGCAGCAGGTCTAGCTGGCAACAGAGAATCAAACTTTCTATACAAAAACACTAAAAACTAGTGCTACATAAATAGTATCGTAAGGAGCTGTTTTAAACAATTTATAAAAGACGTTTGGTTCCTCGCTGAGATCAGGAAAACTTGCGTTGTTCGATTTCGGTTTCGGTAAAAAAAATACTATTGTGTTCGATAAGCAACCGCGTTGCGAGCACAATCCGTGTAATGAAATAAATTAATATATCTAACATTTAGCAAAACAGAAGGGTTTTTATTTTATCCCAACAACATCCATGCATAGATATAACTGAATTTAAATAGGTTACTCAAAGCAGTATTTTGTCCAAATTCTTTTCCGTCTCAAAACTCATTATTAGACAAGGAATCTATTCTTGGGGCAAGCAAACGAAGTGGCTTAACATACGTATTTTACCAGTCGTCAAATCTTATAACGGTCCAGTTACTTTTTGACTGCCGTTACAGCAAATACGTGCTCAGTAGTACAACGACAATGGAGTTCCCACTTTCGTCCAATCGTGTTAGGCGATAATGAAATGGAAGCTGAAGATTAAGGGAGTAACCACCAGCATCGTTCGTTAGATGAAGGTTTTGTAGAATCGGCTGGCTAAGACCGTAAAGGGCCAAATGGAATACTGCGTCAACCAATCCCTCAGCGCCAAATTGACAGTTAATCCATGGGAAAACTGCCAGAATAGCGATGATGGAAGCGTTCACGCAGCAGTCATGGCAACAACTATCAAGCAACTACGCTTGATGCTTTGTTCGTACTGCCAGCTCTAGCCCGGAGTGAAAACGTTGAAAATCGTGGGGCACTTTGTGCCCGTCGGATATAGCCGGTCCGTCATTTACAACATTTTCTCCCTTCTTGAAAAAAAAAAACGAGAGCGCCGAACGGCAGCCTGGTTCCGACCACCCGACGGTGCTGCGCAAGCGTAAAGTGTAACAGAAGCTGAAGAAGAAGACCGAGAACAGGATGATCCAATCTAGACATTTTCCTGACCAATCTAGACATTTTCATACAGAAGCGTCACTCGAGACCAGCCGTGTCTGAGCAGCAGGCAATCATCCAAAGTGAGCGGCAGAAGGTGCTGGTGATAAACATTTTTCTGGCGATGACGAGTCCTACTGGACGCTCGATGGCAGCGACTAGCAGGGGACCGGGTACTTTACGGTACCTTACCAAGGAGATAAAGGGTGTCCGACACCAAATTGAACCACGGAAGAAACGCTGTAGAAAACTACCCATTTGGTAGAGTATTCTCATGTTTTTAGTCTTGACCTTGAAATGCGGTCATACATATATATTAATATTTTTTTGAAACGATGGTTCTACAATTGATGAAGGGACGGTAGGGGAAAGAAATCCAGTATTAAACAAACGGTAGGAGACAAAATGACTACTTGTTAAGTGTAGCTACCAATACCCCCCCCCCCATCCTCACTTTTCCGGTCTTTCCCATCCTTCACCGAAAATTTTTCATTTCTTTCCCCTACCGTCCCTTCATCAATTGTAGAACCGTCGTTTCAAAAAATTATACCCATTGGGTATTTTCTCTTGAATATTTGGGTAGAAGTAGTTTAGAGTGCATTGTTTATCCTGATATTTTTATCGTTGTCAATTGAAAAAAATTGAAAAAAATGGCGTCACCCGAAAATGAACGTCGCGAATTGATTTCTCGCAAGCACCTGGAAAATCCTCAACTATCTCATCCGGACATCGGAAAACAACCGGTAATCGTGCACTCAATTACTGGTCAGGATCACAAGCGCGTCGTGGAAGCGTTTAAGGAGAATCCCAATGTTTCAGTCAGGAATATGGCGAAAAAGTTGAATCTGTCCAACTGTTTCGTTCAGAGAGCCAAGGTTCGGGAAGGAGTAAATGAGTACGTAGTGTAGAAAGCTCCAAGCTCGTGACGAATGGCAAAATACGGTGGGAACGTCACGGGCCCGAAAACTTTACATCTAAATGCTGACAAACCCTCATTATCTCATCATGGATGATCAGAAATACGTTAAGGCGGACTTCCGGCAGCTTCCGGCGCTACTGTTCTTCATCCTCCAGCGCTTCCAGCGTTTGATATTCCGGAGAAAGTAAGAAAGCAGAAGCTTTCAAAGTTTGGCAAGAAATACATGAATCCAAATTGCTACCGGGGTTGGGTACCCGATCTTCGTGGTTGCTCGGATCCCGGTTATTACCGCGGTTTCTAGCAGAGGTAGGGATATGATTTGCTATAACTTAAGCCAGAGCCGACGTTCCAGCCCAAGAAGCCTTGCGCAGGTTAGACAGCATTCATTTTGCAGGAACTGCCGCAGTGTAAATATTTGATCCGTTATAAACCGACCTTTGACGAAGCCGGCTTGATAAGTTCCTACAAATCTGTTCGCAATTGGTGATAGTCGGCGGAAAATGATTTGGGACAGCACTTTATAGGCGGCATATATTTCGTAATTCAGCGCATTTGGTTGAGGAATCGTCAAGTCATCAAGGGCCGCTATTGACATGGGAACCAAGACTCAAGTCTGACTGGGTTATTCTTCGTTGTTACACTCAGCATCCACACAGGTACCTTTGTCTTTGTCGGTATACGTTTTCACCGGGATTGGTTACCTGATTTCTGCTAAGCTTGTAAGTATCCCGGCTGATTCCACAACGGGGTAGAGATAGGAGTTGCTAGATAAAAGGTAAAGGACCACTATGAGATCTATTGTATAGCTGCATGTACTCAAGGCACTTACGTTATGCATTATTTAGCAGTTCACCAATGTCGGGAGCACAACGTGCCAATCCATCATATTTTCGTGGATTTCAGGGCAGCATACGATACAGTTGAGCACAAGCAGCTATTACAGATAATGCACGAGGTCGGTTTTCCGGACAAATAGATACGGATAATCAAAGCTACTCTAGAGCGAGTGATGTGCTATGTGCGTGTCTTGGGGACACTCTTGAGTTCCTTCGAATCGCGCAGAGGTTTTAGTTATTTATTTATTTATCTGATAGCGTAAGGTAAACCTTTTTTGTTTGCTATCTCCGAATGTCACAATCATTATCATATAGATCATTTTCATAAATTCTAAATACATTACATACTAACAATTAATTTAATGACGGTTAAAAAACTCTATGCAGCCCTTCTTAAAATCTGCTACCGTTGTCGATTGTTTGACCACAGTGGGTAAAGAATTCCAAATTGCAACACCTCGTACGAATAGTGAATTGGAGTAGTTGTTCGTGTTATTGCGTGGAATAATCAGGTTTTGGAGGCGACGTCTTTGAGTTGGTATCAGCTTCTGAAAGAGTATTGGCGGCGAGCACGATGTGATCAGTTTACGCAGGAACAGGCAGGAACGGTAGGCATATAGGGAATCAAGTGGGCAGACAATCAGATTTCTCTGCAGATGACTCTTATGAGCATAGCGGCTAAGTCCATACACGAAGCGTACACAAGAGTTAAGGGCAACACGTAGTGGGCTCATGGAATTAGCACTTGGATTGACATGCAATATATCCCCGAAAAGGAAATGAGGTAGTATCAAGGCCTTGAACAACCTAAGCCGTATGTCGACGGGAGCAGCAGGTACACAACTATGAAGCGAACGAAGGCACGCGTAGATTTTTCCGCATTGCTGGTTGATAAGACCATCCCACTGGAGATCTACTTGAACCAAAAAACCAAGGTTCATCGCTCGATCCGTCCAGTCAATGGCTTGGCCATCCAATATAACAGGCGACAACAAATCCATTTGCGTACTATTCCTGCGTCGTCCTCGAATAAACATAGCTTTACTTTTAGCTTGGTTAATGTGCAACTGATTTCTTAGTGACCACTCTGCAATTCTGGTAAGGTCTGTATTCACCAAATCGACGAGATCTCGTGAACAAACACCAGGGCGACTAACATATAACTGTACATCGTCCGCAAAAAGCTGAATGGAACAGTGCCGAGGTATTGTTGGCAAATCATTCACGTGGCAACAAAACAGTAATGGGCCAATCACGGAACCTTGTGGCACACCGGAGTAGCAACCTACTTCGGACTGTAAGTCTCCACAGAAAACAATTTGCGTTCGTTCATCGAGGAAGGACTTCAATAAATTCACTGCAGAGCTTGAAAAATTAAATCGCATTTCCAGCTTCGAGCACAGCAACCGGTGAGGAATAGTGTCGAATGCTTTAGGCTTTGGCAAGGGCATGGACTGTTCTGTATATTATTCGACATAGCTATTGAAAGTGTGATCTGGCGAGCGGCCATCTAAATGAGAGGAATGATCTTCGGCAAAAGTATCCAACTCCTAGCCTTCGCAGACAACCTGGACATCATTACTAGAAACCTTGGAACAGCGAAGGTAATCTACACCAGTCTAAAAACGGAGACTAGGAAGCTTGTATTCACAAATCAATGCGTTGAAAACTAAATATGATAGCAAGAGGCTCCAGAGAAAACAACGTTGGCCTCCCACGCGCAGTGACTGTTAACGGCGATGAAGCGGAAATGGTTGATGAGATCATATATTAGGAATCTCTACACTCGAAATATTTTGCACATAACTAATGGTAAATTTCCATATGAAATTCCAGATGATTATCATGTGCCGCATATAAGCACAATCCGCCTAGAAATGCATATAAAAAATATACACATATAAATAGTATGTGCAAAAGTTTCGCGTACCCATAAATTATAACTGTTTGGCAGAGGTTGGAAAACTCGCAAAATGAATAGATACGCCGAGCATCGGCAAACGGTTTTTATCATGATAAAACAGCTACGCGAGTGGTTCAATTCGCCTATAACAATGAGCAACATACACTCACGCTTCGTAGCATCGCTGAATATACGAATATCGTGAGCAACGCAAAAGTGCGATTTATCGTCTTCTGCGGCTTGTAAAGCCACTAACACTACTTTAAACTATTCCCTTTTAGTGGTAATATTATTTTGAATACTTTCCGGCGTCCCCGGGCATTCTATATCCGATAAATCGAACACACTCAATGTTCAATATTCAATTTTTGAACGAATTCTGATGTTCACATTGAGGTTCTGTTCGTGATAAAATTCAAAGCTGATGCGTGCATTATCGGCGAGGCAGGCGAATAGTGTATGTTCATGAGGGATGTTCATCGCTTCAAATGATCACTTTTTCGCGAATTCTCCAACCACTGCTGTTTGGCATATAAAGTTCATTGACTGGGTACATTGCAAAAATCTATGTGTGGGACACATAGAAATTACACGAAAAGTTTTCTCAGTGTAGTCACCGCCGACAATAATACGAGTTAGAAGATTCAACTACCCGTTTAAGCTGGAAGTCGGGCCCTCCGCATGATACTTCGATCAAGGAGCATGCACCGACGCATGAAACTGATGATGTGTAAAACGCTAATCAGACCGGTAGTCCTCTACGGACTTAAGACTGCTAATTTACTTACGGAAGACACCCGAAAAGAAACGTCGCAAATTGATTCTGCGCAGTACACTTGTCGTATTTGAACGAAAGGAGTTCCGGTCTATTTTTGGTGGAATGTACGCGGAAAGTGGCGCAGGCGCATGAACTACGAGTTGGAGGCACTACCTGGAGAGATTCCCATCGTACACCTGGCGAAAATCGGGAAGCTGCAGTGGGTCGGCCACGTCGCAAAGATGCCGGTCGACAGTGCACTGAAATCTGTTCTCTTCGAAAACTCCACCGGCACCCAGAGGGACCCAACGTACAAATAGCTCGATTAGGTTGTCGAAACGCTCAACAAATTGGCGACGAATAGCTCAGGACCGAGTACAGTGGAGGGCAGCTCTTGATACAGCAAATGCCACCCCCGCTCTAAGTTGCTGGAAGACAAAGTGAGTATCATTTGGTTTGCAGTAGTCATGACAAAAACAATCAAGCAACTGCGCTTGGTGCTCTATTCGTACTGCTAGCTCCACCCCGGAGCGAAATAGTTGGACATCGTGAGGCACTTCGTATCCACCGGTTATAGTAGATTACGTTTACAACACATCGCCTTTTGAAGAAAGAATGGGGCGCCGAATGGAAGCCTGGTTCCGGTCATCCGACAGTGCTGCGCAACCGTAAAGTGCAGCAGAACATAAACGAGAAGACCGAAAGCAAGGTGGCCCCGTTCGTTCCGCACCTTGGGCCTAGAGGTCGGAGCAACCGTTCCAGTTACAAAGGATGACGAGACACTGGACATCTGTAACTGGCAGGTGACCAGATACGATATTTTGGTGACAGATCAGATCAGGGAACCCCATCGCTAAAAACAAAGTAAATAAGCATTCGTTGAAATGTTTAACCAGTTTAACTAGTGTTTCTGTCTGAATAGGTCCAGACTCCTGATCTGATGACTTCCGTGGGTGGCCACGGCGCTTTGCGAGCTTTGAGGCTCTAACCACCAACCGGAACGGGACAACCCTGACGGAAGACTTCAAGGCCGGCCACATCTTAGTTCATTCCATTTTGGATATCTTCTTGATGAATGTAGTACTCACCGCTGTCCCGGAGCTCTTCGAGAAGCTGTCATCCGGTAACTACAATGTCGTGGTGCTCAAGCTGGCTGGGCCTTTGCTGAAACGGTGAATCCAGGTGAAAATACAATCGTGCTACTGGTTCGAGTTCCAGCATAGCGTCGACGAAAACATAGATCTCGAATAGCCTTTGGATACTGGGGAGGAGGTTGGCCAGGCGCAAGAGTTCATTCTCTACAAATCTACAAATTGATTGTATTTTTCTAGAATTTAGTTTAGAATAGTTGCACAAAAGACAACTCAATCAATTGCCATACCATCCAGGGCTACTTCGCTGTATCCCTTCAGTATCCCAGTCTCTTTGGCAAAGTTGTCAGGCTATTCCTTATTTGGCCGCATGAGTACGCTTCCGCGAGTGGCCGCAACAGTCACTTTCTTCGTCAACGTACGATTTTAGTTTCCACAGGACTTGGTTACCCGGTTTTCATTCTGCATTGGTTAATTTGCCAAGTTATGATACGTGAGCAGCTAAAAATGCCATCGCGGCTTGTTTTCATTAACTTTTTCCAAAAGTAAAAAGAGGTTGACAGAAGGATGTAAATATATGAAAGATATTACTTGCCATAGATTGAATATTCGTTACTATAAAATGAGTAGCTACTCGATTTTTCCATTAGATATATGATAGCTTAATTAAAAAAAATCTTTTGTGATACCTGTAAAATTCAAATTTGCTAACGCTTCGGGACCATCATCGCAACCAATGGAATATTCTTTCGATTATTAACATAGTTTAAGTGGTTTTTCATGGACACAATCGATTGCTCGAAGTCCGTTGTAGGTAATAGTTTCAAAATGAAGACAAAGTTTGTTTTGCACAGCCATTTCGTTTGCGCCCTGACTTGAGACGGTACTGTAACATATTTCCAATACACGGTTATTGCTCCACAAATCGCGACGATGGGTGAAAACATTGTCTCGTTTCGTGTGTCGGTCCATTAGCCCCACACAAGGCGTTCAATCCACGGGATGAATTTGCTCAACTTGACGAAACGAATCTTAGAACACGTGGCATTGACGACTACTCCCACCAAGCGGTATGATTCGCCGTCTGAATTCTGAATCATTAGTGATGGGGCTATCAGTTGATTGAAGCATTTAGACGATTTGTCCGTTGTTGGGTCGATTCGCAACCGTCTGGAAAGATACTTCGCAGCGGAGTATAGAAATATTTTCCCCATGTCCGGTTCATTGCCGCTCCAGAGGCAAACAAACTGACCGGTCGGAATCCTGAAATAAATTTGATAAACTAACCTTTAATAATCCCGTTGGCACAGAATGGATGATATAAACTAGGGTCATACGATATGTTCCGTTCGAGCTCAATTAGTGCGAGGTTGTTTTCCTCTGATGGAGTCCGGGCAAATGCTGGATACTGATGGAAGCTTTTTATCTCGTGCCGTAGCGTATAATCTTCCGTTTCGACAACAACGAACTGTGCGCTCGCTGTGGTTGAATCGGGATGCGACGACGCCCAATATAATATGCGATTTATTATTCCGAGCGTACAATCATAAATCAAGTGTTGAACCCACCTGCACTTTTTTCGAAGGTTTCTAGTGAACGACAGTCTGCCGTGGAAATTAGGTAACGTTCGCTTATCACTATAGCAAAACAATCAATCACACGGCTGAATGGAGTATCCTTTGCAACATACGTCAGATAGGACAGATCCTGTAAACGGTTGTTCCGGTTGCTGTTTTCATATTCTGCACACTCTGTGGAAGAACAAATCATGTATCGATACTATCGAAGAAGATAAAAAGACACGTGATTTATTTTTATCACTTTTATCACTGATTCTTTCAGACGAATTAAAAGTAGCCACGGTGGAACTGATTGTTATTGGCTCAACGGACGAATTATTTGCTCCAAAAGTCTCGGCAATCACAAATCCGTCTTGGTTGGTGATTTTCTCTATCCACTGCAAATAACTTGCCACGTTCACGAAGCCAGCATAACTATGAGCATTGCACAATGATGCTGTATGTTCTCTCAGACCAGTAAAGGAAATAATTCCGCGGGCTATCCAAGTTCCATTCACATTGATTGCGAATGCTCCACCGCTATCCCCGTTACAGACACTGGTTCCTTTCAATTTAATTTAATTTTTAATCAAATGAAATTATGTTTTTAATTCAAATTCAGATATCTTACCATTTCGAAGACCAGCACAAAACATTCCTTCGTATAGAATTTGCGAAAACAAATCCCTGTCGCTTTGTAGGCATTCCAGGAAGCTCACCATGGGAAGCTTTGCCGACTTCAAAACATTTGCCAACACATCGTACTCAGTCAAGCCCCACCCTGAAACGACCCCTGTCAGCTCGAAACCTCCACCAAACCGTTGAACATCCCAGAGACAAATCGGCTGAACGTAAGCGTTAAACTCGACCACGGTTTGCAATACTAGCAGCGCGATATCGTGTCGATAAGAGCTGGCGGTGTAGTTTTCGTGACGATAAATCTTCCCCACCCGATGCTCCTGAGTGTTCCGGCTAACCGTAAGTAGTTCGAACATTCCGAGCCTCACGGAAACACCACCGGCGGTAATCAGAAAACCATTTTCTTGATCGGTAACACAATGGGCGGCTGTAGCAACTATTCGATCACTGATCAAGAATCCACCGCAAACATACGAGCTGCCCAGCAGTTGGACACGGTAAATGGCAGCGTGCCAGGGAAATTCTCCCGGGTATGTGGCACGGCCTGCCGTGATCACTCCTACCGATTGGATCGGACGCTGTCCACACTGGTGCCGGTACTGATCGGATTGCACCTGAAGGGCTTCCAGCTGGGATAGGATTAGTATCATAAAAAGTGCAAATGACAATTTCATCACGTGTGTTCGTCAGCATTCAGTTTAGTACCTAACTTCCGGAGATGTAAGTAACTACTATTGAATACATTTTCAACCGGTTCGCATTGCGTGCTTGTTTGAGATGCAACTCAACCTCTTTTTATATGTTACGTAATTGATAGCAATAACTGATTTTCAAAATATAAACATTTATGTCAACAAACTCGGCGAGATTAATGTTTGTTGATAATGCTGTTGTTGTTGTTGTTTAAATGAGCTCTTTTCTACGGCAGTTACAGTTTATAACGTTAATACAAACACGCACACGCTTTTTATTTACGCGGATGTTACAATTTCGCATAAACTATGCTAGATTTCTCTGTTATATCTTGAAGCTAAATGCAAATACTTGATGTTTGGGCATTTTTTAAAATTATCGCATGAGTTTGGGCCGCAAGAAATTTTTTTACAGGAACAGTTGCCAGACTTATAAACGAAAGCAATGTGTAAAAAATTTCAGGTCTCCTGTTTTCCAAGAAAATTCTAAAGAAAATCTTCCGATTTAATCGAATATCGCTTATTTTTCAATTTCTTAATTCAAGCTGCTTCAAGCCCCCGTAGAATAAGTTTTTTTTTAAATTTGAACGAATATTTAAATTAGCACTCCAGATACTAATGTAGTCCAAATTTTTCAGCGTAATTGAAAACTTGAAGTTAGGAAATGAATGGTCTACCTCTTGGAACCAGTTGGAACCATTTACTTACATTTCCATATAACTGACTGACTGACTGACTGACTGACTGACTGACTGACTGACTGACTGACTGCCGTCTTGCAGACTTGTATGTATGTATGTATGTATGTATGTATGTATGTATGTATGTATGTATGTATGTATGTATGTATGTATGTATGTATGTATGTATGTATGTATGTATGTATGTATGTATGTATGTATGTATGTATGTATGTATGTATGTATGTATGTATGTATGTATGTATGTATGTATGTATGTATGTATGTATGTATGTATGTATGTATGTATGTATGTATGTATGTATGTATGTATGTATGTATGTATGTATGTATGTATGGGGGCAGCCACCATCACCTCAAGGGTTTCCCATTGTTTGCAAGTAGAATTACTGCAGAATTTATTTTATCTACCTAGCAATTTTCATGTCAATGCTGTTCGTGAAGGACCAAATGGGGTTAGGTGGATCTATAAGCAATTCCGCTTATATAATTGCACGGGAATATAAGACACTCCTTCCAGCATAGACTTCCGGTTTCTAGATACATAACTTCGCCGTGTAAACTTGTCTTGTGTGATGATATGTGTGCTAGAAGGGCGCGTCAAAATCTTCTCCGACCTTATATGACTTGGGCTGGTTACTACATCCCTCATCCAGTCTTCGATTCATTCGATACCCTGATGCTCCTCCCCCTTTACGATAAGGATGGTATATGGCAATGTTATAAAATATGTGTTATATGAATATACATTATATGAAGATATATGGACAAAAATAGAACTATCTCACCAGCAGTCCTTCGAATGGAATAGAGTGGCATCATTTGAGTTTACATGAGTGCTTCCATTATTAATTTAATTTTTTCTTCTGGTATCCATCAGCATTATTTAAACTTTCTTCGGCCCGAGTACAGTAGAAGGTGCTTGCTTCATGAGCTAAAACGAAACAAATAATTAAAATAACTCATGTTAGTAGGTAAGACTAACAAAACAAGGTCGTGTGGCTCAGCCGTCGTCCAAACCCGCAGTTTTGAGATCAGGCAGCCGGGAACCACCCATCATCGCACCTCCTAGTTTGGCTACTCAATAGAGCATTACCGGGTAATGCCACGTGGAGACGCTAGGTAGGGGCTTTGGATGGCTGGAGCTATGTTGGACGCTTTCTGATTTGCCTTCCCCATTTCATACCCGCGCGCCGTCTTGCAGACTTGTAGGCATAAAATAGAGCTACAGTGGTTCATATTCAGTATAGCTGCCTCTTCATAGTCATCCTATTCCAACCTCTTCATAGTATTAACCGGGATACGAGCAAATTTGGTGGAAATCGAGTAACAGACCCCGGTGGAAGCCAAGGTCAAATGCTGACAGGGAAGGAGGATTCTTTCCAGCCAGATACATGGTAATAAATCGAATTTGATGCGCAAAATTGGCATATCCGTGCTATTTTGGAGGCGATATACGTGATGAGGAATAATTATACGCATTTTATCTATATAAGTATGTATATACGATATAATCCGATTCAGCGCGACTCGCTTTATACTGCTATACAATTCCGTGCTGAAAATCGTGTGTGTCAGATATTTTCATTATATATGACTGAATATCAACGTGGGCGCACTTTTTTAAACATTAGTGACGATTCTGAATTTGTTAAGAGATGTTTACGAAAATTTTCGTACATTGATGTACGATTTGGTGCTAGCTGGGTTTCGTTCATCCTCAAGTCTTCCAAGCCGCTCCCACAAAAAAGTATAAGGGCCCTAGTGGCACGGGCGCAGGTTTGACGTAGGACTACGAATGTAGAGCATTTCGTCTCCCAATGCTAAAACCGGTGATTTTTGTACGACTTTCATATATAGATGCCCAAGTTGCGCATTAAAGGATTATGTTCTTGCATGTGAGCAATTCATAATTTCAACTCTTCAGCTAATTTAAATGGTGGACCTGAAAAGGTCCGTTTGTCAGTCTCGAATTCTCAAATTTCTGACTCGTGGTGCCCATTGTTTACATTCGGCCAACAGATAGGTTATTGGAGTGTGGATTAATGATGGGAATACTGTTTACCGGACAAACACTACTGGTAGGATCTGTAATCAAACTAGACTTTTATGTTTTTGATGTTATGTTATGATGATGTTATGTGTCGCAAGCTAGCTGCCTGCCGATGTGTCGCCAACCAAAGCCGCTGACCGAATGACGTTGCGCACCGTAATGCAAGTAATGTTTCAAATAAAACCTTTAAAATGATGCCACGGATGCGACTCGAAAGCTGCCTGCTCGATGTAACGCCAACCAAAGCCGCTGACCGAATGACGATGAGCAGCAAAAGGCAGGCAAACAGAAGCAATGTTTCAAATACAACCTTTCCTGCCGATGTGTCGCGACCGAATGACGATGCGCAGCAAAAGGCATAGCAGCCAAAACCATATCATTCGCTGGCGGATGAGTGGATGGATTCTTCGGTTTGTTGGCGTCTCGCTTGGTGAATTTGGATGTCTTCGTTGCATTATCCGTGGAAGCAGCAACAGCTAGAGGATAAATTAAATACAATCATAAGGGAGCTTAACGCATAGCTCTTCTCCTACATATTTCAGTCATCCGTGCTAGGGAAGCATTGACGTGGGAAGACGAAAAAATGAAAGTAATGAAATGATGAATAGTCGTCTAATATTTTCTTAATTATTAAACGTCTGTTAGGGAAACATGTAATCTACTGTGTTGAATTAATTTTTAAAAAAATTTGCAATCGATTGATACTAATATCTCTAGAATCTATTGCGGATGACTGAGTTATAAGCGCAAACTATAACCACTTTTCGTTACATGTTCCCTTTTCGTTTTTCTAAAGTGCTCCCCCATATAGATTGAATAGAAATCAAAGACGTAGTTGTACGTCAAAATTAATGAGTAATGTATGAGAAACAAGAAATTCATACTGAAACGATCAGAATAGATCTATGCGACGAAAAAGGACAATGGGTTGGAAACTCGGGATGAGGAAGTGCCGATTGCTCAACATCCAAGGGAGCACACGAGTGCTCTCCGACGTATTGAAGAGCTGCAAGTTCAACGTCGCAGTGCCGCAAGAGGTTTGCTAAAAGGACTCAATGGTTCGTACGTTCAGAGATGGACATGTGATCTACCAGTGCTCCAGCAACGCACGTGAGCTGAGTACAGCTTTCATAGTGACGGGCGAGATGAAGAAACGGGTGGCCAATCAATCCTTGAAGTTGGAGCTCGACTACGACCACTGCACAAAACATGTCAGCAAGATCGTCATGCTCAATCCAGTAGGTTAAAGCGTTCAGCGTACACTTGCTGACTAACGAAACGGTCCTAAAACTTATCGACTTTGCCGCCTCCAAGAACATGGTTGTACATAGTACCTTCTTCTAGCATACACTCCTTCACAAGTACACTTGGAGTTCACCAAATCAGACAGAACCACAGATCGACCACGTTTCGATCGATTGTTGGCACTTTCCAGACATCATTGACGTCAGATCCTTTCGAATCGCTACCGTGGATTCGGACCATTACCAAATGATGGTTAAGATGTGCACGAAATTTTGCATTGTGAACAAAATTCTATACTGACGCTTCGGTTAAATCTCGCAACTGAAGCAGCTAGACATTGCCGTAAACTAAGCGCATTCACTCGAAGCTGCGCTGCCGGAAGAGGATAAGTAGGACGAAGCTCCTCTCGCGGACTGTTGGAACAGCATTAAAACAGCCCTCAGTAGTGTAATGGAGAGCTCCATCGGGTACGTGGCATGAAATCAACGGTGACTGGTATGACGATGAATGTAGGAAGGCTGATAGATGAAAAGAACGCTACGCGGATGACAAAGGTGCGTTGTGTCCCACGTCAGAACGTGAAAAGACATAAACAAATGAAAATGCAGTGGATCCAAATCTTCCGGGAACAAATATGCGTTGCCAGGGAGAGTCGGAGCAGCTGCATCGTTTTCAGGGAACGCGAAACTTCTACCTTAAACTTAACGCACCCCGCAAAGGGTGTTGTGTCGCGAACCGAAATGTGTTGGGTTAAGAATGGCAGTATTTTGACGGACGATCGTGAGGCGAGCGAAAGGTGGAAGCAGCACTTCGATGAGTAACCTGAATGGCACTCAGGCAGAGAACCATAGAGGCGGGGATGCAGATCCTTCAATAATACAGAATTCTTACGTTCCATTTATTCTTTGACTTCAATTTCTGCACATTATACTGTCGACCGAAAAGAGTTATGGAAAATCATAGAGAACGGCCTCCGCAGGAAGCTGATCTGACTGATTTAATCTCGAGGAGGTCCTGCGAGTACTCGGATTTTTCGAAAGACGAGTGCTATCTTCGGTGGCGTAAAGGAGTATGGAGTATGGAGGCGGTGGATAAATCTTAACCTCGCACAACTCTATGGCGAACCCAGTATTCAAAAGATGGCTAAAGCTGGACGGCTGTGATGGGCGGGATATGTTACGACATATTTTTGCAATGAGTTAATTTGTTACATATAGATAAGTTCGTCATTATAATGTTGTCGGATTTTTCCGAAACATGTTTTCGTTACGGTTCATCTTCTATTAAGGTCTAGGTACGTCAGTGCCTGCAAGGGATCTAGTATTTATTTCTGCAAAGTACCTTATCCTTATCACTTTTTTACACTCTTAATTTATCCCCAAACAAACTGCTTCAAAGAAACAATCGAACAGCAACGATTTGTAGCAAAACGTTGTCGCTAAGCCGACACGTCCCAATGATGTATCGACTGTACTTGCGGTATCAAAACCACCCGTTCAGGTCGTTCGAATACATACTTTTCTTTTGCAATATCCTTCGTCAGTGGATGCTGCACCGAAAAATCAATTTGGCATGCAACCGGTAACAGTAGCTTTTATCATTTTGTTTCCTTCATTTTTATTGTCGGTCTATTTGTTCTCAATTGAGTCTTTTGCTTTCGGCTTTTAAGCTAATACCCACAAATAAGCAGATAAATTCAAATTCAATGTATCTGAAGAAATATGATAGAGAGATTTCCCAGTATGGCTCAGTTCGGTGTTGATCTGATACTAACTCAGTGTTAAATCTCGTGCACGAATGAAATTATAAATATTAATGCATCCGTTTTGCAGCAGGCAAATGAAATAATAAATGGATACAGGTTAAATCATTAAGGCTATGGCCCCTCCACTGATAGCAACGGGCCCATAAATCGCTACCGTGATATGCGATGCCCAAACGATGCTGTTCTGCTACCTTCCTACTACCTGACTAGCAACAACAGCACAGGGCAGGGACTAGATAGGCGAACGTTTTTACGGCAGAGGAGCATAAATTATCTGATACTTTTTTGGTTCATTGAGCCTTCGGGGCCAGTCAACCAACCAACCAACCAACCAACCGATGCACCCGTTTCATTAACTAACTACGGGTAAGAAATATTTATGTCGCGCTTGGTCGAATATCGGGTCGTTTCTTGCCGGCAAAAATTTATCATTCCACTGACTAGATGCCGACAATGGGTGGTTTCCGCTTCTGAGGCGCGAAGGGCGAAGAAAAGAAGTCTGTGGGTTGATGTGTAAAAGTCCCGAGATTGGCAGCGTTTTTTTTCTGTATTTACCATGTTTATCATGTTAATTTCGATACAACCACACTTTAATGAGTCAATTAGCATAATATTAAGTCGGCATCATAAATTCCCGTTGACGGTAGCGCTTCAGCGAAAGCAACCGTCGTCGGTACGTGAGGAAAAAAATCTGGACTTGTTGATCGGAGTAGTGGCGGTTGTCAGATGAGTGTGAGTTATTTATAGCGAAGAAAAAAACAGTGTATTACCAAGGGGTTTGTCAATTTTCAAACGATTGACGGGTGATAAAAGTGGCCGCATGTGTGGTCCAGAATTGCCGACAGTTTGGATGCTCTTTTGGTCTCATTCCGTATATATTTCCTTTTCTACGGTTATGATTGAACAATCTTGAAAAACACAAGCAACGTTAAACAAGTGAACTTTATGATTCTAATACTTACTTGCTTCTAGCAGGATATCCGTATTAAGCCGTATCAAGAATTCCTACTGGGTACTCACTACTGGGCTACTCGTCGCCAATTTGTTGAGCGTCTCGACACAAGCAAGTCGGCTTGTATGGATTACCAATCGGTAAAATGTTGAAGACATTTTACCGATTCGATTTCTTTTAATCAGTACACAATACATATAAGGTACCGGAGGGTATTTTCAGTACGCTACTAAATTCGGCCTGCATTCCCATTTCTTGTTGCGCTTTCCCAAACAAAAACTTTGCTGCAATATACTGAAATGAATGTAACTCTTACAGGCTTTGATGTGTTAATTTTATTTTTATACAATTTTTATACAATAAACATTAAAACCACTGTTTCTCCACTAGCACGTAATTGGGCCGAAAAAACAGAAGCAATCGCTTGCGTGTATCCGCTCTCGATGACGGTTTGGAAATCACACAATTATGGTCACATTTACTTATTCTAGCAATTAAATAGCTGTTAATACGGTATCACAGAACTATTCTACTTCTTTTAATCACGGAGAAACACAAAAATTCTCCTCTGATATGAAAATATAAATCAATTTTCATTAACTAGCAATTTACAGCATTTTGTTTTTAATTTCAGGCTAAAAAAGAGGTGCTGCATTAAATATGCGAGGTAGATGCGCCTGGAATTCTTCTCTATCGTGCACATGTTGTAATAGCTATTTTTCGAGTGACAGCCAACGCTTCGACCGATCCTTTTTTTCTACCGCAGTCACACCAACGCGCATTCAAGTTCACACCGTCCGTTTAGAGGTGGAATACGAACGCTATGCATAACACAACTGGCAGTTTGCTCAGTCAAACGCCGATTGCACGCAGCAGAACGAATGCGTTCTAAAACTTTTTGACATTTTCTTTTCGATCAAGTTGCCTTTACCGTTTGGAGCAGCGAATGACTGCAAAACAGTCAAATGACTGGCAATCACCACGCTAACGAAAAGCAACCGCACAATCGTACTACAAAAAAACAACCACTACATGTGCATGGAAGAAGTCGGTTGGACTCCGTCCAATACAAACGAATATTTTGCTTGCGTCGGACCGACGTCCGGGTGACAAACTACACACTCAAAAAGTTCGGTAAAATTTACCGAAATTTCAACAGCCGAGCAGTTCGGTAAAAATGTCGATGGTGCAAATCGACGTTTACGGAGCTTTAGTAACGTTTGGTAACATAAAAAATTTTACCGAACGGTCGGCTGTTGAGATTTCGGCAAAATTTTACCGAAGTCGGCGCTTTTTTTAAGTGTGTATTACTGTGAGCAGCCGATTTGGAGACAAAAAGAGAAACGAAAAAATACGTCACCGTATGCTTCCAGTCAGTTTGCAGTTTATATTCTCAAAACGCAAAGCAAAACAGGAGATCGACTGTTTGCTTTTACTGAGATGCCGCATGAATTGTAAGACGGCAGCAGCGCAAGCGGCAGATTGTCTGGATTCAAAAAACAGTCAAATGATCGTTCAAAAAGCGGATTATGAATGCGGAAAGTTCGCATTCACGGCAGTCACATTCAACTTGCGATCCCTTTTCAAGCCCTGGTGACAGCCATTTGCTTCGGGTGCTAGTGTATAT
Source organism: Sabethes cyaneus (assembly GCF_943734655.1). NCBI lineage: Eukaryota > Metazoa > Arthropoda > Insecta > Diptera > Culicidae > Sabethes > Sabethes cyaneus. The sequence goes on from NC_071355.1 coordinate 187,426,193, forward strand.
GAAAGATTTATTGTACACGCGCCAGAAGCAAGCTGTTGTCACTGCAAAACTAGTTATCTTGAATGAGCTGGTATGTATACAACACCGACACATTATCCATCTAAAAAACCCTAGTCGAGTCTCCAGTCTCAATCTTAGCTGACACCTCCTTATTGGTATTTAGGCTAAGAGTTGGCGCGGGTCAGTTATGGAGTCCCAACTAGCGCTATTAAACGCATTTCTCACGTCGAGCGTGACAACTGCGCAATAGCGGATACCCGTCCTCTTGCGTTGGATTGCCATCTTGGCGGTCTTAGTGATAGACAAGATGGCATCCACCATGGATGCCATCCATGGAATCCATGGCGTAGATTTGCCTTTTCGGAAGCTGAATTGACCGACCCTTTGTACCCTCAGTGTATTGTACGAGTCTGTTAAGGATAACCCTCTCCAGTACCATGCCAACAGTACCGAATAATTCGGGAGCCTCTAAAATATCCGCTTAAATGACGTACTATAGGATTCCGTCTGGTCCCTGTGTCTTGTCCACCTTTAGGGATTTAGCGATCTTAATGAGTCCCTCGTTCGTAACCGTCGCTTCCACCCCGACCTCTAAACCGCCGTCGTCCACGTTACTGCGGATGTTCGGCAGGCAGGTCTACCATCTTACGCTACGGACGTTAAGCGATAAGCCTTTGATAAGCCTCAATAATATGCCAAAAATCAGCTTTATTGTTAATTGCGCAACTAAGAAATTATGATGGGCGCACGCGCAGTACCACATATTGAGTTATTCGGTGGATTGCTTTATAACTGTCATGGTTTGCACCATGCAGGCTTTTTCGTCCTGCTGGATATTTAAACAACACAGACACCACTATAAAAAATGGACTTAAAATAGCCGCAGCAACTTCATCATTTCTCGCGACTTCAACTCAAATTCCGTAGCGTTTTATTAAGACCAAATTGCACTCCGATATTCAATAAATATTATTTTACCTTATATACTTTACTTTTTCGGCGACAACCCGCTTATCGAATCTATGCCGAATTCAGGAGCCGTCTCCACATTTCTCGGTCTTGGGCTGCCACTCTCCAGTTGCCCCTAACACCCGCTGTTCTAGCATCCTCGTCAACAGCGCTCATCAAACGGGTACGGGGTCAACCTCGAAGTCGTCAGCCGCTGTCGGGTTCTCTTCTAAATATTGTTTTCGCTGGTCTCTCATCCGACATCTTTGCTATGTGACCAGCCTATTGTAGCCTACCGTATTTTAATCGCTTCACTATATCCGCATCTTTGTATATTTGGTATATTTCATGATTCATGCGCCTGTGCCACACTCCTTCGCCTTATATGCCGCCAAGAATTGATCACAGGATCTTACGCTCGAAAACGTCAAGAACTCGTTGGTTGCTCGCGTCTTGTAGAGCGTAAGTTTTGTACGGAATTGTAGGCTGCGGTACCTCAGCTGGCAACGCAATCCGTAGAAGGCCCTGTTGGCAACCGCTATCCGCCTTTATACTTCACGGTTCACATCGTTGTCACATGTCACGAACGTACCAAGGTAAACAAATTCGTCGATCACTTCAAGAGTATCTCCATCTATCACCACCGCAGTTTCAACACCTGAAGGGCTACGACGCTCTCTACCAGCCCCCATATACTTTATTTTGGAAGAATTTATGATAAGCCATATCCTCGCAGCTTCCTCCTTAAGATGCTTCAAACCATCTAACGTCACAAACGAGTCCGATGTCTCACCCGCTATCCTGACGGTTGACTTTGAACCATCAAGGGTAGCACGTATCAGCCTAATCAGTTTTTTTGGAAAACCATGTTCAAGCATAATCTGCCACAGTTCGTTTCGCTTTACTAAATCGTACGCCGCCTTGAAGTCTATAAACAAGTGGTGAGTCTGCAAGTTGAATTCCCGGAATTTATCGAGAATCTGTCGCAAGGTGAACATTTGGTCCGTCGTGGAGCGTTCCTCTCCAAAACCGCACTGGTATTCGCCAACAAAGGTTTTCTGCAACGGACTCAGGATGCGGGAGAGAATTTTGTATGCAGAGTGGAGGAGAGTAATGCCTCGATAATTGCTGCATTCAAGTCGATGGCCCTTTTTGTAAATAGAGCATTTGAGACCTTCCAACAAGTCCGTAGGTAATTCCTCCTCAGTCCATACCTTTAGTATAACCTGATGGATTGCACAATATAGCCGTTCGCTCCCGACTATCAAAAGTTGGGTGGGGATGCCGTCTTTTCCAGCTGCTTTCCTAACCTCGTCCAAAATTGGTGGATCCACAGATGATGGTGAATCCATCATCCTCAATCGTTATCCTGTTTCTGTTGACCGCTCCATCTTTTTCACCGTTCAACAATGCATCGAAATGTTGTTTCCAACGCCTAGCCACCTCCGATCTTTCTGTAATCAGGTTCCCCTCCTTGTTGTTGCGCATAACAGGAGTTGGCACGGTCCGGTTCTTGATTTCGTTGATCGTATTAAAGAAGCTTCTTGTATCTTGTTCTCTAGAAGCAATTCTCCGCCTCCGCAAGAACGCGATCCCAGTGTAGGCGTTTCTTACGACGGTGAAGTTTTTTTTCGGCAGCTCTAGCATCTCGGTATCTCTCTCTGCTCTGGAGTGTCACAGTTGCAGTTAATATGTGACTTCTGGCTCGATTTCTCATCAGTCACTCGCTGGCACTCTGCGTCGAATCACTCACTGGAAGTGGCTGCAGCAGTAGTACCGAACACTTCCCGTGCTGTAGTACTGATCGCGTCGTGGATGTGTCTCCACTGTTCGTTCAGGTTCTCTCCGAAATGTTCACCGATCTGCTCATCAGTCTTCTGAGAGTACTCTGCAGCAACTTCTTCTGCTGATAACCGCCGAATCCTCAGTCGTATCTTCCTTGTTGGTTTCGATTTGAATACGTTGGACAACCGGGCGCGGATCTTGCTTACTACGAGATAGTGGTCCGAGTCAACGTTTAGTCCCCGGAAGGATCGCACGTCTGCGACATCAGCTAAGTGCCGGCCATCAACCAGAACGTGGCCGATCTGAGAGCAGGCCTCTCCATTAGGGTGTTTCCAGGTGTGCTTCCGAATGTTTCATCGTGCAAAATGGGTACTACAAATAACCATTCCTCTGGCTGCAGCGAAGTTTATTAGCCTCAGGCCATTGTCGTTTGTGGTAGGTTGGAGGCTTTCTCTACCAACAACGGGACGAAAGAACTCTTCACGTCTGACCTACCCGGGCACCATTTGTATGCCCGATGACTATCTTCTTGTTATGTCTTAGGCACTCTCCATATATCCAGTCGAAAAGAACATAGAACGCCTTTTTTACGTCATCGGAGTTGTCGTTCGTCGATGCGTACACATTTATGTTATTCTATCAATTGGTATAATAATCTTGTCTCGAATAATTTTTTTTTGTTAGTTTATAGTCACTTTAACAGCTTTCGTCATTCGTGACTTCTGCGGGGTTGAACCCGGGTCCTCGGCGTGAATGCTAACCACTACGCCACAATAAATATAGTTTCAAGGTAATTTCTAAATATTGTTCAGGCTACCGCTTAATGAGCCGAAAATACCCACATGAATCCTATATTGCTTAAAATCTCCCAAATCTCGCTGCTTCGTCCAATGCTGGAATACTCCGCCATTGTTTGGTCACCTTTCTTTTTACCACAATGCAGTTCATTGGATTGAAGCAGTACAGCGGAATTTTATTAGGTTTGATCTGCGACACCTACGCTGGCGTGACACACATAATCTACCGAGTTACGAAAGCCGTTGCAAGCTGATTAATTTAGAACCACTGTAGTGGTTCCAGTGCACTGGAAGGAAGACGCAATGTGGCTAAGGCGTGTTTCGGGAGAGTATGTTGGTGGTGTTCAAAGAAAACCTGGCATCGGTGAGAAAACATAGAGTAGGGCGGGGCATAATTGCGATGTTTGAAGTTGTCATCAATTTTCGTGAAATATAAAGAAGGACAACAACATAATATATTTTATAGTGATGCAGTAACTCAATGTCTTCACATTCAACTATAAATCATCTGCGATAATAGTGTTTTGCAAAATAATTTCTTCTTTCTTCTGATCAAGTGCTGATTCGCACTTTTACCCCACTAGCGGGGCAAAAGTGCGAATGCCGCGGGGCAAAAGTTCGAAGCTAGAATTCATGAAATTAGCTCAGCAGTTACTGACAAAACCATATTATCTTCAATCTGCGTTATGTTTCGGTAAGGGATAATCTCAATTTGCACATTTCCAATTTTGTGCTGGTGTATTGCGGCCTCCGTTAGATCGAAACTTTTCAAAACGTTTGTTTTTTGTTTCATCAGTGGAAACACATTGTTTTTCTTCGGCTAACATCTGTAGAGTACACAGTTTTCTGCAGATCTTTCATTTCTAGTATCTGTAATATAGTGCCTAAAGCTGTATATAATTAGCAATACATTTTTGCCTCATCCATGAATCGTACTTTTGCCCCGTCCGTGAATCGAACTTTTACCCCGCTAGGCGCTTGACGGGGTTAGATTAAATTACGGAAAAGCGAAATATATTTTTTAAATTATTTTCACCGTATTTTCAAAACAGATATGTGAGTGAGTAAAACGCTGCTACAAATTTTCAACAAGTAATATTCTCCTGTTGATATCGTATTTGCCGTATAACAAAAAATTACATCAAAACCGCCCTAAAATAACATTTGCACATTACTCAGCAACTATGCTTCGTAAGCAACCAAAGTTTACGTTAGATTCAAGCTGTCAAAGTAGTCACCCATCCATGCCAATGTAGAAACTTTATTCGGAATCTGCACCGATAAATCACTGAATCGCACTTTTACCCGCATCGCACTTTTACCCCTCCTTACTCTATAGTCGATTTGGTTCAATGTTCATCGATTAGGTGACCTCCAGGTAGCTTTGTGGATATCTTTGCGGGAAAAGAAAGTGCTTCTGCACTGTTGATGCATCGCTGGCCGGTATTGTTCGTGTTAGTCTGCATGTTATGGGGCCCGATAGCCGTACGTGGCCTAGAACTGCGCATAGAACGATTGTTATCGAGTCTACCTTCGTGTGGGCAGTGCACGTTTATAATGGCGTAGTTGGTGAAACGTCTTTTTACTTTCAACATACACATTCTCTCGTTGATCGCTTTCAATCCATCACGTGATCCTGTATTCGGAGCATCACTATAAAGCCAATTGCTAAATTGGTCGCTTCACCACTCTGGTAAATTTAGGCGGATCCTCCACACCTTCTCGCCTTTGCGACAGATCTCCTGTAGTGTCACGATGTCGAACTTTCGGGCTTTAAATTGTTTCAGCAACACCCTGCACCATCCACGAAATTTAGTGATCTACAGTTCCAGGTACCAATCATTGATTTTATGCGTTTATCCTTGCCGAATGTTCCGGGTCGAATTTGTTTTATTGTTCGAAGTACTTTTAGATTTAGGTAGGTTACCTTACTAAGGCCACACTACTAAGTCTCGTGATGGGGCTGCCATCTTAGCTTTAGTGCAGAGACAACACATTTCTTAATTCAACCGCCCGCTCTGGATCAGACACTGTGGTGAGCCGCTCCTAATCTGGACTACAGCCACGAACTTTGTCCGAGGAATTATCAAGCCATCAAGAGCCGCCCCCTGACAAACGCTCCAGGTTACCAAGGCTATTTCTCGTTGCTACACTCGGTGTTCACATGGGTGCATCCTCCCCTGTCAGTAAACGACATTAGCTCCCATCGGGGCTCTGGTTTCCAGTTGGAACCATCAGGAGGTAGGGATAAGAGGCTAAGGACCACTATGGAGTTTATGTTACGCAATGTCCAGCCGTTCACGAGACGGTTATCGATTGGTCACCATCCAATCACACGATTCTGCCTGTCACCCATCACAATAAAAACTGTACCCAATTACTGCTGCAACGCAACAATATCGAATAGTATCAATGACAATCTTAAACAGTTTCACGTCGTCTGAAAAAGGAATCGGCAATCCTCCGGGAGTAAAAATGAAACGGCGTTTATAAATAGCGTGAAGAGCAATGGTCCAAGATTACTGGCTTGTGGAACATCCGAGAAAAAGTTCAATCTCACTTCATTGCTATTTTTGACAAAGTTGCTACTTTCACAAAGTTTAGATATCACAACATTATTAGAGTTTCAAGATAACTCAAAACACTTTTCGGCAGCGTTTTGGATAAAGTATAGGTGAACAGCAACTGCGGCTTGAGTCTCTACTTTTACTTTTATATATAAGAGTGGTATATCAACGGGAAATTGCTTTCACGGAATAAGTAGATATAAAAAAGCTTAATTACACCCTTTGAATGCTATCGAGAGTACACAAACCGATCGATCGAATCGAGGCAGTTAAAATCGTACTCTTTTTAAGTTCCTTTAGGAGGAACACAATTTCGGTCAAAAGTTCTATTTCATTTCATAATTTGCCGATCTATTTCAGTTTACTATAAAAAAAAATTGTGAAACTAATTACAAAGTTTTTATTAACCTATCGTAAACTTTATCGCAATGTGCTGAATATATGTCAGTAATGCCTTCTAATGATCCAATAACCGGTTCACGTGTTGTTACATTCACACACCCGGGGTAGAACGATTCTCCTACAGTCGAAAGTGTTATTGATGCATCTTAATAATGCCATAAATATGTCACGTCAATACTTTGGCTACGCTGCGAACTGCTGCTGTTGCTGCTGTTCGCGTCCGCATTTATGGGCCACAAGCACCGATTTCGATGGGATGGGTTGGGTTGGTATGGAGGGGGTTTCAATTTTCAACAACCATTCCAGGACGCTCCTGTTGGCACTGAAGAGCCGACAGAAACGGTCGGTTGCACCGTATCCAAGGAGCAGTAACATTTTTTTTTCGCGCGTTTCATGTTTCTGTTGGTTGGTTGGCGCTCTTCTTCACAGTACCGTTGAGAGCCATGGTAGCAGACTAGTGGACGACTCCGATGAGGGCACCTAAAACGTGGATGCTGTAGAACAGCAGCAGCAGCGGAAAGATGCTGCGTTTCGGTGCATGTTGTAAAATGCGTCCAAACGTCGTTATTATTCATACTCGTTTATCGCTTTGTACATTGATGGTAATAAAGCCATAAAATGCGAAAAGGGCTCTTTGAGGTGTGCGGTCTAAGTGGAATGGGAGCTTCCACGGTAGTACGCGGAACTTTATGTATAATAGTTTATAATTTCGTATTTATTATTAATACGGGGAATGGACGAGCGCTTTGGTTTCGAGCAGCAGGAACAATAATGCAATAACAATACAATAACTTTCTGCGAATGATGTCACTGTGACTTATTTGACTTAACCTGCTTCAAAACATCACCATGGCAATATTGTAATTCCTAAGTTTTGAGTTTTCATTCTATATAAGGCAACCACTTTGGTGAATTATATTGGCTGCTAGTTTCTCCCGTCAGAAAATAGCCGTAACTTCCTTGTGCAATCCACAATTTAATTAGATTCGCAGTAAAATCCCATCCGTCATTCGGTTCCGATTGCAGAGCGGTAAAAGTACGACTAGAGCGGAACGTCTACCGGGAACCGAGATTATTTCAAGCCTCGGTCGGTATCCTCGCACTGTTGGGAATGATTTTTTGATTGAATCGGTTTTGACACTAACCGCATTCAATCCATTGAATGGGCCCTATCGTCGCTCGGTGACCAGAGATCAGACCAGAGTTTATCCTGTGGTTGCGAAAATTGCTCTCCAGGTCCAGGTCCTGGTCCAGGTACATATTTGTGCGAGCGTTTTGCATTTGATGATGAAGGTTTCTCGTTTGTCAGAAGCACACCATCGTCCGGGAGTGGCAGACAGAAGTTTTCCAATGCGGTGGCAGGATGTCAGAATAAATGTATCCGTTTCCTAAAAACTGATGTCTGTCCACCGCAGCAGCAGCAGCGGTGGCTGCAATCGTAACCGGAGATGGAGCAGCGTCGGGCGTGTGCGAATGCATTTCCTGACTGCAATCGGTTTTGAAGGCTATACTCTACAGATGAAAGGTCGGATCGTTTCACGGGCTAATGTGATAGGCTGTATTACCCAGGAACGAACTCCATTTGTGCTTTGCGGTTTAGTCAGCTAGATGCAGACATTAGTTTTATTTGTATTTTACAATCGGACAAATATTGCGTATCCGTTTGTTTGTGAATTGATGATTATAAGAATTTGGCAAATCGTTTTTTTTTGCAGTGTTTTTATTTGACTGGACCAGTCTCTCTAATAACTCTACCAACTAGTTTACCGAAAGGTTGCATCTAGTAATTGTAATTGGAAATCGGTTTTTGATATTGTCACGTTGAAATTAAACCATGTCAAACCGAAACAAATCAAGTTTTGATTTCAAAATAATTTTTAGCTAGTAAAAGTAAAACAAGTCTGACACCAACTTGTTTCAATTGAAATGTTACAAAGCACCTTCTGTGAGATTGACATGGTAAGTTAGGAACTTCCTCAAAGGACCTTCTATTTTTTCCGATCGGTGCACTTTTATATACTTGGACTAACTAAGTACCCAATCTTACTCGGGGCGCCTTCCTGCCACCACAATTGTTACAAATCAGTAGTGGTAACCGATATATAACTAATTTCAGTCATAAATAAGTTGGTGCAACAAAAAGTGCCAAAACCGTGCTGCTTGAGCTTTGTCTCTCAGCTACTTGTACTTCTATTGTTGTAACGGAAATTCTCATGATGCAAGAAACAAAACCCTTTTTCTTCATTTGAACGTCTCTACTGCCGTTATCAGCTCTCCTCCCGGTTGTCACCCAGCTACTTGTAAATCTATCTTTTTTTCGAAAATTCCAATAAAGAGACAATTTTTTTGCCTCTTTGAATCTCTCCCTAGTCCTTTTTAAGGCTGGTCACTTCATCCCTGTCCTTTTTAGTTACACTCAAGTCGCTTTTTACGCGAAGGATACGTTCCGCGTAAATCAAAACAGCGTAAAAGCCGCGTAAATTTCGAAACTCGCGAAAAATAATCGCGTAAAAAGCGACTTCAGTGTACAACTCTTGTTTCCCAGCGATTTCCACACCTGTTATCGATTCGGAAATTCATATAATGTAAGACAAACAGAGCCATCTTTCCTTATCTGAATCTACATCTGCTCTTTAATTTTATATACGTATTCAGATTGGACCCCCGCAGACGTTTTTCGTATTCCAGTAGCATGTGCATCTCTCTTCGTTTCGCAAATTTTTATAATGTAAAAGCCAAAGCTTTTTTTCTCATTGTGACGTCCCTACCCCATCGTCTGCAAACCTTCCTATTCCTCTCCTGGTCTGCTGTCGCCTTTTGTCCTACAGCGACTTTATTTTCTTTTTAAAACTTCTGATACAGAAAGTAAAATAAAGCCTTTTTCCTCATTTTAACCTGCTCTCCTTGGTAAGGACTTTCCCTTTCAGATCCCGTGTTATTCAGCCACTTGTACAACTGCTATCGGTCTAAATGCAAGCAAAATTCACCCCATCTAGCTAATTTGCCCACTTTTTTTTGAGGTCTTTTGACAATTCCCCTATGCTGATTCTTTTAAGTTAAATTTGAAGAGCAACCGTTCAGGCATTCCAGAGTGATTGGGAACTCGCATGATACATACCCAAGTAACAATTTTCATTTTTATTACGTTCCACTAGTGGTTTTCATGACCAATTCCATATAACCGCTAATAAAACTATGAGCTCCTCCAGAACTTTCTGATGACCGCTATAAAACTGCCTTCCGACCAAGTGGCCCACTCTTCAGAAGGTTTTCATAACCTCTATAAGAATCAGGTTATAAGCTGAAGTAGTCTTATCACGCTCTGCTGATAGCAGCAATCAGTGTTGAGAAATTCATAGAAGCAAAAAACTCAATGAGATTTCAAGCACATGAAATTTCATCCTTAATCATAAGCGCTAAACTCACATATATATTTCTCTCGCTATTATACGCGATGTCTCTGTTGCTATGCGATGTGAACCAAATTCAGCTGTGAGCATTTTGCTTAATTCTTCCACAGCTGGCATTTCACACAACGAACCAGAGAGCGAAAGAGAATCTGCCGTCAGAGAAAACATCAGCAGCGTAAAATGCCGCACACATTCATTAATTAAGTTGGCAAACAGATTGGCGGAATTTACATTTTTCCATCACGGAAATCGACATTTTCTTAACAAGAAAGTAAAAAACCTAATAAGAATTCAATAAACATGTAATTTAAATGTGTGTTTTAGTTTAACTTTGCGATTTAATTAGAGATACATTCTCTCACGCTCACTTACAGCTACGAATCGGGCAAGAGAATGCTTATGCTGGGGTCAGTCCCGGCATAGTGGTCAGCATTCACGCCTCTCACGCCGAGGACCCGGGTTCAAATCCCAACCCCACAGAAGTCACGAATGACATAAGCTGTTAAAGTGACTATAATATAACAAAAAAAAAAAATGCTTATGCTGTTCAACAACCAATTTGTATGTATATGTACATAGCTCCGGGTAGCAGTTGAAGCAAAGCAGAATGTGATCAAGCGGGAAGAAATATGTGTGAGTTTTGTCCTTCTTGCTATTAAAACAGAAAAACTCACGAGTCAGTTTTTCTGCATAGGATCAAGTTGTCATGATTCACAGTTGATTTTGAAATTTTGAGTTTTTACCATCACTGGCAGCAATAAAACCGATTATGGAATAAAAAAATTTTTGGCGGCCATCTTGGATTCGGTCGACATATTGGATTTTATCAAAAAATCGCCGTTTTCACCATGAGCCCCCAACTAATTATTATTTTAAGACCATCATTGGAAAGCTGAGAAAAACTGCTACTAGAAACATTCATAAACTTATGTGTGCAATGGCATTACCCGAATAAAACAACTAGTTATTTGTAGCAAGGTTCACAATTTTCATATAATTTATTGTGATTTTTTTAAAAATTTGCTATGAACCAATCTACAAACGACACGGTTTGGTAAAGAGGAGAGATAGGGCTTATAAACGAAGTGAAAAAAAAATTGGCGGCCATCTTGGATTTGGCCGCTATGTTTGATTTTATCAAAAAATCGCCGTTTTCGTCATGATTCCCCCAACCGATTTTAATTTCAAAACCACCATCGGAAAGCTGAGAAAAAATGCTATAAGAAACATTCTTTAAGTTAGTTAGCAATGGCATTAACTAAACAAAATAATTAATTTTTTGTAGCAAGATATTCCATTATATGAGAGTTGTAAACCTTGATGCAGATAATTAATTGTTTCGTTTATTTAATTCCACTACACATGAAATTTGATGAATGTTCCTAACAGCATTTTTTCTCAGTTTTCCGATGGTGGTTTTGAAATTAAAATCAGTTGGGGGGATCATGGTGAAAATGGCGATTTTTTGATAAAATCCAATATGGCGACCAAATCCAAGATGGCCGCCAAACAATTTTTTATTCCATTTGAAAGCCCTGTTCTTCTTTACAGAACCGGGTCATTTGTTAGTTGTTTCATGGCAAATTTATGAAATATCACAAGATATAGATCTCAAGGTTTGCTCAAAATTCAACTTTTTTTGAAACTTTTAGGGCCCTTGGCGAACGAGGGGTCCACTATTTCGAGGTATCAAAAGTGTAATTCTTATTTTTTAGCCATTTTCCGCCAATTAAGCGCAAAAGTTCAAATATTTAAAGACCTCGTGTCAGTAGTGGCCCCGTTTCAGCGAGAATTACTCAATACTAAACAGAATATGGCAACATGGCCTCGCAAAAAAAAAATTCGGTGTTAAACTCTAATATTATTGATAATAGCAGCAATAAATCTGATTGGTCATGGTGTTACCGTTTTAATTGCTTTATAACAAATTTATTGCGGTTTCACAAGCAACAATCCAGCCATGTTATATAGATACGTCACACGTATGGTAAGTGTATAAGAGACGAGGTGCAACCAATTAGTTTTTTCGTGGTAATATAAGCAACCATAAGAAATTTGATTTATTAACAGTTTTATTACTGTTTTATAGCTAGCTACAACTGTATTTTGACACGTATCCTCTAGGTATTGCGCAATACCATAATAAAATCAGAGGTAATGATTAATACCGCTGTAAAACCCACATAAAATTCAAGTAAAACCATGTGGCTTTAGAATTGTTACCTGGGATACCCACTTTCTTCCTTCCCCCTCCCTTGTTTTCTTCCCCTAATGTCAGTTCACTCCTTCTGTCACCCAGCCGCCAACGTTTTTGTTTGCTCTCTGAATCTTAATAAAAGAGAAACTAAGCACTCCTCCCATATCTAAGTTCTTAGATCCAAACAACAAACTCTAAGTCGCAAGTCCCTAGTACTAAGTTATAATTTCCAAGTCTCAAGTTAAAAATCAAAAAACCAAAAGTCATAACTCAATAGTCAACAGTCAATAATCAGAAGTCCGAAATCGAATGTCTAAGTTCTGAACTCTAAAGTCTAACTTTGATGGTCAAAAGTCTAAAGTCTAAAATCTAGGGTCTAAGGTCTAAGGTCTGAAGTCTAAAGTCTAAAGTCTAAAGCCTTAAGTGTAAAGTCTAAAGTCTAAAGTCTAAAGCCTTAAGTGTAAAGTCTAAAGTCTAAAGTCTAAAGCCTTAAGTGTAAAGTCTAAAGTCTAAAGTCTAAAGTCTAAAGTGTAAAGTCTAAAGTCTAAAGTCTAAAGTCTAAAGTCTAAAGTCTAAAGTCTAAAGTCTAAAGTCTAAGGTCTGCACTCTAAGGTCTAAATTCGGGGACGGTGAAAAACGAGATTCGGAGGCAAGAATTCTTCTTTTATAATGGAACCAATTTGAAAGGAGCAAGCAAGGAGCGGACGAAACGTACCAACGACATCAACAGCGATTGTGCAGATGGGTTGACCGATGTGCGAATGAGGTGGACTTTCAATCTACCAGCTGCTCCCCACGTGGGTGGAGCTTGGGAACGGTTAGTCAAGTCGGTTAATGAGATGTTGGAAACACTTAACGACGGGAAGCGGCTGACAGACACAATTCCGCACACGTCGAGTACTGGACTGGTGCGGAAAATATTACAAATTCAAGACTATTATTCTACGTTTCGTAGGAGAGAGAAGAACCAGAAGCACTTAGCTGGAATCACCGCTTGCGAGGGAATTCGCATCCACCGTGTTCAGTAGAAACTCTGCGGGATGTGTTCAACCGTGGGACCGGTGGATTGAGAAATACGTCCCTTCGTTAAACCAGTGAACCAAGTGGCACGGCGAATCAAGGAGGCTGAAGAAGGGAGACCTGGTCTACGTCCGGGGATCCGGGGTGCAGGGAAAAATTGAAGAAGTCATTACAGCGAGTGACGGTGACAAGCGTGGGTTAAGTTCATAACCTAGCCTAACGTAAAAGGCAAATTTTCCCCACTTACTCTGTTGCCCTAAGCGACTTCTCCACGTGAGAATCGTTTTCTCCTATTGTGGTAATATTCAAACTCTATACCGTGCCAAGCGCCTCTACCGTTTCCCTTGGTTGCGAGTTCATTCATGTCGAAAATTCATAAACAAAGTTAACTAAGCGGAGAGGGTTTCTCGTGCATCTTCATTTAGTTTGCGCACTCTGAGACGCCGCACAGTAGGGCCATTCTGGAAAAAAGGCGGTCAAAAGTCTTTTCTCGCTTTTCTTGACGTTTTTGGGCTTAGGCGTCTTAGGAAAAGTTTCATAAAAAAGTATTCTGCATCTAATGACATTTTCATATAATTAGATATTAAGGGGATAACAAATTTGAAAAAAATAATGTTTTATAGGAACTAGATAGCATGGTCATGTGTTTGGCAAAGTTGTAGAATTTTGAATTTCATTAAACTTTGACGAAGATACTAAGTATCTGCATCATATGGTTTGCGAGATATAATTGACTTTCTGTCGTGACCCCCTTAAAATCAGTTTTTTAAACTTTTTGTACACAAAACCTTATCTAACAGGTTTGATATGTTCTACAAACTTTTGGATACTATCAAAATACGTACCTTTCTAGAAGGTGTAAATATCATATGTTGCTTTATTTACTTTAAAAATTGATTTGAAGCATAAATTTTACAGCTTTTACAAGTATTTTTTTCCGTAAATAGGCACCTACTGGCAGCTACAGTTAGCATCGCTTGAACGTTTGAAGAATATAGTATAAGTGTGCCAAAAATCTCGGCCGGATCTGGTCGGGCATTTTGGTTATTTCAATTATGAATTACATACATATATGCTGGTTTTACTAAGTAATCAGGGTTTTATTATTCTTATATGTTCATAATAATTTCACAGGACCTATTCCACGTCTATTCCCTATTTCATACTTCCTATAAAAAATTAATTTTTTCAAATTAGTTATCCCCTTAATATCTAATTTTACGAAAACGTCATTAGATGCAGAATACTTTTTTATGAAACTTCTCTTAAGACGCATAAGCTCGAAAACGTCAAGAAAAGCGAGAAAAGACTTTTGAGCGCCTTTTTTCCAGAATGGTCCCACTGTGCGCCGGTCTCGCCGAGCGGCAATCTTTTATGCAACCTCGACGCGGATGACTAAACCCCGGTAGCATGGTGCATTTCTGCAAGTCAAAAGTCAAAACCTAAGTTGAAGGTCAAGTACAAGTACAGATATTATTCAAAAATAAGAAGGTGAAAGCTTGGATTATAAGTTTAAAAATCAAAGGTAGAAATGGAAAAATCAGACAAAAGTCAAAAGCTAACTAAGTTTTAAAAGTCTGCATAAATCACAAGCAAAATCAATATTCTACATTTAAAAATCAAAAGGTAAAAGACAGATATAAGAATCGCAAATTAGAGTTTGATTATGTTTGAAATTAAAATTCATACCATACTTGAATTTGAACACGAAATCAGACACTATAGTTTACTCGAAAGTAGACATAAAATAGAACTTTAAACAATACTTGACACATTCTAGGGTTACGGGACACCATCCCTATTGTGGAAGTCAGTTGCTATTTCATCAGAACCCTGGCATTCAAGTTGAAGATAATGTCTTCGTTAATCAACTGTTTTGCAAGGTATTTGTCAACAAAATAGATGTTTACTTGAAATTTTACTTGAATCTGGCTTGGGAACTTAAATTTGATTTCAATTGAACATGCAATTGAATCCAAAATTTAAAGTTTGATGCTATACTGAAAACTGGATTTGGAATTGAAAGACTTGAATATTGATTTGAAAATGGGATTGAAATGTTAATTGCAATTGAAGTTAAATTGGATGTTAGCCTGGACTTGAAACTAAACTATTGGACTTCACGTAAAATTAAATTGAAGTTTGATTTAGTATTGGACTCGATTTAAGATTAATTTGAGTTTGAATTTGGACTTGAAGTTGGACTTAAAATTAAACTGGAAATTTGTTTTAAAATGGAGTGAACTGAGATTAGGCTGAAATCGAACTTGACCGGATTAAATTAGACAATGCAACTATTTTTGCGTAATCAATTTACTTATCACAAATACCCAAGTAGCACACGTTGTCACAATTGAGTCGCAGCGGCTGATATGCGACAAATTTAAATGTAAAACTTCGGTTACAGTAACCTAAAATATAACAGTTGTGTAACCGAAATAGCGCAACTTATGTAACTAAATATGGTTACATTAACAGTTACTCAATAACCAATATGTAACATGTATAGTTACAAAATGGTTACTATTCAAGTTACACATAAACTGTGAATTGACTTTCAATTGGTGGCAAATTAGTTATCTTGAAACTTTTATTGCATGGCGAAGACAGCAGGTTTATTATTTCAATCTATGGCTGTTAACGTCAAGCAGTAAATTTAACTGTTGAATATAGAAGAGTGTATAAATTTCGCTTGTTATTTCAACACAAATTTTAATGCGGCTTCAAATTTATGGTGAAATGCATAATTCTAGCTTTGAAAAATTCACGCGCTTTTATTTAATCTAGCTTTTCGTTACTTACTTCTTTGAAAAATTGATTTTTTGTAAAACAAATATGTACAAATATAAAAATTTTAATTTTAATTTTCTGATTTTTTAAATTTATTCTTAGCAATAATGAATTAGTGGAGCATTCACCTAGAAATCATTAAAAAACAAATTGTTTTCGCTATCACTTAGTAAAATTCATAGCCATTTTGCCTTTGGTTTTAACTACTACACCATCGTCCTTGAAGTTTTGTATCGTTTTCGGTATATTACATGAAATGATTTTAAGCAGACATTGTTCATAGATATCGGGAAAAGGTGTTTTTAGTGATTGTTGTGAAAAAGAGTGTTAATTTAATATCAAAGAATAGTTTCACTTTGAATAAAACAGTTTACCAGCAGTGTTAATCATAGAAGGTTACATTTCAGTTACATTCTAGATGCACGTAACCTTAGCCTTCGACCTGGTTACGCTATCGGTTACGGTATCAAATCTGTTGTGGTCACTTATTTCTTATGTCGTCATTTCTAAGTTACACTGTAACCTATTTTCATTGCCGGTTTCGTTTCGATGTAACTTGATCGTTTTGACGTTTGAGAATAATCAAAATTTGTTTATTTAATACCAATGTCTGTGCGGAGAAGATTCCAAGTACCATCAATTAAGTAGTAGTAGTAGTAGTAGTAGGGGAAAGCCACCATCATTTCAAGGGCTTGCCAATGTATGTGGGTAGAATTACAGTAGATCCAAATTTGATTATCAAATGAATTTCACACTAATGCTGTTACAGAAGGGCCAAAAGGGATTGGGCGGACCCACAAGCAGAGGCACTTGTGCGCATTCCGGGGTTATAAGAGTCGCCTTCCAGCATTAGGATCCTTCCATGTAATAATCAATTTCGCTATACCAACTTTAACCCACGTGATGATTTGTTTGTTTTGAATTGAGAAGTGCCATATTTGCTTCAGACCTTAAGGATTCAGGTTGGCAATCCACTCCGTCATCCAGCCTTCCACATTTATGATATCAATAATAATACTGTTAATATATGATATGATATTAAGATGAAATGTGGTATAAATGATAAAAATAGAACAATCTCACCAGCAGTCCTTCGTATGGAATAGAGTAACGTCCTTTGGGTTCCATAAATGCTTCTTATTTAATTTTAATTTTTAAAAGTTAATTTAATTTTTCATTCTGGTATCCATGTGCAGTATTAAAACTCGTTTTGGCCAGTTTTTACTATATAGCAGGAGATGCTTCATAAGCTAAAACGAAAAAAATAATTAAAATAACTTATTAGGCTTACCTATTAGCTAGGCCGTGTGGCTCCGCCATCTGCCCAAAACCGCGGTTTTGAGACCAGGCAGCCGGGAACCACCCAGCAACGCACCTCCTAGCTTGGCTACTCAATAGAGCATTACCAGGTATGGCCACGTGGAGGCGCTAGGTAGGGGCTTGGGATGGCTAGAGCTATATTGGACGCTCATTTGCCTTCCCCATTTCATACCCATTCCAAGTACCATCAATTAAGTAAATAAACGCATTTACAAGAGCATTTACGACCCGTGTTCCAATTGTTTATCTTTACCATTAGTAAAATTCTTGAGATCTAGTCTTTGCTTAATCCGTAGTGTTTACAACAGTCAACAAGTCGTTGCGAAAATGTTACTAGCCGATTTTTTTTGACTTCGTAACTGCTCGTAACGGAAATATAACTGTTTTGCGACCAGCAAGTTGAAGACAGTTTGGAAAAAGGTTTCATTTGTGTCACTTGATAACTATTTGGTAACTCGTAACTGAAAGGTGACTGTTTTTCGACGGCCAAGGTGTTGACAGTTCGAAAAAAAGGTTTCAATTTGGTCATTTGGTAACTATCTGGTAACTTTTTGAGATTTTTGTCACCACAAAACAAAACTTTTTATGATTAGTTACAAGTGCTACTTGGGTATAGCGAGCAAAGAAATTTAATTATCCAGGTTTCTAGGTTACACATCGAGATCCAATTTATTTATTTTGAAATAGACTTTCGAGAAAGTTGGGCACTTGCCTCAGCCTCGGCACGCCAGTGAACAAAACGGCCTGATTCCTCTTTCACACTGTGGTCGATATTCGATTCGGTCTGATGGTTTAGCATTAAATTACTGACTACATGACCTAATTGGCATATATTGAAAGTAAAACTACTTACGTGCCAATTTTTATCAATGCAACATATTTTGGCCATTCAGCAGCTTGCGTATTCTATCGCCAGCAAGAGTTTACTGTAAACGAATGCGTCCACGATCTTTCTCTATACCATCCTATATGTGACATGCAACATCCAATTTCGCGAGCTGATATGAAGCAAATCTATTTTTATCTGTACTCGGTCTGTGGGCAGGTTTGAAAAGGATTGAAAAGTTGGGCTTCAATACTTTTGAACCTAGTCGTTAGTTTAGTATTGTTGGTTTTATTTTGATCATTTATTTTTTATACGTCAATCGAAATAATAACAACCCTTCTCTAAATCTATCAGTGCTGCAGCAGCAGGATGAGAATGGAATACTGCCATCGCATGAGCGGCCCATTTCATCTCCACGCTTTCGGCAGACTCACCACGGCCAGTACAAGTAGCTTTCACCGTAAGGTAGTGGAAAGAGAAAAGCACTGTTCAAATATCTCCATTAGCCTGTTTACAATTTAACGGTTGTCAAAAAAGGGGCAACCGGGGAAATCCTGGCGGTGTCTGTTCCAGCTCCGGTCCGTACTTTTTCGCCACTTGCTATTCAGCTTTTCCTCGTCGTCATCCAGCCCGTACAAGCGGTATCACAGACTGTTACTGTGCACAGAGTCGAGAGGCGGAAAAATTTCCGCTTCGTCATCGCCACTCATTTGTTACTTTTCCTTTCGAAGTGGAAGATTTGCTTTTCAATAGCCGATGACTGGTCACTTTCGTCAAAGAATACCATCCGATGAAAGTTTTCCAAGGGTACGCGAAATAATAGAATGGATCCGACGGAGGACCGAAAGAGAACGCAGGCAAGCAGAATTTTGCATACAGAAAAAACGCTTCATAATTTCATATTGTTTGCGAAGTTGGATTGGAACAAATGGAGTTCATTTGTTTTTGGACAATAGTGGCGACGAACGGGATTTGGCGTAAACTGGGTCGTGCTTTCCGCGCCGGATGTTCACTTTCAAAGTTAGACCCTTAACATAATGCTAGCCACTTTTGCAATTTTTCCATTCATTCGAAAGTTGAATAAATCACAACTTTTGTATTTATATTGTGCTGACGCTGCAGACCTTATTTATAACCGTCAGCCTTGAATTTATTCGTCTGTTCGTGCAACCTTTCGCTCTATAAAGTTGCACATGACGAGTCATACTTCGTTACTATTTGTCTCATGTAATCATTGCAGGTCATATCGCAGCACATCAACATTACTGCACAGCTAAGTGGATTGATGTTTGCTTTTGAAACATGTCATTCAATCTATAGGAATGGTTCCTAACATGTCCTGCAAGAATGTCACCTCTTGCAAGGCAAAGAATGTTGTTTACTTACTTTTCATTACACGCATTCGGTCGCAGTAAAAAGTGCAAAATGCTAGCACTTTTACTTCCTCCGTCGGCTACCGACGACGAAACCGATTTTCCAAATACAAACAGTAATTAGTCTAGTAAAGCAAACACTTTTTGCCTTTTTGTGTCCGTGGCCGTAAATTTTCTTCTCGAAATCCATCCGCGCGGATCTTCGCCGCACAGATGGCGGAGAAAATAGTTTTCCTTCCGATGGCATGCATGCCACGGGCACAGCCATCGCTCTCGCAACTAACTGATGGCCGGAGATGAATCACTTCGGTAAGTAATTCGTGCAGTTTTCAGGCAAATATTTGCTCCGTTTGCTTCCAGCGAGCAGTGTGACATGATTTAATGTCGCGTTTGTGTGTGAGATCCACCACCCCGTCCTCCCACGGCGAAGAGTTGAAAAAGCTTTCCTTGATTTATGGCTGTGTGCAGTTACAAGTTCGAACGTCTAACCTTTACTGCCGGCGAAGTGGCACTTACATTCGCGTCCTTCAGTATTATATTCCTGAATTGTATCTAATCGGTGTGTTAGGTAATCAGGAGCTCTGGCTAATCTTGATTGTCTTTCAACGTCGTTTAACTCCGCTTATTGAAGGTAAAAACTATGCAACTCGTGAATGTGATTCGGACGCGCGGAGGAAATGGTTCATTTATCATGTAATGGCTGTCGGCAGACTAAAGAAAATCAAACGAAGGTCAATTCTCAGTTATTACATCCATAATACTTACTTACTTACTTACTTACTTGTGTGTCCATGTCCGGCGGTTTGGCAGAAACCGAGGGAGGAGGAGTCCACTATCGACGACGGTCTCCTGCCATGGCTTCATATCGTTGGCTAGACTACGTACCCATGAGCTTCTGGGCTTGCGTGCCTACCTGCGTGGAGTTCCGACTTAGAGATGCAAGTGTGATTTATCGTAGACAATGGTGGATGCAGATCTGCAGTATTCGTGTTACTTACTTACTTACTTACTTACTTACTTACTTACTTACTTACTTACTTACTTACTTACTTACTTACTTACTTACTTACTTACTTACTTACTTACTTACTTACTTACTTACTTACTTACTTACTTACTTACTTACTTACTTACTTACTTACTTACTTACTTACTTACTTACTTACTTACTTACTTACTTACTTACTTACTTACTTACTTACTTACTTACTTACTTACTTACTTACTTACTTACTTACTTACTTACTTACTTACTTACTTACTTACTTACTTACTTACTTACTTACTTACTTACTTACTTACTTACTTACTTACTTACTTACTTACTTACTTACTTACTTACTTACTTACTTACTTACTTACTTACTTACTTACTTACTTACTTACTTACTTACTTACTTACTTACTTACTTACTTACTTACTTACTTACTTACTTACTTACTTACTTACTTACTTACTTAATTGGCCTTACGTCATATGACAAGGCCTACGCACTATAATTTCTCCATCTATTTCGGTTCATGGCAGCTGGTCTTCAGTTCCGCGGGCACCCAGTGCTCGCCACACCTGGTCTTGCCACCTTGCTCGAAGTGCCCCTCTTCGTCAATGTTCCTACCGGATTCGATGCGAAAACCAGTTTTGCAGGATAGTTGTCCAGCATTCTAGTAATATGTCCTAACCAACGTATCAGTCCAGCTTAAACCACTTTCTGAATACTGGGTTCTCCGTAGAGACGCGCGAGCTCGTGGTTCATTCTTCGCCTCCATACACCGTTCTCTTGTACGCCGCCAAAGATGGTTCTCAGCACTTGTCGTTCGAAAACTCCGAGCACTCGCAGGTCCTCCTCGAGCATTGTCCATGTTTCATGCCCGTAGAGAACAACCGGTCTAATAAGCGTCTTATACATGGCGCACTTTGTACGGGGACTTAGTCTGCTCGACCGCAATTAATTGTGGAGCCCATAGTAAGCACGACTTCAGCTGATAATACGCCTCCAAATCTCACGGCTGGTATCATTGTCCGCCGTTACCAGTGAGCCAAGGTAGACAAATTCATCGACTACCCCAAACTCATCGCCGTCGATCGATATACTACTGCCTAAGCGGTGTCGTTCGGCCTCGTTTCCGCTGGCCAGCATGTACTTTGTTTTAGACGTATTTATCTTTAACCCAATCTTTTCTGCTTCGCGCTTTAGTCTGGTGCTCAGCCACGGCCACAAATGTTCGGCCGATAATATCCATGTCATCGGCAAAGCAGACGAATTGACTAGATTTGTTGAATATCGTGCCCCGCGTGTTGATATCCGCTCGGTTCATAACACCTTGTAGCGCTATGTTGAACAGCAGGCATGAAAGACCATCACCTTGACGAAGCCCTCTGTGTGATTCGAATGAACTTGACAATCCACCCGAAATCCAAACACAGCACTGTGTACCATCCATCGTAGATTTAATCAGTTTGATGAGCTTCCTGGGGAAGCTGTTCTCGTCAATGATTTTCCATAGGTCTTTCCGGTCGATGGTATCATATGCGGCTTTGAAGTCAACGAACAAATGATGCGTGGGAACTCTGTATTCACGGCCCTTTTGGAGGATTTGCCGCAGTGTAAATATTTGATCCGTTGTAGACCGACCTTCGACGAAGCCGGCTTTATAAGTTCCCACAAATCTATTCGCAATTGGTGATAGTCGGTGGAAATGATTTGGGACAGCACTTTATAGGCGGCATTGAGAACGGTGATCGCTCGATAGTTCTCACAGTCCAACTTGTCGCCCTTTTTATAGATCGGGCAGATAACCCCATCTTTCCACTCCTCCGGCAGTTGTTCCGTATCCCAAATTCTAAGAATTAGTCAGGGTAGACAAACGGCCAGCTTTTCTGGTCCCATTTTAATAAGCTCCGCTCCGATGCCATCTTTTCCAGCTGACTTGTTGTTCTTTAGCTGCATGATGGCCTCCTTAACTTCGCCTATCGTTGGGGCTGTCACCTCTTCCCCGTTTGTTGCACCGTCGAAATCGCTATCCCCGCCGTTATGGTTCTCCGCCTGGGCGGCATTCAGGTGTTCGTCGAAGTGCTGCTTCCACCTATCGGTCACCTCACGATCGTCCGTCAGAATACTGTCTGTCTTATCCCGACACATTTCGGCTCGCGGCACAAAGCCTTTGTTGGATCCGTTCAGTTTCTGATAGAACTTTCGCGTTTCCAGAGAACGATGCAGCCGCTCCTATTCCTGCTCTTCCAGGTTGCGCTTTTTCTCCCGAAAGATTTGGTTCCGCTGCATCGTCTTCTGTTTGTGTCTTTCCACATTCTGTTGCGTGGCACTGCGCATGTTGGCCGCCCGCGCAGCGTTCTCCTCATCCATCACCCTCCTACATTCATCGTCACACCAATCGTTCCGCTGATTCCGGGCCACATGCCCGATGGAGCTCTCCGCTACACAGCTGATGGCTGTTTTGATAGTGTTCCAACAGTCCTCGAGAGGGGCTTCGTTCAGCTCGTCCTCTTCCGGACGCAGCTTCGAGTGAATGCGCGTAGTTTGCGGCGACGTCTGGCTGCTTCAGCCGCGCGAGATCTAACCGAGGCTGGCGTCGGTACCGAATGTTGTTCACAACGGAGAGTCTTGGGCGCATCTTAACCATCACTAGGTAGTGGTCCGAGTCAACGTTAGCGCTTCGATAGGATCTGACGTCGGTAAAGTCTGAGAAGTGCCGACTGTCGATCAAAACGTGGTCGATCTGTGATTCTGTTTGATTTGATGACCTCCAGGTGTACTTGTGATGGATTCTGTGCTGGAAGAAGGTATTACGTACGGCCATGTTCTTGGAGGCGGCAAAGTCGATAAGTCGCACTAGATTATACCGTGGTGGACGCCGGTATCGTATGTTGACGTATTCCGCTCCAATGCCATCCTTTCCCGCTGCTTTGTTGTTCTTCAGCTGCGTGATGGCTTCATTAACTTCCCTTACCGATAGGGATGGCACATCTTCGTTGCTTGCTACACCAATGTGGTCACTTCCTCCGCTATCATGGTCTTCCGCCTGCACGTCATTCAGGTGTTCATCGTAGTGCTGCTTACACCTTTCGATCACCGCACGGTCGTCAGTCAAGATACCTCCATCTTTATCTCTGCACATTTCGGCCCGCGGCACAAACCCTTTGCGAGATTCGTTGAATCTCTGATAGAACTTCCGTGTGTCGTGAAAGCGGTACAGCTGTTCGAGTTCTTCGCACTCCTTCTCCTCTTGGTGGCGCTTCTTCTCATTGAAGAGTCGGGTTTGCTGCCTCCGCTTCTGTTTGTATCGCTCCACATTCTGACGGGTGGCTCTACGCAGCATTTGTACCCGCGCTGCGTTCTTCTCAGCCAATATCTGCTGGCATTCCTCGTCAAACCATTGGCTACGTCGATTCGGTCCCGCACGGCCTAGGACGTTCTCCGCTACGCTGTTAATGGATGTTTTCATGGTATTCCAACAGTCCTTAATAGGGGCTTCATCCAGCTCACCCTCTTCCGACAGCGCGGTTTCGAGAGATAACACGTAGTTTTCGGCAATATCCGGTTGCTTCAGTCGCGCTAGATTATACCGTGGCGCCGGTATCGTATGTTGTTCAAAACAGATAGTTTTGACGTATCCTTACCATCACCAGGCAGTGATCAGAATCAATGTTAGCTCCCGGATAAGTTCTGAGTGACGTCGATAATGTCTGAAAAGTGCCGACCATCTATCAGAATGTGGTCGATTTGTGATTCCACCTGGTTGGATGATCTCTAGGTGCACCGATGGTAGAGGTTATGCTGGAAAAAAGTACTACGTATGGCCATGTTCTTGGAGGCGGCGAAGTCGACAAGTCTTGGGCCGTTTTCGGGTGTACGCTGGACCGTCCAATCACCGGTTTGAATTCCTCCTCCTAACCAACCTGAGCAGTACAGTCCCCGATGACAATTTTGACATCATGTTTTGGGCAGCGATCGTATTCACGATTCAGCTGCGAGTATAATTCGTCTTTGTCATCATTGGTACTTCCTAGGTGACGGCTGTGCACGTTAATTACGCTGATATTAATGAATCGGCCCTTGATTCTTAATCTGCATATTCGGGGGTTGATCGGCCACCACTCGATCATCCGCTTCTGCATCTCGCCCATCACTATAAAAACTGTGCCCAGCTCGTGTGTATTGCCGCAGCTCTGGTAGATAGTATGACCATCTCTATACGTACGTACCATCGTTCGTTTCCAGCATACCTCCTGCAGCGCTAGGATGTCGAATTTTGGGCTCTTCACTTCTTTTAGAAAGTACGTGAGTACTTTCGAGGAAATTTAGAGACCGACAGTTCCATGTTCCTAATTTCCAATCGTTAGTTCGTTTTCGTTATCTGGGTCTTTTCCGATTGTTCCGATTAGAGTTATTATTACTTACGGAGTCCATTGCTTTGATTTTTTTAGTGGTTCAGGCTTGCAAATCCCGCAACTAACAACACAGTGTCGCCGGAGGGCCAACGTAGCTCGAAGGAGCCCTCCTCCCCTGTCAACATATGACCTTGGTTTCCACCGAGGTTGCTCGTATCTCGGCTGGTATCACGAGGAGGTAGAGGTAGGAGTTGCTGGGTAGTGTTCGACATCGAAACGAAAAATGAAGTCCGGGTTTTGGTCCGGTCTGGTAAATTTTTTTTAGTCCGATCTCATTCCAGCCCGATTTGGCTCTGTTCCGGTTCCGGAACCGTACAGAAAGGGAATAGAGCTAAATCGGACCGGAATGAGATCGGACTAAAAAAGTAAGTGCCGATTTTTAACTGGACCGGACCGGACCTAACTGGAACCCGGACTTGAATTTTCGTTCCGATGTCGAACACTATTGCTGGGTAAGAGGCTGTAGACATTGTGGGGTCTATTTTATGCCCAGTGCACAAGGCACCGATGGTACGCATTACTCAGCCGTTTACCAGGCATTCGTGTGCCAGCAGTATTCGTGTTCGATTCGCACCATGACTCGTTGGCGGAGAACAGAATTCGTGTTTTGACTGAAAAGGTGATTTAATTTGTCCGCCAAACATTTCAAAGACGCACAAAGGCACCCCGTGAGAGCATATATTAGTATTTTTTTAGTAAAATTATTCGTATTTGAAAACATTCGTGAGCTTATATTCAACCGCAAATGTTATTATAACAAATAGTTGGTATTTGGTACGAGAACACATTCGTAGTGCATTTTGCACCAGAACGCATTTAATGTTCACCGCATTGCACGGTTACTGTCTGGCCTCGTTATCGACGAACCACGTCAGCTGTTCTTATGTAAATACAACAAACGAGCTCTCCAGCAAACAATTTGTTTTGTATATTTCGGTTGCAACTGAGAGATACGAAATCATACGAAATCACGAAAATGTTACAATTCACACCACTTTTACATATAAGTACCAAATTGGAGGCAATATATGTGCATAAATTTTCATAATTCTAACTTGCATTCTATACAACAATTTTTGGAAATTTTAGTTGCAGAATAAAACAGAAAACTTTCCTTTCGTATTTGGACTTAGATTATATTTTTGAGGACAATTATGTTAGTGTCTTTATTTTTTAAAATATAAAACGAAATTCAGAGCCTCCTGGGGGAAACTGAAAGACTTGCAATATTTACGACTCGCGTTTTTCACGAATATTGGAAAATTTCTGTTAGAGTTTCCTGAAAAAAAAGAACCTCGAATTTTGTTCAATACTGTTTCGTTCATAAATTCAAAAACCGTTTACAGCCTTCTCGTCTACAGCCCGGAAATTCAGAGTTGCTTCGGCCTGATCCTATTTGATCCTATTTTGAAAAATATCTAGAACTGAAAAAAGTTCTGATTTATTTTTTCCTATGACTGCCAACTAAATTGACCAATAAATAAATTTATTTTACAACTCATTTTCAGTAATTTTTTTTATCAAAAGATACGGTTTTTATCGTAATAATAGTACTTATATACTATCTACTGGCTCAAATCTGTCTGTGAAAAAGCCATGAGCTGTAAGGATTATAAGTCCTTTAAAGCTTGAATGCCCGGTATTGATAAAATTGCGCCACGTCTTCGAACTGTAATCCGGAACTGGATAAACAGTCAAGAATAAACGCCAACCGTCCCGTACAGTCAGTGTAATCATTCTTGCTTCTGCCAACCGCGTGACAACGGAGTGTATATAAGCGAATCCCGGTAGAATGCTGCCGCGCGGATTGCCCAAAATTTACACATACGTGGCCAGGAGAGAGAGGTAACCCGAAACCCTCCAGCAGAGCAGTCAGCGGTAGGTCTAGCGGTGGCGGCTCAACAGCTCGGAAGACGGGACGGAAAAGCTCAACATACATCCGAAATGTGCATTATTTTCGGAGCCAGACAATGTGGAGCCATCTTTGACATTTTTTGCTGTACTGCTCCGCCATGCTACCACACTCCGTCCAGTCCTCTC